>NC_133547.1:46264881-46567912 GCF_048773025.1 Camelus bactrianus | reverse complement strand
TAACCACATGCAGCTAGTGATTACTATATTAGATAGAAAAGATACGGAACATTTTCATCATCATAAACTTCTACCAGATAGGACTGCTTTAGAATGTTTCCAAATGATCCCTATTATAAATAACTCCAAAGTTACTGTAAATAACCTTTATGTATATATATGTACGTGTATATATATATATATATGTATATGTATGTATGTGTGTGTGTGTGTGTGTGTGTATATGTATATATACACACACATATATACATACACGTATATATATAGAGCTCCAAAAATTCCTTTGGAATACATGCCTAGAAATGAATTGCTGGTTCAAAGGTTATACAAATTTTCATACTTTCAGAAGCACTGGATTCAGGGATGTGTCCATTTCCTTTATCAGTTTGATAGATAAAGAGCAGTGTCTTCTGTTTAAAAGCTGTACTGATTTGATAAGGGATGTGGTGAAGTGGGAAGACAGAGGGATAAAGGGCTCTGGTGACCAGTCTATGGCAATGCTACAAACATGGTACCAAAGATGGTAGTTTCTGTAAATTCTAATAATGTAGCACTGGTCTACACAGAAAGAGTGTATTGTCACACTGCATTGTCTCCATGAATCATTAATTTACATTAACACCACTTTTAGGGTTAAATATGAACGTCTGTTTATTGTCCATTTATGTTTTGTTTTTTCATGAACAGAAAATATTTATTTACTGTTTTAAAAAAATCAATTCCTTCAAAGAGCAATTCTAAAATTCTAATAAAATCACCTTCTCCCCAAACAAAATACTGTCTCCTGAGACAGGACATAACGTCTACCACAGTCTCACGTAACAACTGGTATGATCCTCTACTACAACGTCTATCATGTTACATTCCAACTACCTCTATGTGTCTGCCTATCCCGCCTGCTAGCCTGGGAGCTGCCTGGATTCAGACCAAGTCCCATATATTTCTTTTCCATCTCTAGTCGCATCCAAGAGCCTGGTAAATAACAGACACTGATACCTTCTTTTAAAATGAATGACCAGGAGCTCCAGTTACACAATTGGTTAGCGCACGGTACTTATAAAATGAATGACCAGATGTGACTTGTCCAAGAGCAAGCACCCCATTTTCTAATCATTTAACATACTCAATTGTCCTTCATATTCCTTTACTAAACGCTTACCTCAAGTAAGGCTCTTATTTATGTGCAGATACAGTTTACAAATAAGGGGTTAAAAGCAAATGTCATATTATATTTTAGCAAAGTAATTACATATACATAAAATAAAATACTCTTGTGAGACGGGTTATTAATGTTTCCATTTTACAAATCAAAAAACTAAAGCTACAAGAGATTGGAATCTTGCCAAAGGTAACAGTACTAGTAGATCTCAAGGTTATACACTAACTGGGGTTTCTAACACTACATGTTAATGTATTTTTTCACTACATCAAGTAAAAGTTTTCAGACAAATAATCTTTGAACAAAGCACCAGCTGTAATAGAAATACTTACACTGACCCCAGCGACCTGTTCTTGGGTTCAAATAATTTGGATAAAGACCATTTGGACGATCCATTTTCTGAAGCAGTTTCCGAATATGCATGACCTAAAAAAAATAAAATAAAAATGCAATTAATGAATAAAAAATATCATTAAGGTTTTATATTAATCTAGACTTTGTTTTTTCACTCAGAACCTACACCACCTCCTGCCCTCCACTTCGTGTGTATGTGTGATGGTAAGAAAAGGCTTCTAGTTTTTAAATGACTCGTTATTTTAATAAGATGATATATAATCATTATTTAAAAGTCAAGCAACAATAAAAATATAAAGAAAAGATCACAGACAGAAACTAACTTCAATGCCAACATCAGTGATAAACATCATTCTAGACATATTCAATATGTACATAACTAAACATACAAAGAGAAATAATTTCATAGACATATAATCATAATAGGACGTTTATAATAAAAAGTAGGAAACCATTCTGCTTTTAATAGATGAAAAAGTAAAAGAAGTAAAACTAAACTGCTGAACTTTAAATATTGATCCCATAATAGATAACCCTAAATTCCTAAAATTCTAATTCCTAAAAGATGTCTCTAAAGTTAAAGGGGGGGAAAATCATGAAATATATTATGAAGCTGGAGACTTTCCCAGGGACTTCTGTTTTGATTCTTCTCTACATTGGATGATGATTTTTTTTAAGTGCTTAAAGAAAAAAAAAAAAAGAAAAATCACTAATGCATTTTATTTCCTGTATTTACTTGAGAATGTTATCTTCACATCCGAAAGATAACCTAGTTGGCATAAATGACTTGGGGAAACATTTTCTTTTTCACAAGGCCTTATATATAATTCACTATTTTCTGGACTTGAGCACAGCACTAAACATTTTAATACACAATTTCAAATCATCTTTCATTGCCGGGATTGTGTCATCATATCGTTTTAGGCTACATGGGATGGGCTCCGAGATGTCATATTACCTGTGTTCTTTCATGTCAGAGACTAAGTCTAGTACAACAATCTCAATCTGAAAAATTCCATGAATCAGGTTTAGTCAGTTCAGAATGATGTTGTTATGAAAGATGAAAAAAAATCAGCATTCTTTAGTCTTCTGGAAATTACGCATACATTGAATCCTCTCTTCTCTTTCACATCTATCATTTCCTCTCTTAATCTTTTTATCTATCTTTCAATGTTCATACGTTTACTAGCTTGTCTCAGTTGTGTCTTCTAAGACTCTTATTATACTTTGAATGTTTTCTTTTTGTTTCCATTTTGCCTTTCATTTTCATAATAACTTTATTTTTTTTTTACACTTTATTACTGATAACACATCTTATTGTCCTTGAGCACTTTAATCTCTATTTATTTATTTCACAGACGAGAGCTTCATTATCTTCTCTCTCATGGTGATGTTTGGCCTAGGTCTTCAATTGCTATTTTTGGAAAAGTATTTTTTGGCTGTCATTTATTTCTCGTGTTCCTTCCCTCTTTTTTTCCTAGTAATATTTTTGTATAAATTCTATACCTGTTTTTCGGGGGGAACTACTCATTGCTATTCTTCTTGAACCAGCTATTCACCAGTTTTGACATAAAAGGCCAAGGAGAGTCCAGAGGTCAACGTGCTTTTTTAAGCCTTTGCTTCTCTCCTTAGGCAACTGAAACCAGCAATGCAGCACTGCTCATAACAGAATCTGTCACTCATTCTCTTCCTTCACTGAAGTGTGTGGGCTTTGGTGCGTCTGTGAGATTCCTAACTGAATTCTGTTTTTATAGCTTCTCAACACATCATATTCAGTGGGATCCAAAGAAGCATCCACCATCAGCCTGTGATCCAGTTCTCATGTTGTTAATAAGGATTCAGTTTTGTGCCTCAAGATGTATCACGTACTTTACAGAGAACTGCTCTATTAGCTTTTTATTTTTGAAATCTGCAACCACAAATACCCTCTGTAGTTACCGAAACCTGTCTGTGACCTTGATTGCTTATGCCAACTTTTCTTCCTGTTTTGTTACATGAAGTATCAGTATCTCTTTCAATTCCGTTGAAAGTGGAGTTCATAGTTCTGTTTCTAATTTTTGTTGCTTTTAAGTGTGTTAGGTCCTCTACTTAAGAAATATCATGTTAGATTATCTCTGTTTCACAAGTTTATCATCTTTTTAATCTATGTTTTTCCCTATTTTAGCTATGAATATTTATTGCTTTTATTCCATGTCAGTAATTCAGTTTTCAACTATGTACAGTAAGTTATTTGTTGCTTTTCATTTATTTATTTTACAGAAATATATTATGTAAAGTGTCAATTTGTTTCTTTAGCTCTACAATCTTCTTGTATCATTTTATTGTTTTATTTTATTTCTGAGTTCTAATTTTACTGAATTCCATTTCTATTATAGTATGAATTGCTCGTGGTGACTTTTAAACTGTCAAACGGTGTTATCAGTCTTTTATATGCTATTTGCTGCCCTGCTTTTGTTTCCCAGAGTATGCCTGCATAATTGTCATGCTTTCTCTTTCCATCGTGCTCATATTAACTGTTAGGTAAGCTCTAGCCTGAACTTTGGTCTGATACAGTACAGATGAATTGTCTCAAATTCCTTCCTACTGTGTGTGAGCGGGGGCATTCCTCCTCTCGTGGATACAGTTTGAGATCTGGAGTACTAGTGTCCTCACTCACTTCCTGCAGCTCAGTGAGGATGGGAGGGGAGAACTCCTCTGGAGCTGGGGGCAGCGGTGCACTGGACACCCAGAGCACTGGCCTCCCTTGTAAGATTAGCAGGGAATATCAGGAGTTTACTGACTTGCTTTCTCTGCCCGGTAAGGATTTAGGATAGGGTAGGAGACAGACTTAACATACTATAGCAGAAATCTATTGTTGCTGCTGCTGTTGGTTTTTTTTTTTTTTTTTTTTTTGGCTGTCACATGTTTTGGACATGAGGTTGCAGCCTTTCTTTCTTTTCATTGCCATTGATGAATTTTTGTTGGTATTTATTATTTTTATTGTCATTGTTCATTTAATCAGGAAAGGAGAAATTCTGTGATCTGGCTCCATTTTGCTATCCTTACCTGAAAATTCTCAACTGATAAAATATTTCAGACACAGAAACGAATATATATAGATTCTACTCACACAGGACAACACTACACCACCTCTGCCATTCTGTTTACCATGACCCATTCACTTACCACTACCTTTGTCTGAGATGTGGTCACAGCCCTGAATTTTATGTCTATCATTATCTCGACTCTATTAAAACCACATTTGAATACCTAAATAACACACCTCTGCTTCTGGTCAACTTTATAATAAAGTTGTAGTATACTCTTTTGATTGATGAATGTTGACCATAATTAATTTTTTTTCACTGCTGTGTTGAATCTTATCACATAAATTGCTAATATAAAACAATGCTTTTATGTATATAATGTACATGTACATACAAAAGAGTGGAACTGCGAAGTTAAAGGGTATATATATTTTCAACTTAACCAGATATTGTCTTTTAAATTTAAGCCTTTCATGCTCCTGGAATTGTTATAGTCTACAATGCTACACTTGTCATAATGTTTCCACATCTATATGGGTCTGCTTAAGGGCTGTTTATCCTGTTCACCTGTCTTACTTGTGTCTATCCACCAGATCTATACTGTCAGTGTTGATAACTGGGTAATGCAAATCCACCCAACATGTTTTTCTTCAGGAGTATCTTGAATGTTTCTCTTCTATTTAAATTCTACAAGTGTCTAGTCAAGTTCCATTAAAAAAAACCCCAAAACAAAAGGGAGGCACTGAAGAATTCTTTGGCACTGAACTGATGCTAGAGATCAATTTGGAGATAACTGAAATTTTACAATATTGTTTATCTATACATGAACATAATACAACTCCCCATTTATTTAGGTCCTCTACAATGTCATTTAATAGTTTCAAATTTTATCTTTTGTTAGATTTATTTGTGAGATATTTATACTTTTGTTCCTACCACATAAGCTATGTTTTTAGAAATGATACCTTCTTGCCTGCTGTAGCTGGTACAAAGAAATACTACTAATTTTTAATATCCATATTGATCTTTCATTCAAAAAATAGATTAAGCTTATTTCTAATAATTTAAATGTAGATTGCCTTAATATTTTAGGTAATCACGTAATATGTGAATAATTACTATTTTCTTCCTTCCTCTTCAATTCTTTACCTTTCCATTCATTTTGTTTGTATTGTCTTGCCATGCTAAGTATTTCAGCACAATGCTAAACAGAGATAGTGAAGGAATTTTTTAAAAATCTACCTACTAGTGGTTATATCTTCTCAAATAACAGTAAGTATTTTAAATATGTTCTAAATAGAAGGGATATTTCTTTATATTATTTTAAAAAAGACAAACATCTTCTAAGCATTAATCAAATCTTTGGGGTAAATCTTAAAGACACTTTTATAACAAAGAAAAGAAGGCAAGAAAACTAAAACTAACCTTTTTGTAGTACACCGGGTCTCCTGTCAAGTAGCTGAGGTGGACAAACTCCATGTGAAGTGTACCAAATTCAGCAAGAATGCTGCTACCTGCAGATGCCCAGCCCCAGTTTCGCCCTACTCCACTGAATGAAAGGCAAGGTAAAAGGAGACAGGATTGGCAAAACAAAACAAACAAACAAACACAAAATTTCTTAGTGAATACATAAACTTTAAATAAATCTCAGAAATTATTATCTCAAATAAAACAGCTTACTTATATCTAAAATTTTTTTTTATTGTTTTAAAATTATTTAACAGAACATCCACATGTTCTAGAGATCAAAACAATGTAGAAAACTGTACATTAAATCTGTTTCACCCCATTCTCATTCCTCATCCCCTACCAGGCCCCAAATATAATCATTTATCAGCTTTTCATGTATTAGTACAGACATTTTTACACATACATAAGCAATCCAAATATATATTCTTATTTTCCTTCTTTCTTAAACAAAACATAGCAAAGTATACTTACTGTTCTGTACCTTGGATTTTGCTATTAAGATGTACCTCAGTAGGCTTCTGATATCAGTTCATAAACAACTTTCTCATTTTGTTTTTGTTACAGATGCACAGAATTCCACGACAGTAATGATTTTCAGTTGAAATGTCCCACCCCAGAGGCATATGAAAATGTCTGAGAGCATCCTGAATTGTTTCAAACCTTGAAGGTGCAACTTGTATTTATTGCACTGGGGTCAAAGATGTAACAGGACAGTATCATACAATAAAGAACTGTCCTGCCCCAAATGCTAAAAGTGCCTGTATGAAAACTACTACATTACATAAATAGATATAATTTATTCAATCAATCCTCTACTTGTGGTCCTTTAGCATATTTCTAATATTGTGCTATTATAAAAACTTACAGTGACTAATCTTGCCTACATTTCATTTGTGCAGGTATATCTCTAAGATATCTTCCTGCTGTTTTTTTTTTTTTAAAACCTGACTTATAAACTTTCACCGGAAGCCAGGCTACATAAATGAAAAGTGTAGATGCTTTGGATGTTGTCTTCTTTCTCAAAGTTAAGTTTCTTCTGAAACATAGATCATATATAGGCAGATTATCTTGGCTTTAGGCTTTATTCAGCGTAGTCTATTCCAGTTTTACCTTTACATCCAGGGAGTGGCCCTCTGGCATCTCAGCTGAAAGCCTGGCATGTTTACTGAGGGCCCTTCACACTGGCAGCCTTAAACACTAACCACTGTCTCCCCACTACCATGTAGTTGTTAAGTTTTCTCCATTGTATCTACTTGTATATTGGCAATTCAGCATGCTATGTTTCATTTATCTGTGTTGGAAAAAACATTAAAATAGGTATGAGGATATATCACTACCTTGCTTGAAGCTCTTTAATTTTTTGGTGCTATTTTTATATTGTTTTTGAAATTATGGTAGGCAAACGCCACTAACAGGTTTTTTTGAAGCCACACATGAGAGTCAAGGAAGAAATATGGGTACAGTAACTATGTAGGGTAGTCATTCATTTCACAAATATTAAGTGTCTACTACGATCTGAGAGATCGTGATATATAACCTGATATATAACATTCCTGTTCCCATAATAAATAAGACCATTTTAAACAATGATAATTGTTATGAAGAAGATTAAATAGTGATAGAATACTGAGTACTAGTGACAGAATGAGTCAGAAGACTTTACGTATAATGTTAACAGAAAGTGTTTCTGAAATGACACAATTTAAACTGAGATCTAAATGATGAGAAGAAGCCAGTGATAAAAAGCGCTGGAAGAAGAAAATTCCCAGCAGAGGAAACAGCACATGTAATGGCCCTGAGGAAAAAGAAGGTGGCTGGTGTGGCTAGAGCTCAGGAAGGGGAAATGAATGACACAGGACGAGGTTAAAAAGCTAGGTATAATCCACACCATGCAGGAGTTCTGTAGCTACGGTAAAATTTTAAAATTTTTATTCTAAGTATGATGAGTGTGGAGAAGAAATGTAACATAATATTTAAGGAGTAAAGCATACCATTTAGAAAGATTACCTAGGCGTCAGCATGGCAATTGGATTATAGTGTAGTCAAGTATAAACAAAATCCCTCTTCCATGTAAAAAGTTTCTGGCCAGAAGTCCCAAATGAAAATTTCATTCATAGTACATGTAAACACTTCAAAATACTAAATTCTAAACAAGGTTTTTCACTTATTTTACACACAGCCTCATGGGGCCCTCCACCTTGGCGGCCTTGAACACTAACACCTGTCTCCCCATGTACCATGCAGCTATTAAGCTTTCCCTTTGCCCTTTAGTCCCCAAACGCTGTTTTCTAGTTTCCTTGAGTCTTGTCCCGGGCATGTGCAGTTACAGAATCAGCCAACAATTTGAGAGAAATTTGTATATAACTTTTGGGGCCTTTAATCTGCAGTTCTTTCCTGTCTTGAGATTTCTGTCCCTCATGTTTCAACTTCTGTCAACTCCAAGGCCTGACCATAGTCTCCTTTGCTCCAAATGACCAGTACTTTAGGCTTGGCCTCAGCTGCTCTGCACTGTAATTTAGAACACGACCTCAGAGGGAGAGCCAGTGTTTCTACAGAGATGACCTTCTCGTAGTATCAGGACCCCTTGAGTCCTCCCCTGAGTTAGCTGCTCTCCAGTCCCTTCGAACCATTTTGTTTCTATGATTATTTTTGGTGGGAGAGTTAACCTGATAAAAGCCATTCCATGGTTGGAACTAGAAATCTAGATTAATCATTCAAGTAGCAAACTTCATGGGTTATTTCTCCTTCTACTTTCATTTCAGTCTAAGTTTGAAGTTTGGCAATGCTGGATTTCTCAGGTCTTTTCCATACAGATTATTATTATTAATAATCATAATCATAATCATAATAATCATAATAATAATACCCTGCAGTCTTTCTTCATCTCAGACTTAAATTGTAAGCTAATTAAATTAAAATGCTCATCTAAGAAAGTTATATGACTCTGACAACGGTATTAAAGGAAATCAGAAAATCTGTCATGAAGCTAAGGAAGGAGAACAGATACACGCACAACATCACTGGCCATATCCTTTTATGGAGGTTTGTCTGGAACTCCAGTTAGCTTTTTCCTCACAAAGAGGTAGTTTACATTATATACAGTGTATGAAATCAGAGAATAGTCAAGTCAGATTTAATGTTTAGTATTAAATACTAATTTTTCGACGTGAATTTAAACTCCATAAAGTTCTCCACTAGAAAGAAATAACTAAACTAGATTAGTTTTTCCAAATAAAGCTGTCAGAGAATCATGCCTCCAGAAAAACAAATGCTTCTAACTTTTATTCTCAAGAGCGTGGGGGCAAGGGGAATAAGAGTCAAATTTTCATGTAATTTCCAAGTTCCAATATTTACAGTGAATAATAATTTGGAGAAAAAATGAGCAGCAAAAATTTCAGTCAGTCCAAATGATTTAATTGCAAGTTAAAATACAGTGACATTATTGAAATTTTAATTTGATTTTTGCATGATTTAAAACCTTTGCATGATTACAAAGTTGTCCAAAAAATTTTTCATCTATTTCTTTGTGAAACCAGTGTTTTCTATTAGAACAAAACAGATGCCAAGAACGTTTTAAACACTCACTTTGAATTTCAATAGTGTCACTATTATAAAAAGGACCCTATAGTCAACATCATGAATTATGTCTTCCCTTATCATTGGTAAGACACTGAGCAAAATAGGAAGCCCTGATTTTAAGTTATACTGTGTTCCCTTCTGACTTAGAAAATGATCAACAGGTCATGTACAAAAAAGAAGAGAGGGAAAGTACTTTGAATCCATTATAACACTAAACGGAAATAAACAAGCAAATCTTAAAGAAACAACAATATTATAATACAGGTGAGGGAGAGAAATCTAGGCTTAGAAATAAGCAATAGAAATTGGAATACAGCTAAGGTAAGTGAACTGTTTCAAAGTAAAGAACATATTTTAAAAATCTGAAAATGTTTTAAAGAAATATGCTTTTGCATATATGCAGAGAAAAACAGTTTAACGCATAAAAAGTATGGTGGAGGCAGAGAATTAGAAATCTCTAAGACTTTTTAAAAAGGTCAAAAAAATCCGATAATCAATTCGTTTAGAACAGGAATAATCACATAAAAATAGAATTTACCTTTTCAGATTCACCATTGCCCAGGGGATCCCTGTAGGTGTGTTAAAGGCAGGAAGGAGTTTCTCAGCCAGTTGGACTGCTTTAATCTTGAATACCTGAGATAAAAATATAAACATTCATAAATTATAAAATTATTGGTGTCAAAATACTTCCTGATCTCTCACAGGATGCATACTACAATGTACTGGATACATCAAAGTACAGGGGGAAAAAAAAAGAAATTTCTTTTGGTACCATGGAGCATACAGCAATCAGAGAAAATGGTCGTAAAAGTGAATGGATACTGAAGAAAGCTGCGCAATGTTTAATGGCCTGAAACTACAATTAACTGAAAGGGAAGAACATAGTTTGGGTGTTGATATTATCTACATTTTCAGCTGGCAAAAAATCTGAGAGAAAACAGTAGGCTACGAAATTTCAATCCAGGGTATACAAACTTAGAACAAGTATTAAAACAAAAGAAAGAGACGCAATCCAATTTAGATAAATACCCTTGTATTACTATAAACATGTTTATGTCTCAACATTTCCCACTAAGGTTCAACCACATTTATTAAAAGAAAAGAAAATGTTTATGTTCACATTTCCAAGTTTTTTTTTTTGTGAGTTACAAATGCTTAACCCCTTAGTCACAATTGCTGCTTTTTTTTTTTTTTGGTACTCAAAATAAAAAATTACCTAAATATCAGTGGTTCCCAAAGTTTTAAACCCATGTACTAATACCAAGACATATGCAGTAAAATTTCCAATATTCTTAGTATATACCAACCAATAGATTTTTCAAATAAGTAGTTGAAAGTGTGGAACAGATCAAAGTTCTAAGTTGACATTATCTTAACCAAAGCACACCAAATTTATTGAGGGTATAAATTCAGAGAGGAATATGTGCACGTAGATAAAGCAATACGACTTTAAGATGCTTTGTGCAAGGTTCCTTAAATAAGGAAAAACTACTTAGCAGAACTTTCAATTAGATATTCTCATACATCAACAATTTACTATTTCCTTGAATACCTACTTCAACACAAAAATACCAGTGAAAAATGTAACAGTTTACGGTAAAGGTTTTAATAATTTTCTCATATTCATCCTATTAATTCAAAAAAGCAAAGATAAAATTTAGTTCTCTCTGCATATTAACATTTGTATGCTAGCAAAGAGAAATTACATTATATAGTAAATAGTATTGCTTCTTTATGAGGACAAAGGGACCAAGTTCTTATCTAAAAACTAATATTAATGTTACATATTTGTTAATCAT
This sequence comes from Camelus bactrianus, assembly GCF_048773025.1. Taxonomy (NCBI): domain Eukaryota; kingdom Metazoa; phylum Chordata; class Mammalia; order Artiodactyla; family Camelidae; genus Camelus; species Camelus bactrianus. The sequence continues at coordinate 46,556,525 of NC_133547.1, read as the reverse complement.
ATATTTTTGTATCAGATCTCTTATATATAAAACTAATATTCAAAATGGTAAAATGACTTACAACTTTTTCTAAATAGAAAGCATTCTCATTTTATTGCCAGAAGTAATCAGTGACATATTTTCTAACTTTCAACTACCTATGTCAGTTAACATATAGAGTAACCAATTATAGTACTCAGCCCCAAAAGAAAACACCACCCTAACGCCACTAAGAAAAACGTAAGTGTCTTTTCCAGTACTAACCCCTGACCACTCAGTTCCTTCTACAATGCAAACAGCTATCAGTTTCTTAAATATCTAGTAAATATTTTGTGCTAAATCAGTTCCACGGTACACATGGTTCCTAGCCATGTCACATCAAATCCTCATTTCCCATTTCTCAGAAGTAGAAATTCTATTACAGTTTGCACACACATAGTCTTTGCTTCTATCTCTCTTGCAAACACAGAATACGATATACACTCTTCTGAACTTGCTTCTTTCACTTACTGTACTTTGGAGATCTTTCCAAATCATTCCACAAAGGTCTACCACATCCTCCTGTTTAGTGGCTGCAGAATTCTCCCTTCTACAGATAATACTGTAATTTATTTAGTCAGTCTCCTAGTGATAGACATTTATTTGCAAACTATGTATACAATAAATTTCAATAGTGGAATTATTGAATCAACGGATATGTTTGTTTGTAATTTTGAGAGTTAATGCCAGTTTGTTCTCCCCAAGTTTCACAAATTTGTATTTCAACCAGAATTTATGACCAGTTGTTTCCCTGTATTTTTAACACAAAAGTTATCAAACTTTTAATTGCTGCTAAACTGATAGTTGAAAAAGGATACTCCATTGTCATTTTTATTCTCATTTCCTTTACTGTGAATGTGGTAGATACTCAACACTCATTCAAATCTCCTTTCAAGCATACCTTCATACATTGCAGAGGATGGAAAACTATACGTAACACTTCTTAGACTCCACTCCAGCTAAAAGTTCGAGATATGGCCTTGGCATTGTTGAACATACATAAATATGCATATTTGGAAGGAAGTAAATGATCTGAAGCAGTGGTCTTTCAAGCATAGTGGTGATGGCGTCTGATTCTTCTGTGCTAACTGACAGAAGTTCTAGTGACTGGTCCCTAGCATCAAAAGAAAACAGCTGGCAACAAAGGGAATGGCGATGGTGCTGGATAGTACCATGAAAGCCACATGGTATGCTTGAGCTTTTCTCCTGGCTACATGTTTCCAAGCTACATAAAAAAAATATATCTGATTTCATGGCCCTCTCAAAGATTCTGTTAGCTAGTCTGTACCTTCTAATAAATCACTAGATAAAACTGTTTTCTGCAACTAGGACTCTTGACTAGTAAGATAATGAGTGAATTGTTTACATGTTTAAGAACTTCAACATCATTTAAATGAAAATTTCCAAAACATTTCATTTCTTCACAGAATAAAACTTTTATGTATTCACTGTCCATTATGTAAAACTTCCCAGTTATTTTTACCAGAATAAATTATAAATAATGGAACTATGCTAAAACTGGTCGTAGGTTTAGAAGAATTACCTAGGTCTGTAAGAACTGGAAGAAATGGGATAAAACAGAATGTGGCAAGATTATGAAGCGCTTTAAAACTTAAGCAGTGAAAGTTAGGGTAACACAACAGATAACAGAGAACCACTGTAGATTCTTGAGGAGGAAAGTTATATTAGAATTCATGTACGCTTTTAGTTGTTTTTGTTATTGGAATATTTAAATTACTAAAGTAATCATCTTGCAGTCTGTTTCCAACCTGTCAGAGTTGGAATGTAAAACAGAAGTCAAGAGTTTATAATATTCAAATGACTCCTCACCTCATTCAGGGTAAAAGCCACAGTTCTTTAAAAGGCTATAAATCTTTTTATGAATGTATTACTTCTATGGCCTCACTCCCTCTTTTCTTTCCCCTTCAGTAACCTTCTTCAGCCCCACCAACCTCTTTTGTTTTGTCTGAGAATGCCAGTTACTCTTTTTCTCCACCAATTTCAACCAACTTTCATTTGCTATTCCTTTCAAATAAATACTCTCATAAACAAAATCCTCAAGCCTCTCTCTTATCTACTGCAGGTCTTTATACAAATGTTATCTTCGCAAGCTCTTCTTGATCATCCTACTTGAAATGAGAAAACCCCTTACCCACTTCCATGCTTTAGTTTTCTCCCTGGCACTTATCACTAACAGTGTATACATGTGTACGCATATGTATGTATACACATATTCTCTCTCACATATCCGCCTTTATTGCCTTTTACCCTCACAGCAGAATGTCAGTCATGGTTGAGCAAGAATTTTTTTCTTGTATTCACTGTTATATTCTTAGCACTTAAAAGAGTTCCTAGGGAACACAAGGTGCTCAACAAGTGCTGAATGAATTAATTTAAGAAGCCAAAAGGTATGCAGATTTATAATAAAGCAGTAAATTATCTTCTCTTCCAAGCCAACCCCATGTCCCTGAGATAGCTGATGTTAATATACAAGGGATGGAAGGACTTTTTATGATATTCTACAAAAATGTTGGGATGATGATGATGATAATGGCAAACATATATTAACCCACTTAATCCTCACAACAACCCAATGAGTTAGGTATTACTGTTACTCCCACTTTACAGAGTTGAACTGAGGTATAAAACAGAAGTTAACTTGCCCAAGGTAATACAGCTAGTAATTGACAAGCTTGAACCTAAACCTAGGCAAACCAGCTCCAGAGTTCATGTTCTTGCTTGACTACTTCACCATGTTAGTAAATAGAAATACAAACACAGACGTAAATATTCTATACCTTGCATTATTTAATCTTATAGTCAATAATTCCTTAAAACATTTCACTAATTTATTGCACAATTTTGCTCTCCTTGATCATTTGGCTAATATAAAATTCTATGTTGGCAGTTATTTTATCTCAGCAGTATAAAGATATTCCAATGTTTTCTGGCATCTACTGCTGCTGAGAACTCTGCTGTTAGCTGTCATTCTTCTGTAAGCAATCAGCCCTTTTTGGGAGGTAGCTCTTAATACTTCCTCCTCATTCCTGCTATTTTTCTCAAATATTGATTCTCTATCATTTATTTCATTAAACTTATCTAAGACTCCTCTGAACATTCATTGAAACTTCACAGCTATTTTATTTCTCAATTCTTTTTCTTACTTTCTCTCTTTGGCTCTCTACACTGTATTCTAGATGACTGTAGATTTTTTGTAGACTCACCGTCACCATGAACAGGGGCATCCTTACAGGCTGGACAGGTGTTCCTTAGGACCAAGTGAAGGTTACTACAAAACTGATGGTTAACATAGAGGTAAAAACACACCGCCTACTCAAAATGAGTCTGAAAACAGTATTTCACAACTCATGATGAAATCTAAGATTTTATTCTACTTGATAACAAGTTAGGCTGTCAGAGCTTTATGAACACTGGCAGAAGACACAAGACCACTGTGCCAGAGATAAAAGACTACATTATTCATAGTAAAGGGACAGCTAAAGCTTTCAAGTTTATTTACATTAGTCGTACACAGCCCATCCTCACCCCAACCTAAATCTCAAAGAGATGACCCAAAAGGTCCATGATGGATTCCTGCACACACAGAGCATTGCGTTACAGGAGAAAACAGCTCAGAGAATCTCTTTTGTATTAAATGAAAGCAAGTCTATTTGTCCACAGTAAGACATTAACTCAGTCCTCTAAGTATAACCTTGATATCCTGAGTAGAGAGCTGTCAGGAGCTTATATTCTTGGTATCCCAGCAAAAATGTGCAGAGATGCTAAGGCCCCATAGTGGGCTGCTTTCCTTAACTTTCCACATCAGCAGCAAAAGAAGTGCCTTCCTGGAGCAGGTGAATCCACTTTGCAGTTTTTCCAGCACTTGCAGAATCAGCCTCATTGCCCTCAACCCCCCACTCAAAAAGACACCTGCCAGCACACTTTCACCAGAGGTCTGAGTTTCCGCTTTGTACAGCCCTTCCTCTAATTTAGTTTCTAAGTTTCAGTAACTAAAACTCCTTCCCCATATTCCCTCAGCTCTGGCTGCTTCCTATAGGAGCAACCTCCATGACACCTTATTCTTTTTAATCTAGCGCTTTCCTAGTTAACTTTATACCTAGTTAATAACTATATATGAAATTCTCTCATTCAAATAACTGACCTGGTTCCTGTCTCTTTACTGGATCCTGACTGATAAATAATCCATATTTTGTTATTACCTATTATTAAATATTTGCTTATTTAAAACAGGAAAATGAAAAAAAGGAAAACTTAAAATAACACACAGTTCCTCTATTCTAAATCAAATTTCAATTTTTTGATATATTCCCATCCTCTATTTTTCTGTACATACATACAATTTTTTAGTAGCTGGATATTTTTATTGTCCTTTCCTGCTAACATAGTAAGTATCTTTCCAATTTTTACAAAATTGCCTAATTGACTGTATCCATTTCCTCTCCTTCCACTCTATTTCACCTGGCTTCTGACCCAATCATTCTACTGGAAGGGATCTTGTTAAGGATTAGCTACACATTTGAGCAAAAAGCATTTTAAGACATTATTGACCAGTTCCTCCTTAAAATGCTTTCTCACCTGGTATTCAATAATACTACAACCTCCCTGCCTCTTTCATCGACTCATCCTCCTCGTATTTGACCTTTAATGTTGTGCTTCTTGAGGCTTGATTCTAGGTCCCTTCCTCTTCCTATCTAAATTGTTTCCCTAAGCAAGTTCACATGTGCCTGTTTTCAACTATCAGCACAGCAACTGACTCTCAAATTTATAATTCCCATCAAGACTTCTCCAGTAAGTACCAGATCCTTTACATCTGTCTGCTACCTATTTCCCCTTAAATATAGCAAAATCCTCTCAAACTCAAAACACTTAAACTGATGATCTTCCTCTTCCAATCCAGATTTCTTAAAGTTGTTGATATCTAATACCACCATCAGTCCAGTACCATAGCCAAAAAATTGGAGGGAGGACCAACTCCTCCTTCTGCCCTGTTTCCCCCTCCAAAATATCAGCTAATCCTTCTGAATTTATCTTCCTTGAAATCATTTATATATCTCATTTCTACAACCTATTTTAGTTCAAACTCCTATTATTTCTTGTCCCAAATACTGCAGTGGATAACTGATTGGATGAATGGAACACATACGCCCATACACAACCCGCCCCCCACTCACGCTGTAACTAATAGTCTATAACTTGCTTTTGTAACTAAATATATTAAACATGTTTCCTCCTTGAATATATCAAACTTATGTTCAAGTTCAAGTTATATAGTATTCTACAGTAGCAGATGTATCAATTTATTCAACCATTCTCTCTAGATGAATATTCAGGTCTTTGCAAACACTATTACTATAAATACAACTGCAATGAAAAATCCTTCTGAATATACCTTACGTATCCATGTTGTTACTTTTAAATAGTTTCCTAGAAATGGGTTACTGGGTCAGAGATTTTTAAATTTTAAATGTTTACTCCACACACATCAAATTATTTTCCAAAAAGGTTGTTTATATTTTCTCATTTATATTCTCTCCAACACTGTATTACACATTTGTTAAAATTTAAATAAATTTAATTACACACTATACATTTAAAGTGGGAGCACTTTACTGTAAGTAAATTAACTTCAACAGAGTTGCTTAAAATAAATAAAGTAATCTTTGAGCCTTTAAGTTTTTTACCTAGCAGATAATGTGGAGGGGTAAGAGTCTATTTCAGGCAGAAAATGAAGATACAGCTCTAAAAACATATAGGGAAATAAAAAAAATGTGGTCTAAATACACAGTTTCATGCAAGTGGAATTTGGGGCCTCTCCTATATGACTCCTTCCTGTCCTGGATTTTACCCTTAAATTTCTAGCAGCTGTGGTAGCTTTAAACTTTTGTTCCTAAAAAAAACAAAAACTTTTGTTCCTGACATGATTTTAAACCAGATTGTTTTTTTCAACTTTCTTTTTCTGATATTTCGTTGTTAGTGTAAAGAAATGAAACAGACTTCTGCATATTAATCTTGTATCCTTCTACCTTACTGAATTTGTTACCAGTTCTAATAGTTCCTGTGTGGAGTCTTTAGGGTCTTCTATATAGAGCACCATGTCATCTGCATATAATGACAATTTTACCTCTTCCCTTCCAATTTGAATACCTTTAATTTCTTTTTTGTGTCTGACTTCTGTGGCTAGGACTTCTAATACTATGTTGAATAGAAGTGGTGAGAGTGGGCATCCTTGTCTTGTTCTGGAATTTAGTAGGAAGGTTTTCAGCTTTTCACCATTATTAGGTTGGCTGTGGGTTTGTCATAAATGGCTTTTATTATGTTGAGTTATGTTCCCTCTGTACCTACTTTGGTTAAAGCTTTTATCATGAGTGGATGTTGAATTTTATCAAATGCTTTTGCTGCATCTACTGAGATGATTATGTGGTAAACTGTCTTCTGATCAAACCAGTAATAACCATAATTCAACTATGAAATGGCATTAGTATTGTGACTTTAAACATGTATGAATGTATACAAATGTGTAGATGAACTCACACATTTAAGATTAGATGTTGGAGAGAATATTTAAAATGCTATCTGGGTCAGCAAAGCTTAGTGAAATGTTTTGCCTAATTATCAACCCATCTATAGAAAATGCAAAGGTGGAATTTTCTTTTTTGGTTTTTTTTTTTTATAATTCCAGTTCTTCTTTTTTTTTTTTTTTTTTTTTTTAAATGAAGGGGAGGTAATTGAGTTTGTTCACTTACTTTTATTTTGGAGGAGGTACTGGGGATTGAACCCAGGACCTCATGAGTGCTAAGCATGTGCTCTACCACTGAGCTATATCTGCCCCTCTAGAAAATGCAAAGGCAGAATTTTCAATTGAAATTGCAGTAACTTCTGGAGCAAAAATAAAATGAGAACTAGTACAATAAGGACAATAATGGCTAATATTTAAGCCAGAAAAAAAGTAACACTCTAACATTTCTTTTTTATTCAGAACTTTAGAGCAAAAAGGAGACACTATTTGTCTTAGAAAATATCCCTGTACCCATTCAGAAAGGATTTTACCTGTAGGCAACAGAGTACACATTTGTGTTTTAGTGAAGAAAAATTTTATTATTGTTATTGTTTCTTTTGTTTTTATATTCTGTGAAACATGTATTAAACCCCACATAACCACTTCTCTACTTAATCTGACAGATTTCAGATGGAGTTATCCACATAAATTACATTATTATGTTACTCAGGAAGGGATGTCATTTTGATAACCATTAAAAAAATGAGAAGAGACAATCCGGTAAAAGAAATATCATATATTTCAGGCTTACAACAAGTAAACATAATAAATCATCAAGATATTTTAACTTGCAAATATTTAATATAAATATCCTTGTTCTTAAGAAAATGATAAAGCTTCACATTTATAATATTAATAAATCACAAGACAGAGGAACACTTTGTTAGGATGGCATATAACCCTCATTTGGTTCCCTATACCAGAAAATAGAATGCATATAATACGTTCTTTATTCTAGCTACACAATACCTAAATATAACAAAGGCACTTTGCCATCTAAATTATAGTGAATTTTCTGCCATACATGAGACATACAAAGTTATTGTCTATTCAATATTAGAACAATTTTATATTCAATGTTTTATTTTTGCCAGATCTCAGGGATTTATTTTTGGTTTCCCAGAACAGATACAGATCCAAGCTTTCAGTGTAAAATGATCAAGTAGAAAAGTAAAATGGTCAATGAAATCTGATTATATGATAAAGTCAGAAAAGTAAAACATTCTCTCTGTACTTTTTAGTAGACTCTATCCTAAGAAATTACCTTATGGTATCAATTTTCAAATAAGTAAAGGAATTTCCCACCTGTTAGAAACACAGTATATTTACCACACAGGATAAAGTCAAAGGAGGAGGGTAAGTGTAGGAGTACCTAGTGAATACTGTAATACACTAGGCATCTTCACATAATTAATCCCCACACAACTCTCAGGTGAACTCTCTCACACTTTTATAGGTGTGGAAACTTAAGTTACAGAAGGTAACCAGCTTGCTGAATATTATTATAAAAAGGAGGCAGACAAGGGGTTTAATCCTCTAACTCCAACGTACCTGGGCTTCCTTCCACTTTAAAATGTTTCTTTTTGAAATCTGAGGAACTAAAAATGAAAATGCTGGTAACACTGTACGCTTTTTCAGCATTTTAGTGCTCTCCTATGACAACAGCAACCAAAATTTCAATATTTTGCTTCAACCTTCAGATAAGGAGCTAAATCAAACAGCAGAGGCTAATGTTTCACTTTCATAAGCTGTTCATAATTAATTTTGAGATCATATGCATTTTGATATGAAAATTAGTGAACTACACACAAAATTTAGTACTCCCTATACACAGATAAGCATGAAAGTAAGAAAAAAATGCTCTATTTCAAAGACTTCTTATAATATCAACCCAGTAGAAGAAAAATCTGAAATTGAAGTCATCGAAATAGTTCTATTTTTCTCTGTCATTTTTTAGTATTTCACTCCAGAAGCTCCAAAAGTCAGAGGTCTATGCCCATAAGTTATGCCTAGGATAGGTGGCAATGTCCTAGAGAGAGGGTAGGACCAACAAGTGGAAAGTGAAACCAGCCAAGTAAATGAGAGTGATGATCAGAGAGGTCCATGTGAGGACAATGCACTAAACAAGGCAGCTGCCTAAGAATAGGAAAAGTGGTTTCATACAGCAGGACTAAGCAAATAGGTAAATATATTAGAAATAATAGGAGGCAGGTTTCCATTACAAAAGAAAATGAAAAATATGAAAAGGCAGAAATCTAGAATGAACTTTATGGTGTTGGGTAGAAATTAGAGCTATTTACTGGTCTAAACCCATGGCTTTTAATACATATAGATTAAAACAGAGATGCATATGGACATAAAGATTAGGACGCATGCAGTAGCAACTAACAGCCGTTCATGGCGGGGAGAGGAACAGGGTGTAGAGACAGACCCTCTCTGAGGCACAGGCAGACAGAGTATGCCTAAAGTGGAGGGTAGAGCAATAGCGTTAAGGAAAACTTGCCTGCAAAGCAGGCCCACTCTAATTATAAGACAGTGTCAGAGGGATGTGAAGCCAGTGGTACACTGCAGGTAATGTCAGCAATAAAAACCCAAACTTGGTTCTACATACATTTTTCTTTCAAAAATGAAGAAGAAATGAAATAAAGACTTTCAGACTAACAGAAACTGACAGAATTCACTACCAGCAGATCTGCACTACAAAAAAAATGTTAAAGTTCTTCATTTCACTTACTCAAGGAATACATACAAGACAGAAATCTCAACCTACCCAGAGAAAGATCGATGAAAATAAATGAAGACAAAAAGGAATGCTCCTTTCTTTTTTAACAGTTCTAAATAATTGGCCATCTAAAACAAACATCAGTAGCAATATACCATGGGTTTTTAGCATTTAAAATTTTTTATAACAATGGAAGGAGGGGGATAGCTCAGTGGTAGAGTGTGTGCTTAGCATGCATGAGGTCCTTGGTTCAATCCCCAGCACCTCCATTAAAAAAAAAAACTTGAAAAAAAATTTATAACAACAAAGGAGCAAGCAACAAAGAAGCAAGAAAAAAAATAAAAGAACTGAGAATATACTCTTATAGGGTTATTAAAATACAAGTGGCATAATGTTGCTCGAAAGTAGACCAGGATTAAAGACGTGCACAGTAAACAAAAGGCAACAAGTGAAAAGCTAAAATTAAGTTTAAGGACCTGCCATAAGGTTATCAGCTGATTTTTCAGTAGAAACTCTACAGGCCAGAAGGGAGTGGCATGATGTATTTTAAGTGATGAAAGGGAAAAACCTACAACCAAGAATAATCTACCTAGCAAGGTTCTCATTCAGATTTGATGGAGAAATCAAAAGCTTTACAGATAAACAAAAGCTAAAAGAATGCAGCATCACCAAACCAGCTTTACAACAAATGTTAAAGGAACTTCTCTAGTCATCAAACCATAACAAAAGAGAATAAAATGAAGAAAGAGAGAGAGAGAGAGAGAAAAGACCTATAAAAGGTTGCTTTAGCATTTCATGGTCTTTTTGGGTTCCATATAAATTTTGGAATTGTTTGTTCTAGTTCTGTGAAAAATGTTGTGAGTACTTTGACAGGGGTTGCACTGGATCTGTAGATTGCTTTGGGTAGTACAGCCATTTTGATAATGTTTGATTCTTCCATTCCAAGAACACAAGAAATCTTTCCATTTCTTTGTATCATCTTCAATTTCCTTCATCAATGTTTTACAGTTTTCAGAGTATAGATAACCTCCTTAGTTCTAGGTATTTTTGGGTTTTTTGATGCAATGGAAATGTTTATACCAGTTATTCAATTCTGGTTTTTGAAGTGGAAAAAAAAAAGTGAGTGAAGGGCTGCAAATGGCAAAACATCCTTCTTTCTTATGGGTGATTTGTACTCCATTACATATATATTCTGCATCTTCTTTATCCATTGATCTATTGATGTGCAATTATGATGCTTCCATATCTTGGCAATTATAAATAATGTTGCTGTTAATAGCTGGGTGTATGTATATTTTTGAATTAATTCTTATTTTGTGGTTGGCTTTATTCCTTTGATAACTATGCAAGTTTAAAAAACTAAAGCTCTAAACATTCTTAGAAACAATGAACAGCACATAGATGTAAATTTTAAAAAAGTGTAGTATATTGTGTTGATGTATTTATATGCAAAACATTGTATATGTGCAGTCAAACTGTAACAATTCTACCTAATAAAACTGAAAAAATGAAAAAAAAAAGAAAAAAAGAAGAAAAAATTAAGTTTAAGTAGTGAGGCAATCAGAGATAAAAGAGAATCACCAAAAAATAAAACAAAATTGAGTAGAAAAAAAGGAAAAGAGGAATGAGGAACCAGATGGAAAAAACTAGGACAAACAGAAAAGAACAGAAACAGTAGATTTTAATAAAACCGTATTAATAGTTACACTGAATGTAAGTGGTCTAACACAAATTATAAAGACTGTCAAAAAGGATGATTCAGCATATGCAAATCAATTAATGTGATACACCACATCAACAAAAAAAGGACAAAAATCACATGATCATCAACAGATGCAGAGAAAGCATTTGATAAAATTCAACATCCATTCATGAGTAAAAACTAACCAAAATGCATATAGAGGGAACATATTTCAACATAATAAAAGCTATTTTTGACAAATCCATAACCAATATAATACTTAATGGTGAAAAGTTGAAAGTCTTCCCGCTAAAATCTAGAACAAGACAAGGATGTACATTCTCACCACTTCTTTTCAACATAGTATTGGAAATCCTAGCCATAGCAATCAGAGAAGAAAAAGAAATAATAGAGATCCAAATGGAAGAGAAGAGGTAAAACTGTCACTATAGGCAGACAAGATACTATATAATAGAAATCCCTATAGACTACACACAAAAACTACTAGAGCTGATAAACAAGTTTAGTTAGGTAGCAGGATACAAGACTAACATACAGAAATCTGTTGCATTTCTTTACAATAACAATGAAATATCAGAAATGGAAAGTTTAAAAAATTCCTTTTAAAATCACATCAAAAAAATAAAATACTTAGGAATAAATCTGACCAATGAGATGAAAGATTTACACACAGAGAACTATAAAGCAATGATTAAAGAATGAAGAATGATTTAAAGAAATGGAAAAATATCCCATGCTCTTAGATTGGAAGAATTAATATTGTTAAAATGCCCATACTCCTCAAAGCAATCTACAGATTTTATGTGACTCCTATAAAATAACCTAGGACATTCTTCATAGAACTAGAATAAATAGTCCTAAAATTTATATGGGAATCTCAAAAGACCCAGAATTGCCAAAGCAATACTGAAGAAAAAGAATGAGGCTGGAGGATTAACTCTCCCAGATTTCAGACAATACTACAGAGCTACAGTAATTAAAACAGTGTGGTATTGGCACAAAAACAGACATAAGGTTTAATGAAACAGAGTAGAGAGCCCAGAAATAAATCCACACACCTACAGTTAATTAATCTTCCACAAAGGAGGCAAGAATATACAATGGAGAAAAGACAATCTCTTCAGCAAGTGGTGTTGGGAAAGCTGGACAGCCACATGTAAATCAATGAACTTAGAACACTCCTTCACACCATACACAAAAATAAACTCAAAATGGCTCAAAGACTTCAACATAAGACAAGACACTATAAACCTCCTAGTAGAAAACATAGACAAAACATTCTCTGACATAAATCTTAGAAATGTTCTCCTAGGGCAGTCTACCCAGGCAATAGAAATAAGAGCAAAAATAAACAAATGGGACCTAATTAAACTTATAAGCTTTTGCACAGCAAGAGAAACCATAAACAAAACAAAACAACAACTTACGGAACGGGAGAAAATATTTGCAAATGATGCGACTGACTAGGGCTTTAATTCCAGAATATACAAATAGCTCACAGAAGTTAATAAAAAAAACCAAACAACCCAATCCAAAAATGGGCAGAAGACCTAAACAAGCATTTCTCCAATGAAGACATACAGATGGCCAGTAGGCACATGAAAAGATGCTCAATATCACTAATTACCAGAGAAATGCAAATCAAAACTACAATGAGGTGTCACCTCACTCCAGTAAGAATGGCCATCATTAAAATGTTCACAAATGATACATGCTGGAGAGCGTGTGGAGAAAAGGGAACCCTTCTACTCTGTTGGTGGGAATGTAGTTTGATGTAGCCATTATGGAAAACAGTATGGAGATTTTTTAAAAAACTAAAAACAGAGCTACCATATGATCCAGCAATCCCACTCCTGGGCATATATCTGGAAGAAACTCTTAATTCGAAAAGATACATGCACCCCAATGTTTATAGCAGCACTATTTACAATAGCCAAGACACGGAAACAATCTATATGTCCATTCAACAGATGACTTTATCCAGATGACTGTACAGTATACACACACACACACACACACACACACACACACACACACACACATACACACACAAATACTACTCAGCCATAAAAAAGAAAATAATGCCATTCGCAGCAACATGGATGGACCTGCAGATCTTCATACTAAGTGAAGTAAGCCAGAAAGAGGGGAAAAAAAATATGACATCACTTACATGTGGAATCTAAAAAAAGGACACAAATGTGGAAAACAAACTTAAGGTTACTAGAGGGGAAGGATAAATTGTGAGTTTGAGATTAGCGGCTACTAACTACTATATATAAAATAAACAACAAGCTTCTACTTTATAGTACAGGGAAGTATATTCAACATCTTGTAGTAACCTATAATGAAGAAGAATATGAAAAGAAATATATGTATATACATGTATGACTGAAACATTATGCTATACATCAAATATGACACAACATTGTAAACTGACTATACTTCAATAAAAACATATATCTTCTTTAAAAAAATCAAACAGCATAATTCACATTATCAACATATAAAGAAGAAACAGCATATAATCATCTAATTAAATGCCATAAAAACATTGGACAAGATTCAATATCCACTCCTGATTTTAAAAATCTTAGCAAATAGGAATAGAAAGGAACTTCTTCAAGATGACAGAGGACATCTACAAAAAACCTATGGCTAACATTACGCTTATTGATGAAAGACTAAATGCTCTTCTCCTAAGATCAGGAATGAGGCAAGTAAGTCCACTCTCAGCACTCCCATTTAACTTTGTACTTAGTGGAGGTTCTAGGCAATGTGATACAGCAAGAAAAAGAAATAAAAGAACTATACAAACAAAACTGTTCTCTATGCAGAGAAATAAAACATTTCTGTTCATTGATTACATGATTGTTTACAAAGAAATTCCAAAAGTATGTATCAAAATCCACTTAAAAGTGACTAGAATTAACTAGTGAATTTACGATAACCTCAGGGTATAAGGTCAAAATAAAAATAAATTGCACAGTGCACAACAATGTGAATGATGTTCTTTGTGACACTGAACCGTACACTTAAATATGAAAAATTTTAAGTTATGTGCATTTTACCACAGTTTTTTAAAATGATAGTATCAGGAAAGTTATCTAGAGAAAAACAAAATATCTTGAGCCAGCTGAAAATCTTAAGTCTTTATTATAGAAGTTTTTTTTTTAAATCAACTGTATTTATATATACTGGCAATGTACAATTAGCAACTGAAATTTTAAAATACAATACCACTTAGCACCAAAAAAAACATGAAATAGGTATAAATCCATCAAAATATGTATAGGAGCTGTAAAACCTACAACATCAATGAAGAAAATTAAAGGACTAAATAAATGGGAAGATATATTCATGGACTGGAAGGCTCAAAATTGTTAAGATATCAATTTTCCCTAAACTTATCTATAGACTCAATGTAATACCAATCAAAATCCCAGTAAGATATTCTGTAGAAACAAGCAAACTGATTCCAAAATTTATACAGAAAATAAAACTAGAATAGTCTAAAGAATTTTGTTTTGAAACAAAGTTGGAAAACACACAACCAGATTACAAGATCATAAAGACCATGATGATTTCACTTCCATAAAGCTATAATAATGAACACAGTATGGTAACGGAAAAAGGACAAATGCAGATTAACAGAACAGAGTCTAGAAGTAGACCCACGCTTGGTCAACTGATTTCATGTATCGTTAATTGATTTCAAGAAAGGTGCAAAGTCAATTAAATAGAGAAAGAATAGTCTTTTCAATAAAGGGTGCTAGAATTCTTGGATATCCATATGGAAAGAAATGAAGCTCAACCTATACCTCACAGCATATAGAATTTAACTCAAAATGAATTATAGATTTAAAAGTATAGTAAAGTAAAACTATAATACTTTCAGAGGAAAACAACAGAAACTCTTTGTGACCTTGGATTAAGCAGACATTTCTTAAATAAAATACCAATTGGACAAACTACAAAAGATGAAAACAATAAACTGGACTACTTCAAGATGTAACAACCTCAATTCAAGATACTTTTAATTCACTGAAAAGCCATAGACAGAAAATATTTATAAATACATAGGTTATAAAAGTCCTATGCCCAGAATATACAAAAAACTCTCAACAATCAGTAATAAGAAAACAAACCAAAAAAAATTTAACGGCAAAAGATCTGAACAATTAAAGAAGACATGAATGACAAATAAGCACATGAAAAGGTACTCAACGTGATTTGTCACTAGAGAAAAGGAAAATAAAACCACAATGAGATAATATTACGTATCTATTAGAATAGCTAAAAATAATAAAGAAACTCTCAATATTGATCATGATGGAAGGGAACTACTGGAAAAGTCTGGCAGGTTCTTCCAAAATTTACTTACTGTTTGATCCAGCAATCCTACTTCTAGATATTTACCCAAGAGAAATAAAATTTATGGTCCCACAGAATCCTACACTAAAATGTTTATAGCAGTTTTATTCATAATCTCCAAAACTAAAAACAGATTCACTGGTGAATGGATAAACTGTGTTATAGCCACACAACGGAATACCATACAGCAGTAAAAAGGAATGAATTACTAAATACGTGGATAAATCTGAAATGCATTGTGCTACATGAAAGAAGCCAATATTCCTAACTGCAGGGACAAAAAACAGATTAGCAGTTACCAGAGGCTGGCAGTATGGGGTGAGATGACCATAAAATGGTAAAAGGGAATTTTCTAGGATGACAGAGGTCCATATTTTGATTGTGCTGGTGGTTACTAGATTGCATGTACTGTCAAAACTTGTAAAAGTATATACTATAGTGGGTGAATTTTACTCTATGTAATAAGTAAAATCTCAACAACCCTGAACAAAAAAAATCCTATCAATTAATATACAATGATTTTATTCATATAAGCTAGGTCAGAGACTCTCAAAGTATAGAACTATAGTTTCCAAAAGCACCTTTAACAAGGAGTACTTGATAAAAAACATAAATAATGGTCTCCACTTTAAACCAACTGAGTAACAGTCTTATGAATAGGGCTTGGAATCTTCATTTTTATAAAACACACTATGTGATCTTGATAAACATTGCAGTCTGAAAACCTCTTTGCCAGAGTATAAATATTTTCTTTTATTTTATTAAATGGGAAGTGAAGTGTCCTGACAACAGAAAGATAGGCTGGAGATATAATCAAAGTACACAGTACACAGTACAAAGTACACAGTAAAGTCTGACAGTAAAATTACACTTTAAGATAAATATTATTTATCTAGTATTATAGATTAATGCCATTATCTTCAAACATATTTCTTCTAAAAAAATAATAGTACATGGGTATCTCACTCTTTGCAGACAAAAGCACACAAAGATAGATGAAATATTTAAATATAAGCATATACAATCATAAAAATCCAAAAAAGTAGGAATTTTTGTTTTGTAATAATTTAGACATAGGGAAGGCTTTCTAAGGACCAAAATCTAGAAGCCATAAATGGAAAAGCAATCCTAAAAATGACTATTTTAAAGTTAAATGTCAAAAAAAAAAAAAACAAACAAAACTGAAGACATTAAAATCTATCTTTATAGATTATAGACCTATAAACAAAAGATGCATTTTCTTAAATTTACAAAGAGCTTTTACAATCATTTAGACCAAGAAACCAATTAAATATAAGGGCAAAGTAGTTTCTCAGAAAACAAAAGGGAAATGACTATAACCTCTTCCTTTAGTTTCTCTTTCTCATATTCTCCAACCCCATCCTTTAACTCATCTGAGTAGTAAAAAGGAATTTCCCACACCCACTTCCCCACCACTGTACATCTCAAGTATGTCTTTGAGTATCACACCAAGATTTCCAGAAAGGAGAATCCAGAGTTGTTGTTTTTTTTTTTAATTCATAGCAATAAATTGCATTCAATTTCCAAATAGGCATTTTTATTAATTTTTAGACTTATGAAAGATCCACACTCATTCTTACTGATTCACTTAATTCCAATCTTATTAATTTATTTTCTCCCTTTGTTTCAACCATGTAATTAATTACAATGGCAAAATCCTAGAGAAGTATCACTCCTACAAAGGAGATGTGCATATAATGCTAGAATCTGTGATGAATTTGTTTTACTGAGATTCTCAAAATGGAAAAATCATTATTCCCAAGGAACAGAGCTCTATCTGAAGATCTAGTTATTTCAGCAAACCTGTAGATTAGTTCAATATCAGACAATTAAAAAAGATGACATGCTAGAGGGGAGGGTATAGCTCAGTGGTAGAGTGCATGCTTAGCATGCATAAGGTCCTGGGTTCAATCCCCAGTACCTCCATTAAAGATAAAT
This sequence comes from Camelus bactrianus, assembly GCF_048773025.1. Lineage (NCBI taxonomy): Eukaryota > Metazoa > Chordata > Mammalia > Artiodactyla > Camelidae > Camelus > Camelus bactrianus. The sequence goes on along the minus strand of NC_133547.1, from coordinate 46,539,173 downwards.
AAATTTGAAAAAAAAAAAAAAAAACACAAAACCTAATTACCTACCCCCTCCGGAAAAAGTAAAATAAAATAAAAAGTAAAAAGATGACATGCTGCTAGGGAAATCTTTCATTTTACTAAGGTTCATTCACAACCTTTTCCCCACAAACAATATATTACTTGATTTTGCTCACCTCCTCTCCTGAAAGGTAATATGCTGCAAGTAGGCCTCCGATAAATCGAATATTGACTTCAAAAACAGACACCTCTGAATTCTGTGAAAACATATTGAAAATATTCATATATACGTAAAGCTGTAGAGGTTTCAAAAATCTTCAATAGTTCCTTTGTTCCTCACAAACACATTGAGAATTTTTTTTCCACTTTCTAAGTCTTCATTTCTCATGCAACTGCAATCTCACCTCTCATTTGTTAACATTATTGAAACTCCTCTATTAGTCACCACAGCTTCCTAACTGCCAAAACCAATGGGCCATTTTCATGTGCCTCACTGCGAAATTATCAAGCTATTTAATGCTGTTGACAATTCTCCCTTATGAAAGCCTCTGTTTCTTAAATTCTGGAATGGTGCTCTCCCTTACTGGTCCTTTTTTTTCTGTTCTAATCACTACTCTGTAATGTCTATTTTCACTTCTAGCTCTCTTCATGAATTTTCAATATTTTTCTGGATATAACTATACCAGTGTTAAAGGAGGTACCAAAAAATAATGTTAGATGATGGGCTTTTCAATTAATAATGCCAAAAAAACTGACTTGTAGGTAAGAAATCAATTTGGATAGTCATTTCATATTATATATATATTTATGAAATCCAAATGATTTAGAAGTACATATAGAAAAATTGCAATAAAAAGTAGAATAAATGTGACAATCTCTATACTTCTTGGAGAAAGCTTCTTTGTAAGGCTAAAATCAACAGCATTGGTAACAAATGATGATAGGCTTGAATTTCTCCACAATAGAAATTACTTATAAGAAAAAACCATGAACAAAATTAAAAGGCAAACAACTTACAGAAGGAAATTTGCCACAAATATAGCAATATTTATAACTTTACCACATAGTCTATAGGTTTGCATTTAGATATGGATTAAAGATATTGCTAAGAAAGACTCTAATACATGGAAAGAAAAATAGAAGTGGCAAAGAACTGACCAAAGAATCTAAAGAATATACAAAACTGACTAATAAATACCATTTATAATTAATTTTTAAATAAAAATTAAACAGAACTTATATATTACCCTGAAGTCTTTCCAACTTTCATAGGCAGAAGACATCATTTGCTAACACAAGCATAATTCCCTAATGTAGAATTTTCACAATACAATGTAATTTTTTAATAACATAACTGTCATCCCACCATGTTCTGGTGGCTAGAATTGACTGCAAGTGGTTTATATTACTTCACATATTCCCAGTATATAGTACACTGCAGGGTACACAATAGACATTTCACTAAACATAGAAAGGAAGGGAAAGAGGGAGAGAGGGCCTCTCTCTCTCACTCACTGGAACAATAATACCTTCTAATCAGTTTCCCTGACTTCATGCCCTCCTCCCAGCACTCCATTTATTCAGCACCATACAGCCGACAGTGGTGATGAACATTTTCAATCTTAAGGCAGCTTAGGTCACTAATCTGTGCAAACCCTTACCATGACTTCTGGCTACACTCAAAGTAAAATGACTTATAAGATCCAACATAATCAGGTTCCTCACAACCTCTCTGACATCATCTCCTTCCAATATTCCTTTTACTCACTTTATTGTTACCAAATGGGTCTACATACAGTTCAAGAATTGTCAAACTCACTTCTGCATCAGTCTTTATACTTTATCTGCAGATCTCCAAGCAAATTTCACTTAGAAAGTTTTTCTGACGACACCATATAAAATAGTGAAGAAATCCTCATCACTAATATCACTTACATTGTATTATTTCCCCAATTAATACTTATCATCATCTGAATACTATGTAATTATTTGTAAAATTTATACCTTCCCTCATAAAAGACAGAAATTTAAAGAAGTCCTAGAGGGAGAAAAGGGAGAGAATGAAGCAGAGGCACTATTCTCAGGAGTAACGACTGAGAATCTTCCTGAACTGATGAAAGCAAAAGTCTTTAGGCTGATAAAACACTGAGTCCTTTAAGGAATAATCTAAATACAAATACATGGTAATGGAATTCCAGAACAACAAAGCAAAAAAAAAAAAAAAAAAAAAGGAAATATTAAAACAAGAGGAAAAAGATTATCTTTTAAAATTAAACTGACAGCGTACTTCTCAATAGCATAAAGAAACAGGAAGACAATGGAACTGTATCTTTAAAAGATTAAGAGAAAATAATCAACCTCTAATTCTATACTCAGCTATAATACCTATTAGGAGAGAACTTGGCTCTCTGATATCCACATGGCTTTCCTTAGGTTTCTTCTCAAAAATGTCACCATAACAAGAGTCCTTCAGTAGCCACTGGACATAAAACAGCAATCTCTCACCAACACTTACTCCAATTCTACTTACTCTTCTTTAAGAGTGAGCACATATCACTATCTGACATGCTATACAGAACTTGAATATATAGTTACGATTTTTTTCCCAAAACTAGAATATACACTAGAATAAATTAGAGATAACTGTTTTTTTTTCCATTTCTATATCCATAGATCTAGAACTATGTCATGGAGAAGGCACTCAATAAATATAGTAATTTATTTATTCACTCATTATTTAATAGGGAAGTTTCAAATGTAAGTCGAGACCAACTAGACAACAATTACCAATAAGACAAGAGAGAGATAAGCTAAATTAAAGCATTCTAAGATTCTTATGTTTCTCAGAAGAATAGAGAAATTGGTTAATTTTAAACTTTGGTAAGTATACATATTAAAATTTTAATGGTAACCCCAAAATAAGTGGAAATGGAAAGTATAAAGTCAAACTAATAGAGGGAAAAAGAGATCTAAACTAAAAACTAGTAGAGGAAAACAGACATGAGTAATTTAATCCAAAACAAGGAAGACAGAAAATAAAAGCAAATGAAAAGTACAATAATAATATAGGCAGCAAAACAATGATGGAAAAGCCAACTCTAAAAATATATTATCATACTAAATGTTAACATTTCAGACTTAACAGTTAAAAGACTCCAAGACTAGACAAAAATAACAAAATCTAAGTACACACTATAGGTAAAATATACAGCTAACATATATGACACAGAAAGGTTAAAAGTAAAAGAGTGGAAAATGACTGTGCTGATTATTAAGCCATTTTTTTCTCAGCTTCAAATCCATCCTTCTACAGTTTACTTTGGTACACTGAAATTGGAACTCCTCAAATGCATTTCTCATTTCCCTTATAGGCCCTGCCAATAGGAGGTTCTACAAAGATAATACAAGGCTGAAGGAAGGAGAAGGAACTTACTCCTTCCAGTTTGCCTTTAGTTTCTGACAGTATCAAAGCAGCCGTGGTTTTTCACCGTGACAGTGGCAGTTAGTTCCAGGTTACAGTTCCCCCGCCACATACACATTCCCCAAATCAGCCTTCTTATGCCCCTTACAGATACCAAGCTCTAGCTGGCTACCCCCTCCTCAAAGGTCTAAGTCCCAGTTCTGAAATAGCCTGAGGCCCAAGCTACTGAATTTTAATGATCTCAACCACTTCCCATTATTCGTACAGATCCAGGCATGGCAATTGTTTACTGCAGTTCCTACCTCTTGGAATACCACAATGTTCTCTTTTTGTCTTGTCAGTTCCCCATTAATTGGTCAGCAATTCTAAACATTAAATCCTCTAATTTAAAAAACTATACAGTTCCAGTTCTTGATTGAGCCAACTGATACAATGATATACCAACAAATTATTAAGCATAATAAAGATGCCATGTTAACAAACAGGAGTGAGATTCACAAATGCCAATTCTCTCCAAATTAATCTATAAACTGCAAGCAATCTTCATCAAAATCTCAACATCGTCTTCCAAAACTTACAAGAACAAAGAACTGAGAATTGCTAAGATAATTTCCTAGTAGAACGAGATCAAATATCAAGATTCAGATATAGCTATCAAGCTTCTTGTAAAAATAGTGTAGTTAAGACTACAGTAAATATCTAGACTACTAAAATACTGATGTAGAGATAAAGAGAAAAGCCAGTAGAAAAAACAGACTAATATAACTAATATATGACTAATGTGGCATGTAAAAATAGCAGGGAAATAAATGTGCTAGGATCAGTTGACAGTTGCTATCTCACCCTACCTACATAATCAACTACATAAGGATTAAAGACTTAAATGCAAAAGTAGAACTTTAAAATGTTCAGAATTAAATATAGGAATACATTTTCATGATCTTGGAGAAAGAATTTCTTAAATAAGATACAAAAAGCATAATCTATAAGGGCTACATAACTATACAAGAAAAAAAATTACATTTCTCAGCCTCCTTTTACAGTAAGGCGAGCCCTTATGAGTACAATCCACTCAATGATATACAAGCAAAACTGGAGTAACCAACTTCTGAACATCACGTATCTTTTCTCTGTACCTTCCTCCTTTCTGCAGCTAGGAAGGTTTACCCACCTTGTCTTGAGGAATCATCTTGTATCATGAGGTTGAAGCTTTACACTGAAGCTCACAGAGCAGTAAGACAAAGGAACCTAGGTCCTTGGTCATGGAGGAACTACCCAAACCAGCTCTAAACTGCTTATATCTGCACTTGATTTGCATGAAAGAGAAATAAACATCTATCTTATTTAAGCTATTTTACACTAGGTTTTCTGCCATTCAGAGCCAAACTTAAACCTAACTGATTAAAAAAAAAATTGTTCTAATTGAGGTATGTCCAAAATGCTAAAATAACATAAAGGAAAGTGATCAGTTTTTGTCTAATTAGCATCAGGAAAGGCATCAGAGAAGAAATAATTATGGACTTAAATCACAATTTAAATGATTCAGAGTCTACCAAAGACAAAAACACATAACCAAGCCGCTTCTCACTACAGTCAGAAGGAATGGTAAATACAAATATCATGAAAGGTGATTATGAATATGACAAAGAAGTACACACATCTTTTAGGTGAAGACTGGTAATAATGAAAATAACTGCTATCATTTACTGAATACTTAATATGTACCAGATTATCCCAAATAATTCTCACAATACTGCAATAGGATTATAATTTTAATGACAGATTTAGAAGGAATAAGTAGCATGTAAGTTTCCCAAGCAGCACTGAAATGTAGCTGTGCTGGGCTTCGAACCTAAGCAGTACCAGTTAAAACTATGCCAAAATGCTGGAAGCATGAGCACAGGCCTAAATATGAAGGCTCATCAAAGATGTGCCAAATCATCACATCTTCAAAAAATAATAAAACACTTATTATTTAAAAGGTAATTGATGGTTTCCTGATATTTCGAGTTCAATGTGTGTGGTTTTTTTTTTTTCCTAACTCTTAACACATTTAACACCTTGCATTAAATGATAAGGGCAAGAAAAGTAAAAGGAAAATGGTGAAAAAGGATGCATATTTTATACAAAAATTAAACAAGAGACAATACCGAAAGAAGAAAGGGGACTTAGGATTTCCTTAAACTGCTAGTATAATGATCAAAACTATGGTAAGACTGTGCCTTTTCACACTCAGTCAGATACATTATCAATTGTATACTTACCACACTGAAATCAAGGTTGTTTTCAATCCATTTTTGCCCATCTCGGAACTCATCATGAAGTCCCATGATATAAAGAGTATCCAAAGCATCTACAATAGTAGCACCCATTTGTGAACTTCCTAAATTGGAAGGGGAAAAACTGTCATTAAAAAGATGTCCTTCATATAAGACCTATTTTAATTTCTCATATATAAAAAGTAAATCAAAGTAGGAATGTAAGGATGAAAAAGAATATCCAACGTGGTTCACTTTTCCATAATAGATAATATACATTGTTTAAAACATTTTCCTAAAGATGACACATTGCTAACTAATAAAAAGATAAAGGAAAACTAAATTAAAATTCTCCTTAGTTTTCTTCCTGGTCAGAATATGAGATATCTATCTACTTAACTGAGGTAGATTAAAAAAAAAAAAGATTAGTTTATGAAAGGGGGAGGGTGGTAACCATGCTCTTTTGGTTCAAATTAATAGAAAGGGCAAAAAAAAAAAATACACTTTAAATAATAATAGAAGTATAACAAGGCTATATTATAAATCATGGTAGAATATAAACTATAATTTAATCCTTAACAACCAAAAAGCAGGTAAAGCACATTGAGTATATTGAAAGTCATTAAATAAAACGTGAGTAGAGAAAATCAAAATAGAAAGATCTACCCATCTTCAAGAAAGATACCATCTTGATCTTACAGAAAATGCTTCAGGGAGCAAGGAACTACTTCAACAAAGCTAGCCCAATTGATAGCAAAACCAGATACTGTAAACACAAGAAAAGAGAACAGGACAATCTTACTAATGAATGTAACTGCAAAAATCTTGAATAAAATACTAGCAAAACAAATCTAGTAGTGTAATAATAATAATAGGGAGCAGCTGGGTCCTCCCTAACCCCAGAAATGCAGTTATTATTTCTACCTTCTGAGAATGAAAATCACCCACACAGCTTATTGTCTACATCTACATGACTTTACTATTACATTGTCTTCATCAACATGAGTTTACTGTTCTAGGAAACTCTTGCTCAGAGAGAAATGCTGCAAAATAAACTACTGTTTATTCCAGGAAATACTTGGAAGACCCATCAACTTTTTAACACAAAGTATCATATGATGGTTAAGACTCTGAAACTCTAAACCCTTTCCTTCTAAATTATCCATTTCGCAATCCTAAAATGTTATATCACGATCCTTACCCGATCATATCCAAGCTATAATCAATCATAACCCCTGAGCTGAAAGGCCCACGTTAAACTAGACTTAAAATCTTAATACATATCTCAGCTTTGTCCTTCCCATCTGAAGACTTACTAGGGCTCTGGTGAGGCAGTGATCTCCCTTACCATGGTAAGCATTAAACTCAGCTTTGTCTTATCAAAAAGTTATCTTGGTGATATTTCAGAAGTCGGCATTCGACACTACTTAGTTCACATTTTCTATTTCCTAGTCCTTCTTTTCTTTCCTTTCTAATTTCACTCCTTTTTCTCCTGAGTAAATACTGTTTTCTTGTTCTGGTTTACAGCTATACAAATTTGTTCTTATAATGGTTCTCCTTAACTTAAATCATATTTTCTTATCCACGTGTTTCTAATAATTTCTTTAACTTATCAAGAAGTGTATATTCTCACTAACAAGACAAATACACCACCCTCTGATAATTCCTTGGTTTTCTCCCCACTCAGCTCCCTTCATGTTGGTGTTAACCAGAATATTTGTTCTGTGTTATTACAGACACTTTCCTTTTGCTTTTCTTGATCCTCAGCTTTTTATGAAGATAACAAAAATTCTATCAAGCCATTTAATCAACCATATATCCATATCTCTTGCATAAAAACACTTGAATATGTATCTCTTTTTGTCCACAATTATTATCATGCTTATTTTAAATCCATAAGAGCAACTGTTTTTGTTATTTCAATTTTTATATGTACTGATGCTCAGTTCTCTAGTTAGTTATTTAGTCCTGTAAGTTCATGTTTCTCTAAGGTGCTGACTACTGTGAAATGGAAAAAAGGCCTGACCCACATATTTGTACCAATTCTGGTTTTCCAAAAGGAGAAGTTTGTGCCATGAGCTTAAACAGTACAAGGAAGAGAAAGGCAAAACTGAAATTAATCACTATGACTGTTTACCTAGACAACTCCAGATCTCAACTGGAAAAAAATTAAAAGTCTAAAACTACTTTGGGTCAAATAAGAATTAAAATGACACTACAGAACATTTAAAACATTAATAAACTTTTATTATGAGAACATGGGAATCAATTAAACCAGTTCTCAGAGAAAACCTTGTAACTCGAAAATTTGATACTGCTTAATAAGAACAAATGAAAACAACTACATTCTGAACATTCTACTGAGGAAGTAAGAAAAAGAATGACAAACTTGAGTAACAAAGTAGAAGAATCAGAAAAGCTAAACGCAGAAATTGATGAATTAGAAATAAAGGGGGACCTAATCAAACATACAAGCTTTTGCACAGCAAAGGAAACCGTAAACAAAAAAGACAACCTATGGACAATGAGAAAATATCTGCAAACAATGTGACTGACAAGGGCTCCATTTCCAAAATATACAAACAGCTCATACAACTCAATAACCAAAAAACAAACCATCCGATCAAAAAATGGGCAGGAGATCTAAATAGGCATTTCTCCAAAGAAGGCAAACAAATGGCCAATAGGCACATGAAAAGATGTTCAATATCACTAATTATCAGAGAAATACAAATCAAAACTACAATGAGGTATCTATCACCTTACACCAATCACAATGGCCATCATTAAAAAGTCCACAAACAATAAATGCTGAAGAGGGTGCAGAGAAAAGGGAACTCTCCTATACTGTTGGTGGGAATGTAATTTGGTGTAGCCACTATGGAAAACAGTATGGAGATTCCTTAAAAAACTAAAAATAGACTTACCATATGATCCAGGAATCCTACTCCTGGGCATATATCCAGAGGAAATTCTAATTCAAAAATATATATGCACTCCAGTGTTCACAACAGCACTATTTACAATAGCCAAGAAATGGAAGTAACCCAAATGTTTGTCAACAGATGACTGGTAAAGAAGATATGGTATATATATAAAGTGGAATACTATTCAGCCACAAAAAAGATTAAAATAATGCCACTTGCAGCAACATGGATGTACCTAGAGATCATCATACCAAGTGAAGTCGTCAGATGGAGAAAGACATATATTGTTATCACTTACATGTGGAATCTAAAAAGTGATACAAATGAACTCATTTACAAAACAGAAACAGACTCACAGACATTAAAAAAAAAAACTTACGGTTACCAATGGTGAAAGAGGGAGAGGGATAAATTAGGAGTTTGAGATTAGTACACATAAGTACTAATAGATACAAACTACCATATGTAAAATAGATGAACAACAAGGTCCTACTACATAATACAGGGAACAATATCTTGTAGTAACCTATAATGAAGAAGAATATGAAAAAGAATATATATGTATAACTGAATCACTTTGCTGTACACCAGAAATACAACCATGTAAATCAATTATACTTCAATTTAAAAAATTATTTTTTTAAGAAAAAAAAAGAAAGAAAACTGCCAAAATAATAAATTCAAGAAATGGTGCTATGAAAAGAACTATAAAATATATCTACAACTAATTTTTAAAAAGTAGTCAAAGGAATATAAAAACACAAGAAAGGAACTGAGAATGCATTAATAGACAAATACAAAGGAAATGAAGAAAACTATTTTTAAAAGCCCAGTTTAGTCATAGTTTCCAAATAAATTTGAAAATGAGTGAACTGATGATTTTCTAAGAAAATAGGTTTTATTTTGACTTACGAAAGAAGAAACAGATAATCTAAATATAAACAGACCAAGAAACAGAGGAAATTAATAATTTTCAAAGAGCTACTTGCTATGAAAGTATCATACTCTGAAAGGTTCACAGAATAAATTCTATTTTAATTTTAAGGATAGTAACTCCTATATAAATTTTTATAGGACATAGGAAAAGAGAGCTTAAAATTCAACTTACAAATTCTGCATACCATTGATGCAAAAATGTAACTTAGTAAGGAACTAAAACTATTATCTGATCTCATTCATGAGCATCGAGGCAATATTTAGGAATGTACTTGCCAGGTGTACGGTAAGTTTATGTTTAACTTTATGAAAGACTGACAAATGCTCTCCAGAGAGGATGATTTTACACTCTCAGCAGCAGGGTATGAGAGGTCTAGTTGTTCTACCATCCTTGTCAATATTTGACATTACTGGTCTTTTTAATTTTATTCATTCTAATGGCTGTGTAAGAAACTGCACTGTGGTTTGAATTTTAATTTCCCTTGTGACTGACGTGCTTATTGGCTTATTCGTTTACCTTCTTTAGTGGAGAATTACTTACATATTCTGAATACATCCTTATACATATATCACAAATATATTCTCTAATTCTGTGGCTTGCCTTTTCATTTCCTTAATGTCTTCTGGAGAGCAGAAATTTTTAATTTTCATAAAATAAAATTTATCAATTTTTTTTCTCATGGTTTATTCTTTTTGTATCTGAAAACTCTTTGCTTACTTCAAGGTCACAAAGATTTTCTCAAATGCTTTTTACTGGAAATTTCATATTTTTAGTTTTTACGTTTAAATCTGTGACCCATTTCCAAGCTCATTTTTGTGTACTACGTTGAAGAGTCAAGGTTTTTATTTTTCTATACAAATATGTAACTGATCCAGCACCACCTGTTGGAAAGACTTTGCTATAAAACCCACTGAATTATACCTCAGCACCTGTTAAAAATCAATTTAAAATGTATGTGCAGTTCTATTTCTATTCTTTTCCAGTGATTTCTACATATAACGTAATGCTAAAACCATACTGTCCTCATTACTGAAGCTTTATAGTAAATCTTAAAATCAAATAGTGTGTATCCTTCAACTTTTTCCTACCTTTTAAAAAATTACTTTGATTTATATGGAAAAGTAATTTTTACTGGGATTGCTTTAAACCTAAATATTGAATTTCAAGAGAACTGACATTTCCACAACATTGAGTATTCCAACTCATAAACATGGCAACTTTTTCATTTAAGTCCTTTTAAATTTCTCATGATAATCACAGTTTTCAGTGTACAAGTTTTGCACATATTTTGTTAAATTCATCCACATATACTTCCTATATTTTATGCTACTGCAAATGATATTATCTTAAATTTGCATTTGTAATCTTTATTGCTAGCATCTAGAAATATAATTAATGTTCGATATTGAATTTGTATCCTATGGCCTTATTACTAAATTTGTTTATTTGTTCTAGTGCTTTTTTGTTGTTTGGTAGATTCCCTAGAATCTTCTTCATGAACAATCATATTGACTACACGTAAAGATAGTTGTACTTCTCTGTTTTTAATCTTTGTATATTTTTGTCTCTGTCTTTCTTGACTGCACTGGCCAGGACCTCATATGTAATGTTACATAAAACTTGGAGAACAGAGATATCTTTGCCTAGTTCACAATCTTAGGGAATGGCGTCTAGTCTTTCAACATTACACGTGGGGATTTTTTACATTTGTTTGGTTTTGGGTGTGTGTGTTGGGGGCATAGTGGTGGTTAATGGGCTCTTTATCGGGTTGAGAAAGCTCCCTTCTAGTCCAAGTTTACTGAGAGTTTTTACTATGGATGGATATTAAGTGCTGTTAAATGCTTTTTTGGCAACTACTGAAATGATCATATGATTTTCCTCTTTTAGGCCCTTAATGTCTTCAATTACATTAACTAATTTCCAAATGTTAAACCAACCATGCATTTTAGGATAAACTCCACTTGGTCATGAGGTATTATTTTTTAATGTATTGCTGAATTAGAGTTACTAAGGTAAATCTAATTTGGTCACAGATTTTTGTGTCTATGTTCATGAGGGACATTGGTCTATAGTGTCCTTTTATTGTAATATTGTTGTCTGCTTTTGGTATTAGGGCTTTGGTGGTGCTACCAAGAAGACATAATAATCCTAAATGTGTAAACATCTAACAAGAGTATCTCAAAACATATGAAGCAAAAGTTGATAGAATTGAAAGGAGTAAGAAAGAAATCCAATATTAGAGTTGGGAACTTCAACACCCCTCTCTTAGTAATTGACAGCACTGCTAGACAGCAAACCAGACAGAGGGAGCCTGAACAACCCCATTAACCCATGGGCTCTAACTGACATGAATAAAACATTCTACACCGAATAACAGTCACAACACATATACACACTCTTTTCAACCACAAATAAACATTCGCCAAGATGAGTGTTTCTGGGTCATAAAGTAAATCTCAAATAATTTAAAAGACATGGAACCAAAGTATATTCTCTGACCATAATAGAATTTAGTTAGAAATCAGTAACAGAAAGATAACAGAAAAACCTCTAAGCATTTAGTAATTAAACAACAAACTCAAAGGAAGTTTTAAAACATACTTAATTGAATAAAAATGAAAACACAACATATCAAAATCTTTGGGATGTAGCTAAAGCAGCACTTAGCAGAAAATTAATAGCACTAAATGCTTACACTGGAAAAGAGGATCTTTAAACTACTCTAGGCTTCTACTTCAAGAAACTAGAACAGCAAAACCAAAATCAACCCAAAAAATACAGAAGAGTGGAAATAATAAAAGATAAGAGCAGAAATCAAAGAAATTGAAAACACAGAGAAAATATCAAGAAGAATAAGGAAAGCAAAAGTTGCTTCTTTGAAAATATAAATAAAATTGGTAAACTTCTAGTAGGACTGACAAAGAAAAAAAGAGAAAACACAAATTAGCAATATTAGAAATGAAACTACAGCTGCCACAAATATTCAAAAGGTATCAATACTCCAAACAACTCTATGCACATAAAATCAACCACTTAGATGAAACAGACCAATTCCTTAAAATCACCAACTACCAAAACTCACCCAAGGTGAAATAGGTAAACTTAATGGTCCTTACAGAGGAAATGAAATTGAGAAACTGAAGTTATAGTTTAAAAACCTCCCAGAAAAAATTAAAACAAAGAACAAAAAAACAAACTCCAGAGGCAGGTTATTTCACTGGCAAATTGTATCAAAAATTTAAGGAAAATATAAAACCAGCAGTACACAATCTTTTCCAGAAAAATAAAGAGCAGAGAACACTTCCAAACTCATTTTATCAGGCCAATATTACACTGACACCAGAACAAGACAAAGATAATACAAGAAAAAATACAAAACAATATGCCTCCCAAAATATGAATACAAAATCCTCAACAAAATATTAGAAATCATTAGCAAATTAGAAATGACAAAAAGAGTTTATACATACACACATGGAAAACAAGACACACTTCAAAAAGCATTGTAAAATCAAATTAATACTTCTTTTCCAAATCAAAATTATTTTAAATGCAAAGAGATTTATCCCTAACAAAAATCTTTCAATCTCCAGAATATCTAAGTAAAAGTAATTCATTGTGACTATTAATCACTGTTGGAAAAATTACTACCAGTGCTAACTTATGTCTAACAACATTTTCCTCTCCCCACTCACAAGTTACAGCTGAGCCCTAACCAGGCAAAGCCAAACGAATCTATCCCATCCCTCTGGGTATAGCATCTGGGTCAAGGATGGACACAGGGCCCAAATACATTAAAAAAAAAAAAAGTGGTTTTTGAGAAAACCAGGTGCTCTCTTCACTACAGTGTTCTCTTTTCTATAGATGTGGTAGTTTCTATAGATGTGGTAGTTTCTATAGATGTGTGATACGAAGTTTCCAGGTGCTGCAGCCATCCCACCTAAGAAGCCAGTCTGAAGACATAAACACACAGAAGAAAACAGAGGAAAGAGATAAAGAAAAAAGCTTAGTCTGGAATCAGATCTACTCTAGAGGATCATTGATCTGATTCAATTTCTTTTTTAGTTTAAGCCATTTTAAAATGGATTTTTGGTTATCTGCACATAAAAAACCCTCTGATGCCAAGCACGAACTAGGCAGAAGTCAGAGGAATATGATTTCCGTTACCATATAAAAGAATGTTTTAATAATCAAGGCTAAGAAAAGGAAATAGACAAATTTTAAATTGTTTTCCTTATAATCTAGAATATTGTGATTAAGGGTTCAATACCTGCCTATATGTTCCTACAGTAATAGGCTAGATTTGTAAAGTTCCTTCCAACTCTTTAAGATTCTGATTCTGTAAAAGCATACTGAATTTGGGATGTCAAATGAGACACTCAGAACTAGGGGTCACCCTTTGCTTAGACTTCTATTTAAACAAAATAGTGAAAAACAGATTTTTTTTTTTAAATGCCAAATCATACTCACTAGCAAGAATATGAGATATAGAGTGGGGAGGATACAGCTCAAGTGCTCCATTATTTAGAAGCTGTGTGACCTTGGGCAAGTCATTTAACCCTAATTGTGCTTCAGTTTCCTCATCTGTAAAATGGGAACAGTAATAATAGCACGTGCCTCATAGAACTGTTGTGAGTACTAAATAAGCTCATTCACATGCATCACTTAAATCAGTCCCTGGCACATAGTGCTTAGTTTATTAGTCTGTTCAGGCTGCCATAACAAAACACCATACACTATGAGGCTCAGACAGCCCAGAAACTTATTTTCTCACAGTTCTGGAGGCTGAAAGTCCAAGATTAAGATTCTAGTTTTTAGTGGAGCACCTTCTTCTTGGTTTATAGATGTCCACCTTCCTGCTGTTATCATACCCACGTAGCCTTTCCTTGATGTATGTGGCATGGGGAGAGAGAGCTTGTAGGTCTCCTTCTCTTTCTTTGAGGGTTCCAGCCCCATCTGATTAGGGCCCCAAACTTACAACCTCATTTAATCTTAATTACCTCCTAGAAGCTCTATCTCCAAATACAGTCACATTGGGAGTTAGAGCTTCAGTGTATGAATTTACAGGGGACAGGATTCAGTCCACCACGGTAAGCACTATAGAAAGATTGTTAATGTTAATACTATTAATGTGTATGTGACGATTGTTCTAACGGAAGATACAGTTTTATTCACAAACCCAGTTACAGAATCTCTAAAGCAAATAACTGTCCTCATGCCTCAATGAAAATTTAAACTTTGTATTATAAAATACTTAATTGCTATTCATTTATGTGATAATCCCTCAGAAAGGGAGGACTAAAGCTGACAAAATCTTGCTTTTGTACCAAGTTAAAAGACTCATTTTGTGAAGTCTCCCTTTCCAACTCTAAGCTCCTTTAATTTCTAAGACCTCAAAAATAACTTTACCCAGTAAATCAGCTTGAGTGCTCCTAATGACCAACTGGCAAGAACTACCCTGACAATAATCTGAACCTGCCATGCCCTGGTCATCATTTACCAATCTAACCAATAGTGATCTACAAAGGTCACTTTTGAAGAAGTCTGACAAAATTACCACAAATTAAAACCACCTTCCATTAAAAAAAAAAAAATGCTATTATTTTTAAAAAGAAAAAAACATTAAGTCAAAAGTTACCCATTAGGATTTAAAATTCAGCAATCTTTCCTTACACAGTTATTGCAATGATTAAATAAAATAAACGTATGTTATTTACCTACTACCTTGCCTAGGATTAGTATCCAACTGGTAAGTGTTAGTACATTAGATGTTCTAAGAAATACGGCTTAAAAGACCAAGCAGAAAATTAACATCCAACTCATTTTCAATACATGTTTATATTCCAAGTTTTTAAAAGGGCTCAGAATTTACCACTGAGTTTAATATACAGGGATGGTTACTTGAAGAGAGGATCTAATTTTAATTAATCACTAAATACAGTGTCTTTTACTACACTAATGTCTCATTGTGGCATTCATAAAGCAACAGGAACTCCTTCATCTGTAACCTCTGCTGAGGAAATAACCTTTATTTCATTAAATGATAGCTGCTAACTTCAATGTCATATATGAGATCACTGGTGACTTTGATTATCTAAAAGAAAATTTTTTCCATTATCCTTCCATTCCAACATCTCTCAAACCCAGGAGAAATTATCCTTTCAGCCATTTCCTTTTTTGACAGAAAACAATCAAGCATCAAACATATTATAAGAGAAATCGTAGAACTAGAAAAATTCTTCCAGAATCACAATAAAAAAAATATTACTTGGATTACTGTGGTGGTAGAGACAACTGCACTGCATATGACTAATATATGTGCCTTCTAACCCCATTAATATTTTCTTGCCTTCACCTACCATTATTTAAAAGATATACATCACATCAAGAAGGCTTTAAAATAGGGGAAAGAAGTGAAGACTACAAAAAACAGCTCAGTAATTCTCAAGACTAATCCTTGAGTTAAGTAAAAGCTGTTAGTTAAGTTAGTAAGTAAGTTAACTTACTCTTTTACACTGAGAAGTTTAACAAGTGACCTGAAGTCAAGAGAGGCAGAAAGTTAGGGCAAACTCTAAACACAGCTCTTCCCCAAACCTCCATCCCTACACACACTGCTAATGTTCCCCTTGGAACTAGAAATATACAATATAACTCACTCAACTTACCAACCAAATCACCTTGGGCAAGATACTTTTTTTTTTTTTAACATACATCGATAGTACTACTGGAATTTCCCATCTTTTCCTCCTCCTCTAAAATGTGTGAGTATTAGAATTGGCATGTGTTAAAAAAAAAAAATAGAAATAGGCACCTATCTTCCTTGATAGTAAAGAATAACAATGCAGAAGAAGCTTCAAAATACTCAAATAAATGACTAAACAATCTTTATGTAAATAGAAAATCTGTCACATATCTGTGTTTTCCAAAGCAAGTATAACTAAATCTTGACTGAAACTTGCCAAAAAAAAAAAGTTGCTTCAAGTTACAGTTTCATAGAAATACAGTCGTCCTCCCTTATCCAAAGGGGAATCATTCCAAGATACCCAGTGCTGCCTGAAACCCTGGATAGCACTGAACTCTATATATACTATGTTCTTTTCCTATACATACATACCTATGGTAGAGTTTAATTTATAAATTAGGCACAGTATGAGATTAATAATAATCACAAAATAAAGCAATTACAATAATATGCTGCAATAAAAGTTACGTAAATGTGGGGTCTCTCTTTCCTTAAAATATCTTACTGTACAAATTTAATCCCTTTTCCATCTTAACTAAGTACTAACTGCACTGTGGCCGTAACTTCTACAGTTTGAGGTGTGACAGCAAAACTAGCACACATTTCTACTTTCTTCTTCACAATTTCACAAATAGAAGATTTGTTCTTACCTTACATCTTTACAACCTCAGCATATGATTTTTTTCTTTCCTTACTAAGTCAGGAACTTTTACCTTTTCACTTAAAGGAAGCATTTTACAGCTTTTTTGGCAAATCCAAATTGTTGGCATCACTACTTTTATACTTTGGGGCCATCATTAAGTAAAATCAGGGTTACCTGAACACAAGCACTGTGATACCTCCACAGCTGATCTGGTAACCTAGATGGCTACTAAGTGACTAATGAGCAGGATAAACTGGACAAAGGGACGGTTCACACCCCAGGCTGGAGGGAGCAGGATGGCATGAGATTTCATCATGCTACTCAGAAAGGCACACAGTTTAAAACTTATGAATTGTTTATTTCTGATATTTTCCATTTAGTATTTTTGGACCAAGCTTGACTATAAGTAATTGAATCCAGGGAAAACAAAACATTAGATAAGGGGGGGACTACTGCACTCAGATTTTAGGAAGTACCTAAACAGTTAGATCCTACTTTAAAAATAAAGGTAGAAAATGAAAACAGTACTTAGAAAAAGTAAACTTACCAAATATATTAGTGGAGTGTCCTTTCCTTGCAATAGGTCTGAGTTCATTATGTCCCCACCCGTACATCCTATAATTATCCCAGGCATGTTTCATCATCTGAGAAAAGAAAAATTATAACTCATCAATTTACATTTTTCACAGACTCTTATCTTTATATTTCATGTAACTTAGTGATTCTATCCTTACAAACTTCTGTATCTCCTACATTAGTATATTATTCTATTAACATCTATGTCAGTATGAAAACACACATAACCATGTTTAACTTAAGTCTACACAACAGAACAAAAAATCGGATGTAATAAACAAGCTCTTTTTTACTGGGGAGGCAGGTGTCTGGCATTCTTTCCTTTTAGGAAGAATGAATCCTTTTGGAAATAGCTCCCCTTCCCTCACTGTGATTATACCAGAGTTGTCAATCAAGGGGCTCTGATTCCACAACCAATTAACACAGCCTGGCTGGAGTATCCCTTACCCTTAGACCAAAGACTAGCAAACTCTCCCTGTAAAGTAAATATTTTAGGCTTTGCAATCCACACAGTCTCTGTAGCAACTACTTAGCTGTTACAGCACGAAAGCACCCTAGATAACACAGAACCAAACAGGCATAACTGTGTTCCAACTAAACTTTATTTTAAAAAATGAGGCAGTAGGCAGAATTTGGCCAGCAGGCTGTGGTCTGCCACCCCATGACCTACACAACGTGACTGGGTACATGTGATTCAAGTAGGGGCAACAAAGTCCTTTCAAACATGTTGTTATAGGCACCAGGAGTCAGAGGGACTCTCTCATTTTGCAATCTCAAGGTCTATGTAACGTATAACCCTGGGGCTGATGGGAACTAACTCTCTCCCAACGTGGAGAAACTAAATAACAAAAGAAAACAGATACAGACAGATGCGTATTACTGACAAAAACATCTATAGAATTGGATTTAGCCAAGTTTGAAGTCCTAGTTTAGAACCACTAAGCTAATAAACACTTTTATATCAATTAGTTTGAACTGAGTTTCTTACAACCCAAGGAGTACTAAGCTACACAACAGCAGAGTACATAATTATGTATCAGCTGAATTATGTAATAGTAGTCTGTGGTATATCAAATATAATATTCATTAAAACATTTCTCAACTTGCTTTTTGCAGCCAGCATTACTCAGACACCAAAACTAGGCAGAGACATTACTAGGAAACTAAAAACCAATGTATCTCAAAAACAGATACAAAATTTAAAAAATTCCTTAATAAAAATTAATAATACATTAAAAAGGAACACACAATGACCAAGTGCAGTTCAACCCAGGAATATAAGACTAATTTAACATTCAAAACCCCATCAATATAATTCATAATGTTAAGAATAAAAAGGAAAAAAATCATACAATCATCATTCTAGATGCAGACAAAGCATTTGACAAAATTCAACACCCATTCATGATAAAAACTCAGTAAACTACAACTACAAGGAAATATCCTTGTCTTAATAAAGGGCATCTTCAAAAAACCTACAGTTTACATCATACTTAACAGTAGAAGATCCTGCTAAAGTTGAGAACAAACCAAATACATCTGTTCTCACCACTTCTTTTCAACAATGTACTGAAAGTCCTAGCCAGTGCAATAAGAAAACAAATAAAAGGCAAAAAAAAAAAAAAATCAAAAAGGAAAAGTACCTCTATTTACAGAGGACATGACTATGCACAAGGAAAATCCTAAGCCATCTTAAAATAAAAAGCCACTAAAACTAAAAGACGACTTCAGTAAATGAGATACAAGTTCAGAAAAGTAAAATTAAATATATTACTAAATGCTGGTAATGAAGAACAGACATAGAAATTAAAAAACAATTTCTTTTTATAATAGCATCAAAAAACATGAAACATTTAGGAATAAATGTAACAGGATATGTGCAAGAACTATACACTAAGAACTAAAACACACTGCTCAGAGAAATTAAAGAAAACCTAAATAAGCAGAAAGATGTAACCTGCTCAGGGAATGAAAGATTAAATATTAAGATGACAATTCTTCTCAATTCACCTACAGATTCTATGAAATCCCAATCAAAATCCCAGCAATCTTTTATTTTCACAGAAAAGTTAATTCTAGAAAGGCAAAGGACTTAGAATGGCCAAAACGATTTTTTAAAGAACAAAGCTGCAGGACTTACCTGTTTCAAAACTTACTGTAAGTTAAAGTATTCAACAGTGTCATATTCTCATTAAGGATAGGAATACAGACTAATGGAATAGATATAAATCCAGAGAGAGACTCAACATCTATTGATTTTGTCAACTGATTTTGAACAAAAGTGCCAAGGTAATTCAATTGGGAAAGGATAATCTTTTCAACAGATAATGTGGAACCCTAGAAAGCCTTACGGAGGAAGAATGAGGTACAATCTTTACTTCACACAATAAACAAAAAAACTTAACTCTCAACAGATCACAGACTGATATGCCAAAACTAAAACTAAACCATACGCCCACACAAAGACTTGTACACAAATGTTCACAGCAACTTTATTCATAATAGCCAAAAACTGGACCAAATGTTAAACAAATGTTCAACAGGTGAATGAATAAAACAAATCATGGTATATCCCATACAACAGAATACCACCGGGGGAAAAATTACCTTTATATGCAATCTACGTAGAGGAATCTCAAAAACATGCTGACAAAAGCCCAGAAACAAAATATCACACAACTTATAATTCATTTGATTGACACTCTAGAAAAGACTAATCTAATCCATAATGACTAAGAGCAGATCAGTGGTTGCCTGGAGCCAAGGAATGGAGTGGACTGACTAGAAAGGGGTACAAGTAAACCATTTTGAGATTATGGACATATTCACAGCTGGAGCACAATTGTTACACGGGTACGTACACCTGTAAAATCTAACATAAAGCCGTACTCTTAAAATACATACATTTTATTGTACATATATTATGTCTCAATAAAGCCGAATTTTTAAAAAATCTAATAGCCTGTCCTATCTTCCTCATTAGTAATTTTCGCTCTCCTGAGCTAAGAAGTTAAAGCTTTTTCACTTGTTTTTCTAGTTACCACTATATTTCTAAGTATAGTTTGTAGTGCTATTTCTTGATTTTTATAAAAGTTTTAGCTATTTAATATATTCCCCCATATTTAAGATAATTTAGCTCTCTCATACACTATCAACTCACCTCCACATATACTTCACCACATATATTCCCTGGCTCACATCCTCCTAATATAGTTAGCAACATGTTTTTCTTATAATTATTATATGACTTTATTCAACTTTTATTTTCCCTGCTGTAAACTACTGGTCTGAAGTTTAGTGGGGTTTTTTGTTGATGTAGTTTTTAACGTAGCAATTATTAATTTACTTTCAAATTATACTTGAGTTTCAAAACTTGCCTCAATATAATCAAACAGATCAAATAAACTATCAGTTCCATTTTATTCTAATACACCCTTCCTGAGGCTCTCTATCCTCCCACTCTCATCTGGACTTCTGTTCTCCAACCTGAAGCACAGCCATCATCCTGCTGATTCCCTTTTCCACATTCCTGAGAATGCCCTTCCTTTCTCTCTCTAGTGACAAAACCCCTGTTTCCAAAATTGCTTATCTTCCTATTTTTATGATGAAGCATATTTTCCAGTAGCAATCTGAGACAATGTCTAAAAACATCTTTACTCTCAGATTTGATTCAAAATTTGGCTGAATATGTAACTCTTTCTAAGCCATTCTCTTCCAGTTTCTAACATTATTGTTGAGGAATCTAATGCGCCACTATGTACAATCCCAATCTTCTGGGTGGAACTATTAAACTTTTAGGATCTGTTTTTTATGCACTTTTTCTAAAATTTCAGTAGGAATCCGCCCCCCCCCCCCCCATTTGGTTAGATGCCTGGCAGGTCCTTTCAGTCCAGAGACTCACATTCTTAAGTTTTAGCCCATTCTCCTCAATTGTTTCTTCGACTTCTTCCCCTCTATTTTCCCTGTTCTTTTTCCAAAACCCCTAATTAATCACTTGTTAGGTGCTCCAGATTGAGCTTAACATTTTTCTTGTTTTCTCAATCTTTTGTCCTTCCAAGAGATTTGATCAATTTTATCTTCCAACTCTTCTACTGAATTTTTTACTCTATCATATTTTTAATCTCCAAGAACTCCTTCTTATTCTGTAAATGTTCCTTTTTATAATTTACTTCATGAATTTAATTTTTTTGGCACCCAAAGATGTGAATTCTTTTTTGATATTTTTTTCCTGCTCCCTGTATTGTTTCTGTATCCTCTAAATTCCTCCCTTCCATCTGTTTCTCTCATGCGAGAAACTTCCCTTACACGAATGGTGATCTTCGGTTTGTTCTTCACATATGAGTGAAGCACTTACAAGATGATCAAAGGCTGTCAGTGAATAGGCAACACTTGTTGACCGAGCCTAGTCTCAAGGAGGTCAGGTGAAACCCAGGGGTGTCCTACTGAGGAACACAGTAGGTCTTTTCTCTTGGGCCAGTCAAGTCTCCCAGAGACATGTCCTTCATTTTTCTACTTATTGAATATAAATCTGCCTGCCACAATTCTAAAAGTTGTGCAGGAGAAAGTGGTCTCAATATTCAGAATCCACTTTTCACTTAATTCCCTCCACCCCCACCTCTCCATTTTTTAGAATGACCTCTGCCCTCTCCCCTCAGCTATACTTGGTATTCCCAAAATCTAGATGCTTTCTAATTCATCCATCCAAAAGTAAACTTTTGATCCTCTTTTGGGGAAAGGAGGGCAGCAGATAGGATTTGTAGGCTAGAAAACTGGGAATCCAGGAGTTAAGAGCTCCTTTTAAAACTTTCAAATAATCCTTTTCCAGCTCTATTTTATACCTCTGCCTTCAGAGTGTTTCTAATTCTTGAAACTTTCAGATATTCTGCAGGTATTCATATCACCCTGCCTCTTGTTGGCTGCTGCTTCTGCAGGTAAGTGTCATTATGTTTAAAAGAACCTACACAGGGATTCTTAATATGTTTTATGTTGATTTACAGGAACACTAGACAACATGATGTGCTCTAAAGGATTCACTTAACAGGTCTGGGTTGTCCAAACCCTTCATATGCCCAAGGTTTGGCCTATGGCAGCCTCCTGGAAAATAACCTCAAAACCTTTGTTATCCTGCCTGTTAAGAGCATCTCGGTTTACCTGAAGCCCTGGGCAGTGTCAGATGGTTCATGCTAACAATGTGATTTATGGCAGGGACCACAGTATCGGCCTGACCTCTGGAGGTGCTAGAAAACTGAGGTCAGCCAAGCCTATACAATGAACTCCCAATAAAAGACCTGCACCCCAAGGCTTGGGTGAACCTCCCTGGCTGCCAATACTTTGTGTGCCCTGCCATACATCACTGCTGGGAGAATTAAGCACGGTCCATACTACTCCACTGGGAAAGGACAATCAGGAGCTTGGGCCTGGTCTCTACCGCACTTAATCCTGGGTGCTTTTTATATTAATTTTAATCTGTATGTTTTTGCTGCAAATAACCAAGACTATGAATAGAACAGTTTTGCTAAGTTCTGTGAGTACTTCCAGTGAATCACTGAGCCTGTAGGTGGGGTGGGTCCTTTAAACACACATTGTTATCCATCTGAATTATTATGTACATGAGACAAGTATTTAGATTCTAATGACATCTAAAATTAAAAAGTCAGGCACCCGAAAAAAAAAAAATCTATCAATGTCTAACACTGTCCAAAGAAGGTGCCTTAAGCAGCCTGTGCATAAAACATAGACTCCAGAAGCAAGGTGAAATCAGAATACAGAGCTGTTTGATTCCACTAAGGTCAAAGTTTTATACTAATTCATAAGGCCACACTTAAAATATCTGCAAAAGCTTCCATATTCATTACTAGAAGATATCTGACTATTTGGACTAAATTTATTATCTTATTTTATGATAAACAACTGATTTGAAATATTGTTGATCACATTACACACTAACAAAATCTTTTTCTTCAAGTCACTAAAACTGCAAACTCCACCCAGAATTAGCAGGAATTCTAATTAACAAAGTTCAACTTAAATATAGATTTCCTCTCTGTCTAGTATTCTCTTTATCTCCAAGTAACTCCTAGACTAACAAATTGAAAGACGTCTGTGACCAAACAAATTTCAAGAATTCTGAAATCAATCCTTCCCCCCTTTTCAACCCATTGAGACTCTCTGGAAGGATGTGTTCTTAATCTGCAGTATGGTTAAGCTGTATCATGATGTGTTCCTTAAAAGATGGCATATATAACGCTAATGCTTCAGAAGCATGTTTATGAGAAGACTTGCATAGTATCTAGCAGAATTTCTTGTAACTAAACACTTAAAACATTTCTTATTAAATGATAAATTGCTTATGGGTTTATCCTATGTTATTAACAAAATACTGAATATCAAAAGATCTTTGAACACAGAGTGAGTGATGTAACTATCCAAACAACATTATACCAAAATTTTTAAGTATCCTGTGTTATGATCGACATTAAGAAACAGTTTTATCCCTTACTGCCAACTTGCAAAATGAACTGAAACTTTGACCCCAAAACAAACAAGATCAAAATATGACACCACAGATGGTACAAATAAATATAGACAGATAAGATACTTTAAATCCAGTCAAATACATATCCATATCCATGACCACCCCATATCACAAATCTCAGCTTATTACCTCTTTAATTTTTTCCCTTTTCTCTCTCAGTTCATTATCTTCTGGGTCCCCACCATTTGTTCCTATAAGGTTTGGTATAGGAACTGGTGGCAGTGGCTTTTTCTCTTTCATCTTCATTTCTAGGACTACCTTATTTTTCTCTGTCTGAATTTCTGCTCGGATTTCCTCTCTTGATTTTTTTAATTTTTCTTTTGCTTCTTCCAAGGCCTTCTCATGATCAGCTCGGATTTTATTTCTCAGACGTTCTTCTTCCTCCCTGTAAGAAGAAGAAAAAAAAATAATAATAAAATAAAACTTAGTTTCCTCCACCAAACCCCTGATAGTTGTTTTCTACGCCTGCCATTAAAAAGAAAGAATGATCCGTGAGAGAGGCTTGCATCTATCTGCCCAAAGAAGAGGATAAATACATCTTAGTATGAGAAAGAAGATGAGCCCTGGATGCTGACGAGCAAACACTTTACAAAGTGGAGGAAGAGAGAACTCAGAAAGTTACAATTTAAGGACCAAGTGAAACAGAGAAAACAGCAATCAATAATTTATTAGTAGACACATAATAGAGAGAGAGAAACTAGTGAAAAATTAGATGGGGGAGAGAAAATAAAAACCAAAATTAAGTATCAAGAGGGAACAAAAATATAAACATAGGGTCAAAGAAAGAGAGATAAGCAGAAAAGGTAAGAGGATGGGAAAGTTTTTATTTGTTAAATATACATCATATCCTTCTAAAATTTTTACATTTTGTAAATAATGTAGATCTTATACCACAATGGCCTAACTGATGTGGGCATGCCCACTTAAAATTCTCTTGAGTCCTTGTTAAAAATACAGATTCCAATTTAGCAGATCTGTATTAAACCCATGAATCTGTATTATTAAGAGCTCTCCTGATGATTCTGGGGTACATACAGATCTGGAAATCACTACTGCAGCAGACACCTACTGGGTTTCTAGTCGGCCCTAAATCTTTTCTCCACCTCCACCCCAATCCACATGAATGAATATAGGCGTAGTCGTCACCATTTTCCAAATCAGCCAGTGACGACTACTCTAAGGGTAAACAACTAACCCAACAGTCACCAGAGTTACTGCTTCAGAAATTTAATTCAAACTCTGGCCGTACAACACTGCTGGTGAGAATGTATAAAATGGTATAGCCACCCTGGAAAAGTTCAGCAGTTTCTTAAAAAACTAAACATGTAACCATCACAGAATCCTGCAATTGCCCTGGACAGTTATCCCAGAGAAATGAAGGCTTATTTACACACAAAAACCTATATACAAATCAGTTACAAAAAGATAAATACTATATGATTCTACTTATATTAGATTCTTAGAGTAGTCCAAATCACAGAAACAGAAAGCAGAATGGTGGTTGTGAGAGGCTGGGGGAAAGGAGAAAATGGGAAATTATTGTTTAGTGGGTATAGAGTTTCAGTTTTACAACATGAAAGGAGTTCTGGAGATGGATGGCAATGATGGTTGCCCTATTCATACTGTACATGTAAAAATGGTTAAGATGGCAAATTTTATGTGTATTTTACCACAATTTTAAAAATTGGGAGAAAAATCCTATACACAAATGTTTATAGAAGCTTTATACACAACAAGCAAAAACTAGAAACAACCCTTATGTCCTCCAACAAGTAAACAGTTAAGCAAATCACTGTTTATACAGTGGTAAAGCCACACTACGGAATATTACTCAGCTATAAAAAGAAATGAACCACTCATACACACAATTTGAATGAATTTCAAAGGTATTATGTGAGTGAAAGAAGCCAGTCACAAAATGTTACATTCTGTCTGATTCCTTTTACATGATATTCTCAAAAAGACAAAAATAGGGGGACGACTAGTATATCATAGATGCTAGTAGTTATGGATGGGGAAAAGGTTAAATATAAAGGATAATACAGGATTTTTTTTATTATAGCAGTTACATATCCTAATTTCAGTGGTTACACCAATGTGAACACGTGTTAAAAACCATAGAACTGTACATCAAGAGAGAAAAATATCAATCCACAGCTTAGTATTAAAACTAAGATGTTAAATGTTTAGAGAAAAAGAAAATTGAATAGCCAACAGTGAAAAAGGGCTGATGAGGAAAACAGAAGAGAGAAAAGAGGACGAATTGCAGCAGAGCCAGAGTGTCAGGGACAAACACTCGGGTAGCAAGAAAAAATGGGGCCTGCAGACAAACTCCATATAGGAAATGTAAGGCAGAAAGGAGCCAAGGTTAGCCCCAGTGTGCATCCAAGAGTAGTTCTGGGCTGATCTGTTCAGGAGACTCAGGCAGATGAAAGCATCAGCAGCAGACAGGTACTGAATGCAGTCTCAGACAACCAAGGTAAATACAGGCAGGCACCACTCAACTGCCTTCCAATCTACCAGCAGGAAACACTGTGCCTGGGCCCAGAGAACAGATCATAATCCATCTACACCAATCAAGTCTTCCTCAGATGCCCTTTTACCTGGGGTGACCACATAACCCCATTCCAACCAAAATGGAAAATGGCAACAAAACTAGTAATTGTTGCTGGTTTACATGCACCAGGCGCTGGCTTAGTCAGTTACTTAGATTATCTTATTTAACCCTCGTACTAATTTATAAAGTACCCTCTATTTGATACTGTTCTCCATTTTATTAGGAAAACACTAAGGTACAAACAGAAAAATTCAGTAATTTGTTCAGGGTCACAGAGCTAAAAAGCAGAGAGCCTGGATACAAACATGTGCATCTGGACTTCTTACACTACACAAATACCGCCTTCCACACGAAAGGTGAATTTTATTTAAGAGACTGTCTCACAGTGTAGACACTAAAACCTGTCTCTCAGTATCTTGCTCCCTTCCTTCCTTAGTCCTAGAGCCATCAAGTTTTAGCTAAGCATATGCTCCTGCAAAATAAAAATTCTATTTTCAGCCTCCCTTACTGAAACTGTCCTACAGACCATAAATAAACTTCTACCTTGCGTGAGCCACTGCTATCGTGTGATTTTATGGCTGGTAAGTGACCTAGTCTCTACTCAGCCACTCTCCATCCTAGATGTTCTCCTTCCCTGAGACTCTCATTAGCATCTGAGGACTGATTTGCCAGAAATAAACTAACCAAGCAATAGATTTCCTTCTTCAATTAAAGTGTTTAAATAAATCATGTTTGGAAACATTCTGTAAGACAAATAGAATCCTAGATTACAGAAGAATAGATAAAATTACACTGAAATCTTGTTTGGCAAAGATTTAGGTGGATACACAAATATCTCCCTTTTATTTTCACTCTATTCTTCTTTACTAAAGCTTTACTCTTCACCTACAACATGAAGTCTCATCCACCCTTAAAAAAATTAAATAAAAACTTCCCTCAAAACTGCCTCCACCTCCACCTTCATTGGTGTTCCTGTCTCCTTCCTTTCACCACTATACTTTTTCAAAGAGTACTACACTTGCTATTTCTACTTCCTTTAACCTCGCATCACTCTTCTACCACAGCTAAAAACTAATAGCTAAGCTTATCCTTCCTTTGAACTCCCTCTTCCTCACAACTGCTTTTCCAACAAGCCTCTGGCTTTACCATCATCAATGCATCTCAAAATGTTGTATTCCATCCTCACTTCTGTTCTTACTCTATATATTTTTCCTATTCAACATCATCCAACTGTATTTCCTCAACTCCTATATCAAAATACATACGGTCAGTCTTTTCCAGGTTACTAAGTACGCCAGACTCAAATTTCAAAACATTATGTAAGGCATTTGCCAAATACCTCTAATTTAACATGTCCAGAACAGAACTGAATGATTACTATGGAAAAAGGATAATCAGAGGCTAAGTTCATTCATCAACACAGATTTTTTTTAAATTTAAAATTAACAAAGTTAATCAGCAACATTAAAAAAGCAGAAACAAATACATCATTATAACTAATTGGACTTAACCCAGAAGGGACCAGTTTAACATCAGAAAAGTCTATCCATGTAATTAACTTATTATTAGATTAAAGAAAAACCGTATAAATCATTCAGTAGAAACAGAAAAGGAAAGTGACAAAAATTAAACATCCATTCTTAAAACCTCACAGCAAAGGAGAAAAAGAGAACTTCAAACTAATAAAATATATCTTCCAAAATTTACAGCAAATATCATTCATCATAGTGAAACATAAGGATGCTCACCATCACACTTCCATTTGATTGTACTTAGATTAAAATAAGATTAAAATATAAGAAAAAGAAAGTTTAAAAAAGTCTTCTGTCACAGGTAATACAATTTCTATATAGAAAATCCAAAGTATCTACAAATTATTATAAATAAAAGCGCAAGAAGGATGGGAAAGAAACTATATGACAGAAGGTACTCAGTAAATGTAATTTTCTTCTCTTCCTACTCATTGGGTCTCATCTTTCTAGACACCAAGCGTTTAAACTTCTATTGATACATTCTTTCCTCTTAATGATAGCAGCGATGTTTACATCAGCTTTCATTCACGTCCACTGTTTCATTGCTAAGATTTCAAGGCTGTGTTCTTCTGAGTTAGATTTAAGAAACAGGAGAGCCCTTAAAAACTTGGGCAGATAACTATGAGTATTCTCAACCATTATAAGAGGAATTTTTACTAAATTGACCCTTACTAATTTCCAAATTCTATGAACGCTCACCAAGGCCACTATAAACTGATTATGTAAAAAATGCGAATAAATCAACAATGTGATTCTTTCTTTTAAGAGATAAAAGAATGTCCATACAATGGCCTTTGTTTTTAATAACAAAATTAGATAATAATCTTTTCAAACATCGAATATTTTAATATCATGCTAAAGAAATCTCAGAGCATCCAAGAAAGCACAAAAACAGCGGAAACAGTATGTTAAAAAGAACTTACATACAAGTACAGGCCAAGAATGGTTTTAGGAAACAACTACAAGACAGTCAGCAATTGGTATAGAAAATACTGAAATAACAGCATTCTACAGAGCTCACAGGCAAATGTCTAAAGGAATTTAAGATCTTCCAAACGAAATGCCACTCTTTGTCATGAAGGAAGATCTCTTTAAACTTAAGGTAATCAAGAGGAACCAACAATTGTAAGGGAGCTGTTCACAAATACAGCCTAAGATGATTTGCAATAGCAAATGAATAGATCTTATTTGTAAGGAATAACACTGTTATATAAATGACAAAGAACTTGCTGAATGTTATCCTTTTAAGTTAAACCATGTACTCTCTAGTGTATCAATTTGTAGTTAAGAACTGAACAGCACAAATTCTGTCAAATTTGGGCTCACAAATTCTATGAGTGAATCCCATTCTTAAGAAAACATGTTAATAGAAAAGCCCAATTGTTTCCCAGTACAAGTAACTGTCAGCCACCTGAAAGAAGATGAAAGCAATTCAAAGCAAAGCACTGAAAAATCCACCGACCCTCAAGCCTCTATGACAAATCCAGTTACTCTGGTGAAGTGGTTCCCACAAACTACCAACTTCTTTATTCCTACTTTAATAATGCCGCTCATGGGCCATCAACACAAACTCACTGTCTCTATCTTAAATTTAGTTAGGTATAGATCATTTATGTGGCTATTAAAAGATTTGATTTACATGGAGAGCTATTATAGATTAATCTAACTTGGGTTTTAGGTGATTTTAGCTTGAATTAATGGTAATTTCAAGTAAAATAAAAAGTTCAATCATTGAATTAACTTCAGCTTAACTCAATAATAATCAACAAACATTTATCAAATGTGAGGGGCATTGAGTCAGGTCCAGGGAAAACAAGAAAAATAAGACATATTATTTCCCAAGGAGTTCACAGTATAATAAATATGTAAACACAGGAAGCACAAAACAGGTGGATCATAGCAGAGGAAATAAATAACTACAGGTGCAGTATCAGAGGACCACAGGTTAGAAGAGGTAAGATAGCCACATAAAAGCGTAGGCGTCTGCTAAGCATAAGAGTACGACCTGAAACAGATTTAAATCGGAAAATAGCATTAGAAAGGTATGATCTTCATTAGAAATTAAAAGGAAAAACACAAGTTTGCCAGGCAGTTCGAGAAAACAAGGGCATTCTAGGCATAGAAGGGATAGTGTACAAAGGTACAGAAGAAGTTATGCATTACACCATTAGCAAGTTGGTATGGCTGCTAGGGTATAGTGTTTGGGGGCGCGGGGGAATAGGTAGGGAGCAGTAGAACAGACTGGAAACCAGAGAAGACAAAAGCTCTATCACGAATAGAGCTTGTATTACACGCTGAGGACGAAAAGCAAGCCATTTAGGGACTTCTAACTGAAAATGGAACACTTGTACTTAAATCTTAGGGAAAAAAACACCTCCTCAGGATTGGAGAGAAGAGGTAGAAAGGGAGATGATACAAGAGTGGAAACAGGAAATGGAGACAGGTGGTCACCAGGCAAAAAATGACAAGATACTAGGCAAAAAATGACAAGATACTAATAAAATCCACGTGTAGTGGATACAGAGAAGAGGCGCAAAATATCAGAGACCTTAGAAGGGCAAGACGAGTAAGCTGAGGGAAGTGATTAAACATGAAAGGGAAAAGAAGTTTAAAGATGATAGGTTTTCACTATAGTGACTGAACAGAAAGAAGTACCATTAACTTAGAGACGAGAGAGCAGGTAGCTTGGAATAAAGGAAAAAAGTGAGGAAGAGATTAATAGGCATGGTTTTTAGACATGCTGAGTTTAAAAGGTCAACAAGGCACACAGGTTAAAATATCCAGGGCTGAAAACATGGATTTGGAAACATCAACCAATAGAAGGCAACTAATGCTCCCACTTAACTGTTTATTTATATGGGTGAATTTTATGGTACATAAAGAAAACCTCAGTAAAGACGTTTATTAAAAAGTGGAAGCAGCTATACTGACATCAAACGGTAGCTTTCAGAGCAGAGATTAACAGGTTTTATAATAACAGAATCAATAAAATAGCAAGAGACTATAACAATGCTAAACATTACACATCTAATAAAGAGTTGAAATATATGAAGTAAAACTGATAGAAATAAAAAGTAGACAATCCACAATATAGTAGGTAAATTCAACACCCCTCACTCAGTAATTCATAAAAGAGGAAAGGAAATCATCAAGGACATAAAAGACAAAAACACTATCAACCAACTCGACCTAAATGACATCTATAAAACACACTATCCAACAACAAAATACACATTTTGTTCAAATGCAAACAGAACATATACCAATACAGACCACCTTCTGAGCAGTAAAACAAGTCTCAATAAATTTAAAAGGGTTCAAACCATACAAAGTATGTTTTTGCTACAACAGAATTAAAGCGGAAATCAGTAATGTGAAGAAGGTATCTGGATAATCTCTAGAGTTGCCCCTTGAACAAGAGAGTTAGGAGCCCAAACTTCTGAGCAGTCAAAAGTCTGTGTATAACACAGTCAGCCCTCCATTTACATGGTTTTTCTGTGTACAGGTTCTGCATCCTTGGATTCAACCAATCTCAAATCATGCAGCACTACAGAATTTTACCACTGAAAAACATCCATGTTATCAGTGGACCCAGACTTCAAATTCGTGTTGTTCAAGGGCCAACTAACTGTACTTGGAAGTGAAATAACATACTTATCAATGATCATGGGATCAATAATCATGGGTCAAAAAAATTTAGTGAAATTGTGCGACAGTAGTGATGGTTGCATATAAATGTACATAAACTGAAAACTACTGAATTGTATAGTATAAGTGAGTGAACTGTATGGTATGTGAATTACATCTCAATAAAGCTCTTTTTAAAAAACTGGGATAAGAAAGTACCTTGAACTAAAAGAGAATACAAACATCAAAATTTGCGGATGAAGCTAAAGGAATCTTTAAAGGAAAATTCACATCACTAAATGTCTATATAAAGAAAAGAAGAAAGGTTAGAAGCAAAGTCATAGCATTAACCAATATATATTAGAAAAGAAAAAAAGATCTTGTACAAAGGATCTCAAGCTCTACCTTAAGACAGTAGAAAAAGAGAAAATTAAACCTAAAATTAGCAGAAGAAAGGAAACAATAAAGATAAAAGTAAAAAACAGAAAGAAAGAAAGAAAACTGAAGACTGAGAAAAACCAACAAAACCAAAAGCTAGTTCTTTGAGATTAAAAAAAAAAAAAAAAAAAGACTTCTGACAATAGTAGGGGAGGAGGGAGAAAAGCCACAAATCAGAGTAACACAACGAAAAAAAAGAAGCATAACTACAGTCCTATAAAAATTTTTTTAAAAAAGTAAAAGACTATTATTAACAATGTTAACATCAAAAACTCAACAATTTACATTCCTTGTTTAAAAAAAAATTCTCAAGAAAATTTAAGACCCAGATTACCTGAACAGCCTGTATCTATCAAAGAAACTGAATGGATAGTTAACAACTTTTCCACAAGAAAATCCCAGTTCAGATGATTTCCCTAGTGAATTCTACCAAGTATTTAAAGAAGAATTAATATCAGTTTTACAGGTCAGGAAATTGAAGAGGGAATACTTTCAACTCATCTCATGAGGGTTATTATTACCCTGATACCAGAACCAGACAAAAAGAATAAATAAATGAAAAAATAGACATGATATTTTCCTAATACCATTTATTGAAGACTATTCTTTTTCCATTGAATATCCTTGGCTCCCTTGTCAAATATTAGTTGACCATACATGAGGGTTTATTTTTGGGCTCTCGATTCTGTTCCATAATAATAATAATAGGTAATAGTACACATAATAATAGACAATAGGTCTAGTGTCTATTTTTATGCCAGGACTATACTGTTTTGATTAGTATACTTTATAGTATAGTTTGAAGCAAGAAGTGTGATGCCTCTGGCTTTGTTCTTCTTTCTCAGGATTGTCTTGACTATTCAGGGTCTTTCGTGGTTCTGTACTAATTTTAGAATTGTTTTTTCTATTTCTGTGGAAAATGCGATTGGAATTTTGATAGGTGTTGCACTGAATCTATAGATGGCTTTGGGGAGTACGGAAATTTTAACAGTATTAATTCTTCCAATTCATGAACATGGTTTATCTTCCATTTACTTGTATCGTCTCCAATTTCTTTCATCAAAATCCTGTCATTTCCAGAATATAGATTTTTCATCTCCCTGGTTAAATTTATTCCTAACCATTATTGTAATTGATGCTATTATGAATGTGAATGCTTTCTTTTTCAAATAGTGTGTTATTGTATAAAAACGTAACTTTTCTGTATGTTGATTTTTACATCCTATAACTTGACTGATTTCATTTATTAGTTTCACAGTTTTCTGTGGAGCCCAGGATTTTCTATACATAAGATCATATTATCTGCAAAGACAATTTTACTTCTTCCTTTACAAGCAGTGAGAGTGGGCATCCTTGTCTTGTTCCTGATCTTAGAGGAAAAGTTCTCAACTTTTCGCCACTGAGTATATTAGCTGTTGGTTTATCATACATGGCTTGTATTATGTTGAGGTATGTTCTTTCTATAACCAATTTATTGAGTTTTTGTCATAAAACAATGTTGTATTTTGCCAAGCGTTTTTTTCTGTGTCTATTGAGATGATCATCTGATTTTTATGTTCCAGTCTATTAACACAGCGCAGCACCTATACTCATTTGTGTATTTTGAGCCATCCTTGCATCCCAGAGATAAATACTGTTTGATGACAACGTATGATTCATTTAATGTGACGCTGAATTTGGTTTGCTATACTTTCTTGAGAATTTCTGATTTATATTCATCAGATGGCCTGTAGTTTCCTTTACTTGCATTATCCTTATCTGGCTTTGATATCAGGGTAATTCTGGCCTGATTACATAAGTTTAGGAGTATTCCCTCCAGTTAGATTTTTTCAAGAGTTTGAAAAGGATTGGCATTAAGACATCCTTAAAAGTTTATCGAATTCACATGTGAAACCATCAGTCCTGGGCTTTTTCCTATTGGGAGATGATGATGATGATGATGATGATGATGATGATGATGATGATTACTACTACTACTACTAATTCAGACTTTCTCTTTCTTCATGATTCACACTTGGTAAGTTGTATGTTTTCAGGAATGTGTCCATTTCTTCCAATTTGTTGATGTATAACTACTCATAGTACCCCCTTATGATCTTTTGTATTTCTGCAACATCAGTTGTAATGTCTCCTCCTTCATTTTGATTTTGAGTCTTTTCTCTTTCTCAGTTTAGCTAAAGATGTCAATTTTTTTACCTGTAAAAAAAAAAAAAGCAGCTCTTAGTTTTCTTGATCTTTTCTACTTTTCTATTGTTTTTCTGGAGTCTATTCATTTCTGCTCTGACCTCTGACATTTCCTGCCTTCTGCTAACTTTGGGTTTAGTTCTTCTTTTTTTTAGTCCCTTGAGGTACAAAGTTAAGTTGTTTATTTAAGAGCTTTCTTTTTTCTTAATATAGACAACTACATAGCTAGAACTGCTTTCTCCTAGAACTTCCATTCTAGAACTGCTTTTGCAGCATCCCATAGGTTTTGGTATGTTGTGTTTCCATTTTCTTTTGGGGTGGGATGGATTCTTTTATTTTCTATTTGACCCACTGATTGTTCAAGAATGTGTTGTTTAATTTCAAAATATTTGTGAATTTCCCAGTTTTCCACCTGTTATAGATTTCCAGTTCCTCTATGTACTTGATTTTTGACAGTTTTATTGTAATATGTCTTGGAGAAGATCTCCTTAGGTTTAGTTTGTTTGGAGACCTATGAGGTTCATGAACTTGGATATCCAAATCTCTCCCAAATCACTATTTCTTTAAATAAACTTTCTGCCCCCTTCTCCCTCTCTTTTTCTGGAATGCCAAAATTCTTAAACTGGTTCTAAACATACCCATAGATCACATAGACTTTCTTAATTCTTTTTCATTATTTTATTTGTTCTCCTCTGACTGTATAATTTCAAAGTTCCTGTCATGTCTCACAGATTCTTTCTTCTGCTTGGGCCATTCTGTTGTTGATGCCCTCTCTGCATTTTTTTTTCCCTTTGAGTCATTAAATTCTTCAGTTTCAGAATTTGTTTAGTTCTTTTTTTTATGACTTCTTTGTTAACTTCACATTTTGTTCATGTATTGTGCTCTTGTTTTTGTTGAATTAACTGTATTCTCCTGTAGCTCACTGAGTTTCCTTAAAACAGCTATTTTTGAATTCTTCATCAGGTAACTGTAGATCTCCATGTCTCTAGGTTCAGTTACTGAAAGATAAATGTCATCCTTTGGTGGTGGCATGTTTCCTTGGCTTTTCATGTTTCTTGGAATTTTGTGTTGCTGTTTTCACATTTAAAGTATCAGTCACTTCCTCCAGACTTTACTGCCTTCTGGGGAGAAATACCTTCCATGAGCCCCATTAAGAGATTCTGAGGCTTTCTCAGACTTTCTACAGATATACTTGCTCCCTGTTTTTTGTTCCCTCTTGTGGAAGAATTCCTAAGCTTGTATGCTTCCTCTAAATCCTGTAATGCACCAGACTCAGTGCTGACAGCCTCTCTTTTGTATTCCCAAAGGTGGCACTGTGGCTCAAGTTTGCAGTCCCTCCCTGGCCCACAGATTGGGTATGCCAAAGCTTGCTCTCACCACTGCCTTCAGGAACACGGAGAGCCAGCTGCAGAGTGGGAGGGTATATGAACGATGCATATGGGATGCTAGGGATGCCCACGAGTCTGTTAAAGGAATCCACAGGTGAGGCTTTCCTCGCAACTTGTGGTGGGCTTCTTGATGGCGTCCATGAAACAGTTAATAGGAATCATGTCCCTTTAATGTTCTCCAAGAGTCCTATCTGCCACTATCCCACTCTTTTCTCGCCCCCCAGTCGTGGAGCTCATAATTAGTACTCTGGATGGACTGAGAAGAGAAATGAGCCTCTTGAGCATTATCCTGCACAACTAGGGAAGCTGGATACTCACTCACCTGCTCTCCCTTTCCCAAGTGGGAGAAATCACAGGCTGAGATAGGCTCTCTTGGCCCTAAGCTGTGCCACACTGGGGGAGGAATGATTCAGGTAAAGGCAAGCTGTTCCTTTCACCCACTCCAATGAGTCCAAACTCATATTTCTTCCGCTCCAACAGCTAGAACTTCTCCTCTGGAAACTGAGATGTCCACCAAGGTTCTCTCATCCATGAATGACCAAGTCAGAGGTCCAGACCATAGCCAAGAAAAGCTAGAGATGGTTCACAGGCAACTGCATGGTCCACAGCTAGGACCAAGGTCAATTATCTGATTCACAGTTGAGTGAGACTCCTCCTAGGTCCCTTGGTGTATAGTGTTGGATACCACAGCACCCATAAAGGCATTTTTGTTCATAAACAGATGCCAGAATTTTTTTGGAGGGGGGGAATGAAGGATGTCTTATGCAGCCATGATGCTGATGTCACTCTTTCCTTAGCCCTTTATAAATCTTATTTTAATATTTATCATTTTCCTATGAGATCCTTAAGCTCTTTGAGTTTAGGGCATTGTCTTACTCTCTGTTATATCCTTACTGTTTGAAACATAGTACTAAATAAATATTCGATGAATGATCACATGGAAAGCCACCTTAATTCTCATTATATACCTCAGATCCTATATCATTTCAAGCTGATCATCTATGTTGATCATACTATTTCATCCCCCTATAACAAATATGGTGCTGTGTAAGTTTCTGTTTCCTTCATGGAATCATTTCGACTATTATTTCTCTCATGTATGTTGTTTTTAACCAAGCCAATTTTTATGATGTATTTCAAGAGCAAAAAAAAACCTTAACAAAATTTTGTTAATTCATTTCTCTCCTCCCTCAGATTTCACCTATAGCCTGAAATTAAAATCTAAGCACATGGAGACAGAAAGTAAATTTATGGTTACCAAAGGAAAAGGCAGGGGTGGTTGAGAGATAAATTAGGAGTATGGGATTAACAGACTACTATATATATAAAATAGATAAGCAACAAGGATTTACTATATAGCACAGGGAACTATATTCAATATCTTGTAATAATCTATAATGAAAAATAATCGGAATATATATATAATTGAATCACTTTGCTATACATCTGAAACTAACACAATATTGTAAGTCAACTATATGTCAATTAAAAAACAATTAAAATTCAATTTTAAAAAGGCACAGATGATATAGACACAGATAATTAAACCATATATGTAAAAACTCATCTTAAAACAAATCTTATAAGACCTTCAAATTGTTTTTTTGCAGTTTAAAAATACGTAATAAAAAAAGTAGTAAAATCGCTACCCCAGTATACAGGTTCTAAATAAAACAAAGCCCAGCCTTTCTGCAATAAGTCAGAGACTGAAAACGGGTATAAAGCTCAAAGGAAAAAGAAAAACCATCATATGTACTAGCTCCTCCTCCTTTCTTTAAGCTCCAGTATTTTACAAGGCTTTCACTTTCTGTCTTAGAAGGTGACTTGGTATTTTAAGTAGTCTTTTGATTGACTAAAAAAATATAAAGGATAAAAGTTGCATGGTTTTCTCATTATTCTAAAGATCCTCTCCCTAAAAATTATATATGATCATCAAAAATTACCATTAAATGGAGAGATGCCAAAGACAACACTAATATATTAGACTGTTCATTATGAAAAATCGTCAGTGCAAAGCAAAACATCACTACAGGTCATCTGTCAAGACTTGAAAAGAGTTTATATAAAATTTTATTTATAAAACGGTTTTGTTAAGTTATTCATTATTTGCCTGCGGAGTAAAATATCCTCCATTCAGGCTTTAGGGCAGCCCTTGGCCCAAAGCTGCTATTTTCACCGTTTAAGTATGTTCACCAAGTAGCCTCAACAATACCTAAGGCAGTAAGACCCAATAACAAATGCGATGGCCTCCTTATTCCAGGGAATTTCTCTAATCCCCGCCGTCCCATTTGCTGGTTTTGAACTTTCCTTTTCTTGTTTCTCTGATTTTTGTCTTATTGGCTTACATCTTCCTTCTCTGCCTGACAAACTGACCCTTCAAACTGACAACTTGTTTCTGTGGTCTACCTAGGTTTATTTAGTTTCCCCCTAAGAAATTATTTCTTAAACTGAATGTTTGTGTCATTCAAAATTCATACTAACTGAATGTCTGTGCCTCTAAAAATTCATATGTTGAAACTCTAACCCCTCAACATGATAGTATTTGGACACGGGCCTTCAGGAAGTAATCAGGGTTAGATTAGGTCATAAGGGTGAGACCCTCATGATGGGATTAGTGGCTTTATAAAAAGAGAAAGACAGAAATAGATCTTTCTTTCTCAAACTTTCTCTGCCCTCCTACCACATCACTAAAAGCACAAAAGAAAGACCATTTGATGACACAGCTAGAAGGTGGCCACCTACAAGACAGGAAGAGAGCATTCACAAAAAACCAAATCCTGCTGGACCTTGATTTTGGACCTTCCAGCTTCCAAAACTGTGAGAAATAAACTTCTGCTATTTAAGCTGTCCAGTCTATGGCATTTTGTTATGGCAGCCCAAATAGACTAAGACACCCCCAGACCCTCAGCTCGAAGCCCTATATAGTCCACAAATTAACAACAGCACAACAGTTTTTAATTTTAATGAAGTCCAACTTATCTGTTGTTTCCTTTTGCTGTCTGTGCTTTTGATGTCAAATTCAAGAAATCATCGCCAAATACAATGTCATGAAACTTTCCCCTAATTGTTCTTTCAAGAGCCTTATAGTTTTAGCTTACATTAGGTCTCTGACCCACTTCAAGTTAATTTTTTTATACAATGTCGTAGATAAAGATATTTTTCTTAAGGAATTAAGTACTTTGAACAAAGGAAAGGGAACAAGAAGCAAAGACATGACAAATAATGTTCAAGCTATAGTACAAGGCAGTGAAGCAAAGGAGGCCAGCAGTAACTTTTAGCCCCTCATCAAAATAATCCATATAATCTGCTGGGAAACAAGCTGCTAGAAGACAAGCCGCACCTAAATTTCCATGAGCTTAAAATATTATATTCACACCTGCTTGCTTAAAATGCACACACTTGCTTTGTTTTAATGTTTTATGCAGTAGATGACCTATAGTACGGATTACGCTAAAGAAAATTTGGGGTGAGCAATCCTGAGATTGACGGTAAGGGCACGAAGGAGGGCAGATATTTCCTTAGGGTGAAACAATAGCTGGTCCTAGAAAGCCAGATCATCCGTTAACAGAACTTTGTTTTGGCATGAAAGTATGCTGTTTAACCCAAGGGTAGTATCTGCTATCTTGAGATGTCCCAGAGGCAATAACAAGATAGGTACAGAAATTTTGCATACCTGAGGAGGGTGATTGTTCCTGGAAGGGATAGGCCTGAAGTTAATCAATTAATCAGCAAGCAGAATGTGGTGCTTACTGCATGGAATATCTAAAGCCTCTCCTCTTTGACCACATTTTTTTCTGAGCTGTATGCTCCTAATAAATAAGATGTCGACCAGGCTTTCGGGACCCTGGATCCAAGAGATCTTGAGCCCCCTGGTCCCATCTTTGCTCTTTACTTTGTCTCTTTGTTTCTTATGCCTTGCGTCACCCGTCCTCAGACACGGTCCCGAGCTGTGCTGGACACAGCAATAACCTAGTATTTCTCAAATGCACTATGGACATTTGGGGCAAGATAATTCAAATCTTTTTTGTGTAGAACCACCAGGCACTGTGGAGTAGTCAGCATTCCAGGCCTCCATACACTAAATGCCAGTAATGCCACCTTTTCCATGGTGACAACCAAAAATGTCCCCATGTTTCCAAGAACCCTCTAAGGGGAGCATTACCAGCCCCTTTTAAACCCCTGTACAGAAAGTGCTGAAAGGGTAGACAAGAGTCTAGAAAGACTATTTATATCAACATTTCTAAATAGCACAACACAAGTAAGAAATTCGTCCCTAACTATAATACAAGTCACCGTAATAAACTTAGGGTTCTTTTCAGTTAACCTTGTTTCTTAAGCTGTTTACATGTAATTCCCCACCTAAATTCAGGAATTCACCACTATATTGGTAGCAGAATCCCTTCTCTTCCCATAGAAGCCAGAAGGTTCAAGATACTTGAATCTTTTTATCATCCAACAGCAAGGCAAGGACCTATTACCTACACTTAGGCAATCATATGCTCTGGCTGGGACTACAGATCCAAGTGATATAAAGAAACAAGAAGTCAATTTTAGAAATCACTCAGGAAGCAGAGGAATCCAGTGTCCAGTGGTAGCAAAGCCATAATTAGTGCTCAGTGACCAGCAGCACTGACAGTGGTACACTAACTCTTCCTTAACCTTCACCACAGTTCTGCATACCTGGGTTCCCTTAATGACTGACTATACTCTAAACCTAGTTCTCCAGACTTTATGTCATTTCTGAAAGCCAACCAATTTCCTTCCAACAAACACCTTTTTTGCACACATTACAGTTGGTTTCTACTATTTGTACCCAAGATTCCTATCCTTTCTTTTTAATGTAAATGGAAGAGGAATTCTGGGACTATGATCTAAGCACATCTCTTTGACTCACTTCCTTCAAATCCTTCTAAGGCAATTCAACCAATGCAGAATGGAAAATTCTGACCCATCAACACCAATGAAAAATAGGAGTCTCACCTACATGTTTAAAACTCCAAATTATTCTGAATATGGCATAAATGAGAACAAGGTAGAATGCAAACAACCAATAAATATGTTTAAAAAATATTTCAGTGGGGTGAGTCTAGCTCAGTAGTAGAGCGTATGCTTAGCATGAACAAGGTCCTGGGTTCAATCGCCAGTACCTCCATTAAAAATAGTAATAATAATTGTTTTAATGTTTTAAATATTCCACCTTACTAGTCATAAGGGGGGAAAAACTAAAATTGGCATTGGATTGGTAAAGATTTTTAAAATCTAACTATACCATGGTTTGCAAA
Source organism: Camelus bactrianus (assembly GCF_048773025.1). Taxonomy (NCBI): domain Eukaryota; kingdom Metazoa; phylum Chordata; class Mammalia; order Artiodactyla; family Camelidae; genus Camelus; species Camelus bactrianus. Next base: position 46,498,130 of record NC_133547.1, on the reverse strand, counting down.
GATTCTGGTACAACTTCTTTAGGGACTAACTTAGCAACAAAATTTGGAGTTAATGATACTCATACTTTACAACTCAATAATTCTATTACTAAGTTTTCACCTTGGAGAAAAAAAAAGTGCCCAAATACACATGTACAAGAATGTTTTCACAGTAAAAATATGGAATTAACCTAAAAAATCTATCAACAGGGGCATATAAAAACAATTTGAGGTTTAATCACACAATGGAATACAAGGCGAATAAAATAACTGAACCAGAACCTAATATGTTAACATACATAAATCATTTTTAAAACGCTAAATTAAAAAACTTGCTGAATGAGATATTTAATGTTTAAGAATATGCAGAACAATATAACTATATGCATTTATTTGCATATATAATTTATATCAATATATACATTACAGAAGTATAAAAGCATGTACTGAGAAAGACAATGTCAAACTCAGGCTAGAGGTTTACCTCAAAAAGGGTAATCCTCATCTAAAATAGGAAAATGTTAAGATCTGAAATAGTGGATACAGTGACATGAATATTATCTGTTAAGACTTTTATGTATGCTTGTAACTTCTTAGAAATCAAGAATGATGGAAAGGACTTACACCAGATATCAAAAAATACTATTATATACTATTATAAAACTATTAAAAGTGTGTTTCTTTGGGGAATAACCAGAAAGATCCATAGGGGATTTAAAGAAAAAACATTCTACGTATTCTGGGATATACTCTTTTATTTAAATAATCCCCTGATGACAGACATATAGATCATTTACAGTATGTCATGTTAAAGCTTCAGGGGACATTCTTAAATTTCTCTGTGCACTGATGTAAAGATTTTCCAAAGATAAGTTTAGAAGAATTGCTGAATCAAAGAATGTGTACTTTAAATTAGTTAACATTACTAAACTATTCTTCACAAAAATTCTATTAATTTACATTTACACCAGCAGTGTAAGTGCAAGAGGAGCCAGCTGCTCAGTGTTTACTGCACCCTATATATTACCAACCTTTTTTAAGCAGAGGGAAAAACCTAGGTCATGAAAAGGTAAAATGCTTAATGGTATCACAGATTAACAGAAAAATAATTCACATTTTTACATACATCAAGTAAGTATAAACTTTGTATCACATGCTACCTTACTGCAAAGTAATTGAGAAAGTCATGTATGCACATGTAACTTTACTATAAACTTACAAATATAACCCTATGAAGCTACATATAATTAGTTTTAGATACATGAATACATACAATTGTGCCAGATCTCAATTTAGGACAATGATCTACATTTTTTTTTAGATGCCAGGGTCTGGTTCCTTACTGAAAAAAGTTTCAGAACATTGCAACTCACTTCCATATAACCCAGTCCATATGCCAGAAATGCATAAATTAACGACATAAATGCATTTTAGGAAAAAAAGAAAAGGAAAGGAAGAAAGATTAACACTATAACGTACCTGAACTCTCAAAAAATGCCAATGATCAGAAAGCATATACCTGAGCCTCACCCTAGATGAAGTTATCTCTAAGACCCCTAGAATCTGATTCCAAAGATAACAATATATGCTTTAAGACAATGTTAAGATTTGAATCTAAGGTTTAAATTTTTCAGTAGTGTCCAAGTAAAAATTAATCTATAATATTCTCCAATAATCTCAATACTTAGTATAATGCTTAGTACATCATAAACACTCAAAAACACTTGCTGAATAAATGAATGTGACCATTTTTTTTAACAGTAACATCAATATCACTAAGCAGACACCAAGAGATCTGCAAAAGAGAGGTTGATAATACAGATAAGTAAATGTCAAAAATGTAAAAGGAAAAACAATACATTGTTCTTTGTAGTCTCCCGATGATTTCATATCCTTTTTCTTTTAACTATTTATATAACTTATCTATAAAGTTCTTATTAAGATATCGAGAATGAAAGAACACTTTCAATGGCATCTTTCAATATTAAGGTTAGGAAATTATAGTTCTAAATTAAAGAAAATTTAGCATCAAGAATAGTAAGAGCCTTCACAGGATATGAGGTCCGAATTACTCAAGGACTCTTGTTTTACACAGAATCTTTCCTAAAGTCTTAGGTAACAAATCAATAAATGTAATTGTTAACTGAGCTCAAAAATGACACCTAGAAACTGTAAATAGTATTACCTCAGGCCAGTATTAAAAATGTTCAATAAATTATACTTTTAAACTTAGAAATAAGAATGTATAAAACAGCATTTCAATAACTTATACTTTTTAAACTGGATTATATTTAAATCTATATAATAGACTTCATTATGTAAATGAATTCATCATTTATGAAATGATTTTTAAACCTTAATTTTTATATGTAGAAATGACACTAATTCCTATTTAGAATGCACTGTATTTTCAAAGTATTTGTCATGTCTTGAAATAAATTACTACACATTCTTCAGCCTCTGCTTCATAAAATTACTAGTATTTCATATGCATGAGTTAGAATCTTTAAAGATTCAGTCAATTCCCTCATTTTGTAAATAAGGCACAGAGATGTTAAAAAACTTAACAAAATAGATCCAACAAGTAAGGGTAACACTGAAACTAGGGCCCCTGTCTTTTAACACTGAGCTCAATGTCCTTTTAAATATACATAATGGCTTCCTTTGGACAACATAAAATTTCATGATAGATTATTGGAGGAGATTTTCCTTTACAATAAATCCTAAAACCCAATCTGTAAATAACCCCCCAGGGCCTGCTTCATTACAGCCATATTCTAAAAGAAATAAATTCCAGCAAAAATTTAATGCCAATCAAAATAAACTTTTCTGACAGAATTTGCACAATTATGGAAAATGAAAGTAGCAAAGTGATTTTCCTAGCCAAGAATATGTAGAGTCAACCTAAATCATAAGTTAAGTATTTTTATAACTTTCAAACAATAGTAAACATAATCATTGCCCAGTTAGTCAATTAAATTAATGTTTATTACCATGTACTACTGATTTCAAATAGATGTTTAGCTTCTTGGTAACAACTTTCCAATCATGGCTTGATCTAAATTTTACAGTGTCCATAATACCCAACTTACAGCTCTGATGTGAAGACTAAATGTTAAATATGTGAAAACACTTAACACCTACTTTCTATTGTTTTCTTCCTTTTTTCCTAAAGAAGGAAAAATTCAATGTGAAGGCATGCAAAATACCTTAGGTACATGTGCACCAATAAGTATTTTCTAGATAGGGTCGATACGAATAATTCCCTAGTTTTAAAAATTATTTTTAATAAAGTGTATTTTATTAAGGACTGTATCTTTCTCATTTTATGACATCATTTGTCCTACTTTTGCAACTTATCTCTCAATACTTCCTTGCATTTTGTTTATATCTCCTCTTGTGTAATGTGTCATCTTGCCATGGACGTCATTTATTCAACAGATATATGTATTTATTAAGGACCAAACACACATCAAGCATTGGAGATATAAAAATAATTCAAAGACAGTCATTTGTCCTCAAGCAACCCTTGTTGTATTGGGAGAGACATACACAAGCAAATGACTATAACTATGCAATCATAGACAATACATGAGGAAAGATAAAAGTACATGGGTATAAAAATACCTAAAGGCAGGGAAAGTAAGGAAATAAATCTGTGGATGTGGGTAATCTCAGCTCTTAATGGATAAATTAATGTTAGCAAGAATGCTGTAGATCAGAGAACGTTATTAGAAATAAAATTAAATGCAAATCAAAGTAATTCAAGCACAGATTTACAATACTAAATAATGATATTAAAAAATAAAATTAATCTTAAACTACATACTACAGAGGCTACATAATCTACTTAAGTCTATATCAATAACATGGAAGAAATATTCTGAAACTGTATGTCTGAATCTTTAATAAGAAAAATCAAAAGAAATATTAATAAATAAAAGTGAATAAACATTTCATAACCCTAGGCACTTGTTATAAAACCCAACAGAAAAGTTGGGGAAGGCAATTTAGTTTTAAAGCAAATAAACTATGCTCAAACAAATTTAATTTCCTTAAAACATTTAACTTCATCCAATAAATAAGTTCACATATTAACATTCAACTTCTGGGGCACTGAACAGTATGTCATCTACAGGAATTTCCAACACTGACTGACCAACATGAAAATCAGGACTTACACCTTGGCATTCTGCATTTTAACCATAACATACTAATATTTTATTCTTTTCTGAGAAGAATGAAAAACATACTGATTTTATAACGCTGAACTAATAAAAGCGAAGTCACTATCACTGTGCTTAGGATCAAAATTAGACTTTAAATAAGACTATACAAAATGTCATCTGGTGAGCAGCCCCAAAATACAGCCTCTTCCAAATCACTATTAACACTCTGATCACCTACTGTGGATCGGGTGCCCCTGAGGAAACACAACTGTCACCCAGATTTCGGTGTCAAGGCAATTAACATGTTAATACTTATGAAAGATGCAGAAAAGAATAAAAACTCAGACTATCAAAAAAATGAGTCATGTTAGAATCTGGAAGAATTCCTTAGTAACTTATAAGCCATACCTTTACTTCATGAAACAAAAAATGTCCAAACTACTGTCCTACCCCAAATGTAAATTATCTCAGAGACCCAAGGGTCTGCCCCCATGAAAAAACGGGACAGAGAACTCCATATAGTCAGAGCACTGTTCAACTTGCCTTTCCCCAAGATCTCTTCCCAATTCTTTCCTTACCATCTAACTAGCTCCTGGAGGATGAGGGCAGAGAGCACATGGAAGTAGAGTGAAAACCTGTTCTAGCTGGTAGAAGGCAAGACAAAGAGGATCTCAGCAGCTGTCCATGCTGCCTACTGTACTCGGAATTGTGAAAACTACTCTAGAGCCCAAACAGTTGAGAGGGCTAAAGATAACAGTAGAACAGAGGAAACAGACTGAGAGCTATACAAATTAATCTGTCCTCCAACTACAGAGTTGAAAAGGGTATTCACTCAGTATATAAACAGCTCCAAGAAAAAAAAATGCAACAAAGGCATCTACATCAGATTGCTGATAAATGTCAAGTATAAACTGACCTTACCTTATTCACATCCAAACAAAGAGAAGTAGGAAAAGTAACCACAAGCCAACTGGGGAGAATACATTACAAGAGAAAGTCCAGCAGACATAGAGGATAAAATGTGTGACCTCCCTAAAACAGGAGTAGAAAGCCGTAAGTGAAGAACAGGATGGGGGAATGAGGGTGGGGAGGCGGGGTGAGGGGAAGGCATGGAAGAGACAGGAGATGAGGAAAGATAATAAAAATCATAACAGTGAGATTTAAAATTTCTACTCTTGCAAGAAAAAGAAAAACTGAATCAAGTTAGAGGTATAAATCATGACATGAAAAACCTATGCAACTCTCATTATAAAGCACACTGCAATCTGGACTAGCCGTATGTCAAGTTCAATAGCCACGTGACACTACTGAGAACCATACTGCCTAGGACAAGTTTACAGTGGTTATGTTTAGTACAATCACACAGCTAGTTAGTAAAAACCAAGACGCAATTTTAAGTCCTTCTTAACCCCAAAGCCTATTTTATTTTTTTACCTCACAGATTTTTTTATTGAAGTACAGCTGATTTTTAGGCTAGTTTCATGTGTACAGCAAAGTGATTTGGTTATACACACACACACACACACACACACACACACACACATATACACATATTCTTTTTCAGATTATTTTCTATTATAGGTTAGCACAAGATATAGTTCCCTGTGCTATACAGTAAATCCTTGTTGTTTATCTATTTTATACTTAGAGTGTATCTGTTAATCCCATACTCCTAATTTATCCCTCCCTCACCCCTTTTCCTTTGGGTAACCATAAATTCATTTTCTGAGTCGGTTTTTGTTTTGTAAGTAAGTCCATTTGGATCATTGTTTAGATTCCACATGTAAGTGATATTGAATCGTATTTGTGTTTCTTTGTCTGACTTACTTCACTTAGTATGATAATCTCTAGGTCCATCTGGGTTGCTGTAAATGGCAAAATCTCATTCTCTTTAATGGCGAGTTATATTCCATTGTTTATATACACCAAATCTTCTTTATCCATTTATCTGTTGATGGACACTTAGAGTGCTTCCATGTTTGGTTTATTGTAAATAGTGCTGCTGTAAACACTGGGGTCCACGTATCTTCTCAAGTTAAGTTTTTGTCTTCTGGACATATGCCCAAGAGTGAGTTTGCTGGATCATATGGTTATTCTTAAAGCTTTTAGTTTTAAAGGAATCTCCATTGTTTTCCATAGTGGCAGCACCAATTTACATTTCTACCAACAGTGTAGGAGGGTTCTCTTCCTTCTACATCCTCTCCAGTATTTATTATTTGTAGACTTTTTAATGATGGCCATTCCGACCCATGTGAGGTGATACCTCATTGCAGTTTTGACCTGCATTCCTACAATAACTAGCAATGTTGAGCATCCTTTCCTGTGCCTGTTGGCCATTTGTATGTCCTCTTTGGAGAAATGTCAGTTTAGGTCTTCCACCTGTTTTTTTATTGGGTTGGTTTTCTTTCTTGATATTTAGTTGTATGAGCTATTTGTCAGATTTTGGTTTTGTTTTTATTGACATATAGTTGATTTACAATGTTTTGTTAGTTTTTGGTATACAGCTTAGTGATTCAGCTATACACATACATACATCCTTTATCATAATCTCCAAAGCCCACATATTTTAAAAACAAAACAGCAAAGCCCATTTATATAATGCCATTATATAAAACAAATGTCAGTTTTAAAAGGGAAAGAAATTAATAAGTAAAATTTTGATTAGATAGGTCTATTATGTATACAAATCACAAACATGACACTTGATGTATATCAGTGTATACTTACAACAACGTTCACGTGAATGATAACCAATATCTGTTCTGGTGACTTTAAAATCACAGGTGCTAAAAATGACTGTCATAAACATCAAACTATACATTTTATGTCATCATCTGGAAGGTATGTTGTTTGAAAACTCTGAATTATTTATGATTCACTTAACAGAAGGGAATATAGGTTTTCTCATGAAAATATTTTATCCTAAATTGATGCAATATGAATTATATATTCCTTAGTAGTCCGTAACCATGTCACCCAGACACTGGTGGTTATCCTGAACTACCTCCTCCTCGTGTCTTAGGCCCCATATTCAGTCAACCACCACCTTCTGTGAAACTTAACAATTTAATATCTCTTGAATCAACTACTTTTCTCCACTAATTTCTCTCCTTCTCCACTCTCACCACTGTAGTCTAAGCCAATATTCTCTGTGACCTAGACTCTCCTGATTGCACTGCATTTCCTCCTGTTCTCCAATCTAGTGTTTACACTGAAACTAAAGTGATTATTTAAATTTTTCAAAATATTAAGTGATTACAGCATTACCTTGTTTTAATGCAAACTCTTAATGACTTTCCATAATATGTAGGATAAAGATCAAAATACTTGACTAAAAACTCTCCTGGATCCTACCTAGGGATTCCAAACTCAACAACAACCAGGTTACATATTAATTCTAATGAATTTACAAATCTAATGATTTATTTATCTGGCAACTTAACTGAGTGACATAAAATAAAGAGCTCATGCCCCTGTAGAGGAAGTAGCTGTTGCCTGGATCCAGCTGAGTGTTGCCACCAGAAAATACAGACTTGGATGTTGCTATATCCTCCAATTTTTTAAGAGAAATCAGAAATCCAGACTTTTCTGTGACATTTCCCGATATGTGAATGCTGGCAACTAATTCAAACTTTTCGAACAATAAGGAGGCCGAATCTGACCTCTCATCTAATCTCCTCACCTAGCCCCACACCAAATAATCTCTACACCAGCCATACTGAATATTTCTGTGATAAACCAAAGCCTTTCTGTGTGTCCCTAGTTTCTTGTTTGTAGGAAAAAGGCTTTCAGCCTCCTAGACCTCCCCTGAGTTCCAAAGGGCAGATTAAAACAGTTACTAATTAGGGGAGAGAGGGAACACCAAAAGAATAACAATAGTGCAGCCTCTTCCAGGACTGTGCATAACCAAATGATACATATCTCTAAATTCTTCCACTGGAACTAAGGCTCCTACCCTGGTAGCGGATGGTAACTTCAGGCTGAGCACAATAAGCAGGTAGACCCCAGACTGCTTGGAACCGGAAGGCTGATGATTGAGATTCCTGGAATACCACCGTTACCTTACCACCAATCCATGAGAGGAAGGTCACAAACCCCGCAGACCTCCTCCCCAAATTTTGCCTATGAGAACACTTCCCAGATAGCCACGGGGGAATTTGAGTCTTTAAAGGACGAGCTGCCCCATTTTCCTTGCTTGGCCTTTGCAATAAACCTTGCTCTGCTCCAAACTCCCATTTCAGTATGGCCTCACTTTGCACATGAACTTGGGTTCGACAACAATACCAAGCTTTTTTCTACCTTTAGGGCTCTCACACTTCGTGTCCTCTGCTTTGACCACTTTTTTCCCACATCTCTATTTTGCCTAGCAACCTCCTACTTTTAAGTTTCTGAGCAGCTGTTTCCTTAAGAAAGCTTTCCCTATTCCCGTTGCCTATCTCTGAGCCCTCACCCTCAATCCACAGGCTAAATCACATACTTACGTGCCCTTATAGCACTGAGCACATGAAACTCACCACATCTAAAGAATAAATTTATTTATTTATTGCCTGTCATCTCCCCCCACCACCCCCACCACCATGGGAAGCTCCATAAAAGCAGAGCCTGACGTAAAGCAGGTATGCAATACCCATTTGTTGTTAAGTAGTTTGGTTATAAAATGTTCCTTTAGACAATAAGGTTTTGGTGTACTTTAAAAATATTAATTAATCCTTACCAAACTTTTCCTAAACCAGCACAGTATTTAAAGGTTAGTAGACTCAGAATTAAAATAATTAAAACTATATAACTATTGATAATAACAGCTAATATTTATTGAGCATTTACTAAATGCTAGGAACTATGCTGAGCACTTTGCAGGTACTATCTCGTACAACACAACAATCTGTAAAGTGGATGTCACTGTCATCCAGAGGAAGTAACTTAGGCACAGAGTTTAAAAATTCGCTCAAAATTAAACATCTAATCAGTGACAAACTAGGATACAAATCCATGTAGTCTGATTCCAGAGCTTAAGCACCTAACTACTACACTAATTAATTAAGAAGAGCCAATTCAACAAGTATCTTTTAAATACTATGAATTAGAAATAATGGCCATGATTTATTTTTATTACTTATCCATTAATGTAAGGTTCCTCATCCCTCTATCCTGCACCCTTCTCCACACACACAAAATTATGATAAATTACCAATTTGTATTTTCCAAATTAAGAAAGATGGTTTTCTGACCCACATCCAAAACAGGTACGATCTTGGTACCAACTAAGTCTGTTAAAATATTATCTTTCTGAATTACTTTTAAATATGTTGATGTTTATATATTAATATTTTATATTTTACATTTTAAACATCATTTGAATGATCTCTAAATTGAAATGTATTTCATTGCTTAAATTAGAAGAATTCTTATAACTACAGACTGTGTTTTCAGATAGGGTGACAATTGATAACATACTAATAAGCAAACAAAAATAAACTGATATAACCACATAAATATGCACAGAAATAATACAGGGATTCCTGGATACCTGAACTCTCATTATTCAAATTCTTGCTTTCAAAAACTCAGGATCCAAATAGATTTGAATAAATTCTCACATATATCACTTGTTATCCAGACTCTTCCTATCAAAAATCCAGGATTTGGGAGAATTCAATAATCAAGCTCTCACTCCAAACTAAGGAACCAAGTAGCTTCAGATAGCGAAATGCAAGCATATGTATTCAAGAGCTACATAAATCTAAGAATTACAGTTTTAAGAGATTTAAATAGTCTTTTAAAAATGTGAATAAAATGCACATATCTGTATTTTCATTCAAATTTTAAATTTTCCTATGTGAATGTTTTTAAACTAGAATGTACCGTACTTTTTAACTTTTAGACCACACTTAAAATATAAAGGAAACTGTTAAGTATATACTGTTAAGTATATGATAGATTACTATAATAGAGTTAAATAATGTTAATGTGTGGCTTCAAAGATTTCTGAAGTCAGTCCTAATATATTTTTTTTTAATACTTATCATAGCTGGTATAAACACCAAGGGAAATAAGGTTTTCAAGGAAAACAGTACTTTCAAGTGTTAATTTTTCAGCAACATATTTCACAGAATGTATCAGATTTTTCTTAAAGTCACAAAGAGTAAGGGGCAAAATAAAAGAAAGACATGAAAAGAGAACAGAGGTTGAAAATAATAGCAAAAATTTCAAATTAATTTGGTTACAGAAGAAAAGTATGGAAAAATTTTAGAAGTAATTACTCCATAAGGTTCAGCCAAAAGTCAAAGCAGCAGGGAAATAATCAACTAGATTGAGAAAAGAAGAAACCAGCTCTCATTACAGCAGTGCATTTTCCCACAGTATTTAACTTACGATCGCACCTCAACACAAGCTTTTCCAAAACCATCATGCTTGATGAAAAGTTAAAACTAACATCAGTTGAAAACAGAATTCAGGCTTATGATTTTTTTTTACATACTCAAAAATTATTTTAAAACATAGAGAAAAGAGGGGAAAGATTTAGAAGGTTAAAAAAAAAAAAACTGTAGGTCTGAAAAAAAGTAAACTACTGTCCCAAGTTCTTCTTTTGACACAAATTATACAAATGATTTAAAAAGACTGTAACTAGAGCTCCCATTTTAAACTAATTTGGCTATATTCTCCCAAGAGCTCACTTAAGATTTGGTGATTTGAAAAAATTAAATCAATCAAATTCTAAGAGTTACTTGACACATTCCAACTCTTCCATTAAAAAAAAAAATCAGAGCAAAAACTAAATTAAAAAAAAAATCACAAAATCCTGTCTACAAGATTCACAGAGTGACATGACTTAAGATTCAATGATACCTTTAATTTAACTGAGTACATATAGAACACCAGAACACATCTATGGTCCCCATGTTTGGCTTCCTAAAAAGCTAAGATCCACTACTAAGCTTTAAGCCAGAGAATGAGGGCCCTTTGGGAGAAAACAAACCCTTAGGCGATGTCAGGAGTCAATGGAACTATTTCGCTGGGTGGTACAACGACTGAATGCAACACATTCTTAATAAATGAAGGTACAGTATATGTCACTATTTCTTCAGGTTAAGTTCTCATACTCCCAATCCCCATTGGTACAACACCATCAGACACATCAGACTCAACTCCACAAACAGCATCTCTGAGCACAAATGTTCCTCCTGTATAAAAGGAAGGAGCTGGACTTTAGATGGGGCCCTAGAAGTCCTTCTGCTTTATAGTTCTATTTAACCGGTTCTGAAATAACAATACAACTCTCACGACTCAGGGAAAGTTACATTTTACTACCAAAAAATGACCCATTTGATGCAATAAACCATACCTTGCTCAGCTAAAAGTTAATACCAGAACTTCTTAAATAAACAAACCTGTGTCTGTGTTCATCTGGTCCATGGATCAGGAAAACTCCAGGGTTTTTAGCCCCTTTGCCGGCATCTACATGAGGAATTAACACATCTTCCAAACCCAGATCAAAGCGTTTGTGTTTTGAAGAGTCTGGAAGGAAGAAGAATGCCCCAAAACACAGGGTGATGAAGGCACTTAGAATAAGGAGGAGGATAAACTTCTCGGAAAGTCTCAATGTAGCCCTGTGATGCGGGAAGGAAGGTGGGCCCAGGTTCAGAGGTGGTATCCTTCGTCCAGAGAGGGGTAGCAGGGCTGGGGTAGTCATCGTTTACGCTCTTGGGCAGAATATTTTATAAAGTTCTCATCTTTTACCAAACGTACGATACACTGAACAGTCTTCAAAATCTTGGCCAAAACGGAAGAACTCAATTTTTCGCCTCCTAAAGGACTGTTGTGCTTTTCAATAAGGTACCTCTTTCACGCCCGTCTAATTACATGCAGAAACGCGTGTAGCTCCCAAACGATCACTAGTTTCTGTCCGGTAACAAATTTTCTGCCATTTGTCTTTCAGTACCTCATTGGATAATTACAAGTCTCCTTCTCATTCCCAAGCGGAGATCAGGCAAGCAACACCGCAGAGAGGATGCAAGGTGGGTTCTTCCATTCCTGCACCTCGGGGAGATGCTCCAACGGGATCTCCCGCCCCAAAAGGGAGCCTGGCGTGAACCGAGGAGTTGGGGAAGGTTCGCTTCAGTTCCTCCGAAGCTTCGATTCCAGAACCTCTTACCCTCAGTGGGGGGAAAATAAGGGGCTGGCTCCTCGGAAGTCGGCCAAGCTGGAGGAATGTCTCCCGCCCAGCCGGGAAGCCGAAGCAGCGGCGCTGGGCGATAAGCAGGAAGGAGGGCTCGGACGCCCGCGCCTCCCGACGCAGTCCCGGGGCTCCCGGCGCCGGCGAAAGCTCCGACGCTGCCCCGTCGGCGGCCGGCGCGAAGGGCATCCGCGTCCAAAATACCTGCGCCCTGCCCGCCGCGGCGGCCGCGGCCGCTGTTGCTACCGCCCGGGTCTGTCAGGGAGCGGAACTTCCTCCTCGGCGGCCACTGAGAAGCCCGGGCGTGGGCAGGGGGAGGGGACGCGCGGCGGCCGCCCCCGCCCGGCACCTCCTCCTCCTCCTCCTCCTCTCTCCGCGGCCGCTTAACTTAACCCCGGCGCGGGCACCCGAGCGAGGCCGCCGCTGACCCTGCCGTGCCCGGTCGCGGCGACCGAGCCCCCGCGGCCCCGGAAGAAGACGAGCCGCGGCCCCCCGGTCCGAGAGCCCGGGGCAGGCGCCTGCTCATTCCTCGCTCAGCCCGGGGGCGGCGGCAGCCCCGGGCGCACGGGAGGGGCCGCGCCTCGGGCGGGCAGAGGTCAGCTCTGTCTCCTTCCTCCCTGGCCGCCGGCCGCCGTGGGGGCCTCCTCCGCGCCGCCTCGGGCCCCTCGCAACTGCTCGCTCTGGCTGCACCGGCGGCGGCTGCGGGAGAGGCAGCGCGTCCACGCGGTGCGGGGCTGCGGCCCGGTCCTCGTCCTGTGGCTCCCTAGGCCAGGAGGGCGCGGAGCAGCCGGGGGCCGACACCCGTTGGGCACACGCCTGGGAAGGAGCTGGCGTGTGGGGGTGGGGCGGAAGGCGCGGGCCGGCCTCCGGCCCGGACTCGCGAGTGGGCGTCCCCGGGCGGCGGAGTGTGAGGTGCGCGCGCACGCTCCCGGCCCCGCCGCCGCCGCCGCCGCCCCTCCCCCTCCCCGCCCGGCCCGGCCCGGCCCGGCCCGGCCCGGCCCGCGCGCCCCCCGGAAGCACTCTGCCCCCGCGGCTTGGGCACGCGAGGCGAGAAGGTCGCCCGTCCGTGCTCCACTTGGAACTTCACTGGTGCCAGGCTTTGCCATTGCCAGTTCGTGGGATTGACCGGCTTTTGGGGGACGGGGGAGGGCTCAGGTCGCCAAGGCTTCGCCGCAGTCAGGGGTTACTAGGACTAGAGGGTCCTCATGGCTAAGGTTAACGTTTAATCATGGTCTGGAAATCTTGTCTTTGATTATGGACCATTGGTCCCTAGGACTCAACGACTGGGTCTTCAACTCCTTACGTGCAGCGCATGTGCACGTCCTTGGCACCCGAGGCTCGATTCATCAATACTGGGTGCCCACCGTGTGCCAGGTTCTGTTAAAAATAAAATGGTGACCTTCGGTTAGGTTTCCTGTCCCAGGGGTCTGACAGCCGCCCATATGACCCTACATGACAACAGCCTGGTTGTGGTTCAGTTTCTGGAAGACATTTCTCTCTTCATCTCCTTCACGTTTCTCACCGCCCCCTCTCCCATAAAAGAGATAACAGGTATGAGCCCGGAGGTGCTAAAAGCCCAAAAAGACTCATTTTTAAAGTATTGTTTAAATTCAGGCTTGAAAGCAATCTAAGTTGAGTCTCTTATCCATAGGATTGAGAAGAACGTTTATGATTAAATACAAAAAATTTCTTTGTAATATATACTCTCACTTACAATTTACTTTGAGATTGTGTTTTATTCTGATACTAAGATAAATTGTCATTCGCTCTACACATCCCTTAGGGGTGACTGGGAATTGGAGAGGAGTCCCTTAAGTGGCAGGGACGAAAGTCAGCCTTAGTTAAAAATCATGCAAAAAATGCTCATGTTCATTGGCACAATTCAAAGTACATTCCAGTCTGCGCTATTTCCAGAAGCTCTGCATATCTAACTACCTACCATATGACAAAAGAAGTCATTGTCATTGATCCATCAAATAAAATAAAGACATAAAAATGTTAAGGGCCACTCTCACCCAGTCAGGCTGGCAGTAAAAAGTGTCCGATTCAAAATGAGATTTGTGTTGGACACTTGTGAAGAGTAGATGTAAGACGTTCCCTGCCTTCCGAATGCGTCTTTATAAAATGTGCCAAATTTATTAATGTCTGTAATGCTAAGCCTCTCTGTAAGCCAAAGGAAAAGAAACACTTTGGTTTCCAACTGTTGAGGTCATTATTTTCCATGGAAAGATCAGAGGAAATAAATATTGACCTCTGAATGAAATAGCAAGTTATATAAGCCTTAAAAAAAAAAATGTTACCTAGGTTGATACCAAATCGTGAACCACAGAGGTTTCAATCATACGAAATCTGCTATAACCTCGCTGACAAGTATGACTTAACCAAGCTCACCCTCATAGCCAGTGTAAAAGGCTTATGTGTCCCTTCCTCTTTCTTGCCCTTGCTTGTTTTGCAAAATTCATTTTTCCTTCAGGACAGTAAAAAATCATTATTTAAATTAGGAGTCATTGCAGTGTCCAAACGCAGTCTGCAATTCTAAGGCCCCTGACGATGCTATCAGTTATTTTAATTCTACACCAGCTTCAAAAAGTTTTTTGTGTGTGTATGTGTGTGTGTGTGTTTGTATTCTCTTCTAGAGAGTAGGTCCCTCTTAAATGTGTTTTAAAAGAATCAATATTGTTTTGCTGATTTTCTAAAGCAAGTCTCAAATGTATTCATAAATTATGATTACAAGTATATAAAAAAGCATAAAAAAGATTAAAAGGGAATATTTGAAAAAGATTATAGCTGTTGTATTAAGATGTTAGTATTATATATGATTTTCCTTCATGTGTTCTGTTTGTGTTACTTTTATAATAAATAAAAATTTTTAAATAAACTGGTACTTGAGAAAATTAAGGTCAGATTTCAAACAAGTAGACTCAGTTCTATCAAGGTGAATACACATCCAAGGGCAATCAAGAAAAAGCAGAGAGTACATAAAGTATATATATATATGCAACAGGGAAGTATCTCATTCTACAGAATTCAAAGAATATTTCATTTTCAAGGAGCAAGTATGCTTTGATCAAAGGTACAGACAAGATTCCAAAGTGGCAGATAAAGTGATAATTTCCCTTTTACAAATCCATATAAATTAATATTTTAGGAAATTAGAATTATTAAATTCCTAACAAAATTTACCCCTATATATTTCAGATTTATAGGACCATTACTGAGATCCACTTATGTATTGCAATGTAAAAGTTATTTGTATTTGTTCAATCATATGCTAACTTCTCTGTTATTAAAACAATATAATACCTATTACACACACACCATCTAGCTCTGTTTTAAGTGAAACTGAAGTCATATGCTAGAGAAAAAAACTACAGCTGGTATGCAAAAATAGGCTTTTGATTTACTTATACAACCTGTTCCTTCTTAGTTTCAACTGGTTCCTAAAGTATCGAAGGAAGATGTTAGAGGAGAAATTACCAGACCACTAAATGTGTAGAAAAATAACCAAACTTTGGCCCGGCTCTTTCCACTCTGGCATTCTTCTATGAAGCTTTTTTCCTTAGAGGTCAGGGATAAGCTGACGTTCAATGTTATGCAACTCTCAAGTTAGCTCTAGCAAAAAGCTTTGGCTGTCCCTCTGAGCCAAAGTATTTGAGGCTCATTTGCTTCTAAAAGACACATTTGTTGAAGGACTGCAGTGTGATGCAGCCTCTACTAGGTGCTAGAGGTTTGGAGAAATAAGTCAGAATCCTTACCTCAATGATCTCACAGTCTGAGATGGGCAGATATTCGAGCACTGGCAATTACATGACATGACAGGAAAGATGCTAAAGCCCTGGGGGCTCACGGGTTCACTGAAAGGGTATACCAAAGTGAGTGGAGGAGGATTGAGAGTGTGTCAAGGAAGGCTCCTAGATCAAGTGCCACCTGAGCTGAGCCTTTAATTCACCAGCAGGAAAGAAGGGTGGTGTTCCAACATAGAGAGCAGGACATGCACGGGCATCCACAGCTGCTTTTTCCTGCCACTTATCCAGAAACTTACCTGCTTTAACCTTCCAATAAACAGCTTGTCTGGCCCTAAACCCCCAATACTCTTGAAAGGGGAAAGTGAAATTTTCCAATTTTAGAAAACCATATGACTCTGTAAATACATTACATATTACTAGGGACTCTCCCAAAGGTTAAGACAGGGCCAGGCAATCAGGAACCCTGTGCTCATAGTAAATCTGCTTCTGCTCAGAACGCAGCCATATCTAAGGCTAGTTCATCCTTTGAACTTCTCAGTTACACAAGCCTATATATTGCTTTTTCGGTCAGAATTAGTTTCTGTGGCTTGCAATGTAAAGAGTCTTGGCTAATACACAGCATGTCAGTGCCATGGCCGCCTGGAGGATGTGAAGCATCAGTAGTTTTACAAGTGTAAAGTTTCAGGGACCAGAAGAAACCCACTCTTTCAGGCAGCCAACAGGCTTAGGCCAGGGACAAAACAAGGGTAGAACCAAGAGAGAGCACTGTCTTCTTGGGCAGCGGTGGGGAGAAGACCTAAAACTGAAAGGGCTGAACAGAAGTGACAACAAATGTGTATCAAATCTAGCAGCCCCTATAGGAACCTTCAAAGTTGGGTGCTCACATCCACCTTTATAAAGAGCAATCTGATGCCAAAGGAGGTTAAGTGTTCTTTATAAATCCTCATATTTAAGTTGTTCTTAATCCACTCCAGGCAGTTATCTTGACAATATGTTCATTGATTTATATATTCATTCATTAAATACTATTGAGCATCCACTCTCTGCCAGTGCTATGCTATGGCCTAGATATTTAAAGATAAATGAAACATAGGAAGCAGCTGCATATGATGAAAGGAATCTAGACTCTGGACTAAGAGAATCCTGAGCCCAGTCATGCCTCTGCCATTTACCTGTGTGACCTTGGAGGCATTAGAAACCTTCCTTAAGCTTCCTTCATCTGTAAGATTGAAATAAAAACTACATAACCTCATAGGGTTGTTACGAGGATAAAATAAGATAACATATGTGATGGTGCTTCCCCCATAGTTGGGATTCGGTAAATATTAACTATTGTTTGCATTATAGGCATCAGGATGAATAGGAGTTGGCAGGTGAAAAAAGGCGGGAGGAGAGGAAGGAGAAAGAGCATGGCGCATGTCAGGGGAAGCTCCTTTCCCTTGGCCCCATTTTTCCATGCTGGCGGGGTGAGTAGGGGGGTGTTCCGCTAGAATTCACTTTTTGGCTCCTTAGACCCACTATCTTTCACGCTCAGGAATAAGACTTGATTGGTGAGTACCATTATATTCACTGGCTCATCGTCCTTGACTGTATGGAACTAACTTATTAAAAAGCCCCAATCACTGAGGATTCAGTCTCTCATTCCCTTTCTGCCCCAGACCAGTGCAACGATCTTGGGTAAACATGACGTTCCCCTTTGGTGGGCTGTTCTGAGACTAACTTCTGTGGGGGCTGGGGTCCACTGAGAGTGTTAGAAGTCTTTTTGGATTACAGATCTAGAAACGTGTACCTTATTAGCTTATCTATAATGGAGCTGACATTTTTAAAAATCTCCACTTGATTATCCTCTGTGTCTTATTTTACACCAAATCAGTGGTGAGGGTGGGCAGGCAATTTATTGATCCTCTCAAGTAATTAACTATGCCTAAAATGTAGACTGTAGAGGGCAGAGTGGTTCGAGATAAAGTCAGAGGGGTAAACACAAAGATTTCTGCTCAAGTTGGTGCCATAAGGTTATACTTTGATCCACAAACTTCACACAAATAGTAATGATGGTCAAAATATAGAAAGATAAAGTCAAAAAAACCTAACCAAGCTCAAAAACAAAGTAACCCTTTTCATTGATCAGAAATAGAATTGAAACAGAAAGGCCTTAGTAAGTCTGAAGCCACAAGCCCACTGAGGCCCGAATTTCGAAAGCCAAGATTTTTGTCTCCTGCAAGGTGACAGGAACTGAAGAAGATCCAAAAAAGGTGGAGGACAGGAGGCAGGCTTAGTTCTTAAAATAAGGAGCTTGTGAAAGGAGACTGAAAAGAAACTGCTGCCAACCCACTGCCCAGGGAAGCAGAAGGACAAAGACACAGCCTTGGAATCAGGAACCAAGCCGAGCATTGGGCCGAGTGACTGGCTCTGCAGTATCCCCAGCATCGCTGTTGGGTGGGAGCATCAAAATGCCAACATTAGACTCCATCCCAGAATGGAAGTTCAGGGAGGCAGGTGGAAGCAAGAGTCACTAAATGTGGCTGAGTGAGCACAGAGTGGGTGAGAGAAAAAACACGCGTGCGCGCGCACACACACACACAGACACACACACCTAAAATAAGACAGAAAAAAGCAAACAAAAACGTTCCACTAAAAATGAGCCTGACCACCAAGTTCCAAACACATACAATGTCTAATACTGAGAAAGGTGGCCAACAAAATGAACACTCAGACCATGAATTTACTGCAGATAATATTAACCCTTTGGTACTGTGTGACAAAGATTTTTTTTTAATGAATACATTTGCATTCTCAAAGTGATTAATGATGGCATAGCACTCATTTTAAAAGAATAAAAAATTGGAGAACAGGTACAAGTGGAATAAAGAACAGGTAAATATAAAAAAGAACTGATAGAAATCTTGAAAATAAAAATATGGTCATTGAAATTTTTAAAAAATTAATAGATAGCTGGGGTTGACTCTAGAGCTGGCCAAAATTGAAGAGAAAAACTAATGAGTTAAAGAGGTATCCTAAAGAATTCACCCAGAACACAGTATAGAAAAATAAGGAGATTAAAAAACAGGAAAAAAACCTTTAGATTCACAGGGTTCTATTGAGTGGCTTCAGCGTATGTCTCGTAGGAGTTCCAGAGGAAAAACTAAAAATTGAAGGGAAGAGTGGATAAGCTATACTTTAAAAAAAACAGGAAAGAAAAGACTGCAGTTTCTCTAATCAAAACATCAGAACACTGCGTATACTGAGCAAGATAACTAAAAATAAGTTAACACTTTTTTCACATTATATGAAATTACAGAGCAATAAGGATAAAGATAAAATCTCAAGTTACCAAAGGGAAAACACTGATTATCTACAAAGGGGCTATAACTAGAGTTTTCAAAAGCAACAACGGAAACAGGAAGACAATTGAATATCTTAGAGGTAGCGAGTGGAACACTGTCAACCAAGAATTTGATTTCCAGATAAACTACCATTTAAGGGACAGAGCAAAACAAAGACATTTTCAACCCTGAAAGACAAGGGAGTTGTCCACCCACAGACCTACATACACCAAAAGAATTAGTAAAGAATGTATTTCCCCTAACAAGAAAAACAAGCCCAGAGGGAAAGCATAGGATATAAAAGATACTAGTGAGGGAAGAAATTAATAAAATATGATGGTTGAATTAAAAATAATGACTTTAGGAGTATGGGGTTAACAGATACAAACTACTACACATAAAATAGATAAGCAACAAGGATTTACTATATAGCACTGGGGACTATATTCAATATCTTGTAATAACCTATCATGGAAAATAATCTGAAAAAAAAGTATATCTGAATCACTGTGCTGTACACCTGAAATTAGCACAATATTGTAAATAAATTATATTTCAATTAAAAAAAACTAGGCTTTAAAAAAATAACAAGAAAGAAGGAAATGGTAACAATGGATGGTTAAAACATGCTAAGGCCTTTGCCATGTTTGAGAGAAGAGTAGAAATAATAACTTTCTCTGAACTCTTTGTCTATAAAATATTTTATATTAATAAAAAGCTGAGCTAGAACTACTAAACCTGCAGAGAGAAAAGAATAGCAAGGAATGGGGAGGTTTGGTATGGAAAACTGATCGTTTAATAGAAAGCAGAAAAGAAGAAAAATAGAAGAAACGGTATGTTAAATAAGACACACAAAATAAAGAGAATAGTAGAATTAAATCCTAATATCAAGCACAATAACTAAACAGATTTAAATTACTTATTAAAAGACAGATTATCAGATTGGTTTAAATAATATTCAAGTATATAATGCTAGCAAAAAACATACAAAACTGAACCACAAAAATACTGGATATAAAGAGATAAAAAAAAAGATGAATCATCAGAACACTGTCAAATAGAAAGCTGATGAAGCATTATTAATATTAGACAAAAAAAGTCCTTTAAACCAAATGTACTAATAAAAATAAGGATCAGTACCAAGAAGCTGAATGTACCTAAAACATAGCTTTCAATTACAGAAAGCAAAACCACCGGAATTACAAAGAGAGATTGACAAGCCTACTGTCTGAGTGGGAGATTTTAACAATCCATCAGACACAGCTAGATCAAGCAGACAAAAAACCAGAGGTAACAGAGATTGAATCATGAAGGGCCTCTGTGGAGGTCCCATTAAGGAGTTGGGTTTTATTCTGAGAGTAATAGGAAGCCATTAAAGGGTTTTAAACAGAGTGATGATTAGATCAGATAGGCTTTTTTCAGAAGGATCACTCTGGCTCTAAAATGGAGAAGGAGCTTTGGGGGTTGTCAGACTACATAAAGGCAAGAAAGCCAGTTAGACAACTCTTCCAACTCTGTAGCAAGAGACAGTAATGACCTGAACTATAGTAGTGTCATTGGTGAAGAAAAAGAGCAGGCATTTCAAGGGACAGTCAGATAGCATAGTTGATCGGATGACAGCAGAAGGGATCAAAAACAGCATCCTTATCTGTGCCCTCCAAAACCTGATGCCTAGCAATGAGGGGAAGGAGCAGGGTTTTGCTGCAGGGAGACACTGCTTCCTTGTTTCTGATTATACCTCTTAACTCTCAGCCCCTCAATTCTGACACTCAAACTGGTTCACTAAAAAGTTAAATTATACTCAGTGTACAAGGAGTATGTAAATCAATTTTAAAAGTTGTCTACCAAAAAATATTCTATTTTAAACTATTAGTGCTTAGGGGATGTTTCAATAATCTGGGGGGAAATGACACTTTAACAATAACAAAAAAATTGTGTGTATTATTCTAAATAATCATTTTCCATCATATAAACATAGTCCTTTAAGATTATTTATATTTTTATTGCAGATTCTCACACTTTTCTACACATAATGTATTTTCAGATACACCTATTTGCCTAACTACTAGTCATGACTTTCCTTCGTACACAGTTGGTATCAAGAACAAGTAAATCCAATCTGTTGACCTGCAAATTCTTACAGAGTTCTAGATTTCATGGCACATAACTCCTTTCCTTTGCCTGGTTGTCATTAATTACCTTAAACTAATGTCCGAGTTTACAATGTGTGTTTATCCTTCAGAGAACAATGATTTTACACTGACTGAAGTTGGGAGGGGCATACAAACTGAGGTTTGGTTTTTTCCCCCCACAGGCACTTTATTCAGTAGCTTCAAGCATGAAAAAGGTTTAAAGGACTTACAGATTTCCAATTATGAATTTTAAGGTTTGCGTATTTATTCTACAGCCATTCCAAAATGCAAACAAGGTTCAAAGTTCCAAACATGCTATGCAATTTCAGGCTAATATTCTAATGCATCCAGTAAAGTCTGAGCCTGTAATGTAGAAACAGGGCTGCTCGAACAGCTGAGAAACCGTTTGGAACCTTGTAGGAAATCTGCTTGGGAATCTGTAGACTGGAAGTTTCCTGATAGGAATAGAGCCATAATGAGATGGGTGACTTTAGTATTGCCTCTTAAGTGATGGCAAGGATGTGTTTTGAAAAGATGAAACCTTTTTTTGCGGCTGATTTTTAAAGTTAACACTGATTGCATGGCTAATACTGCATTAAATTTCACACACAGAGTCTGCTGTTTATTATGAGCCATTATCATCTAATTTCACTTCAGACCATGCTGCTTCTTCGATTGCAGCCTTCTGCCTTCAGGGGTGATGCAAGCAAAATAGTGAAGTAGGCTCTTCGCCTTTAGGGCCCGTTGCTATATCACTCCACCTAAAACATGATTTTGTTTACCACCATGCTGCATAGACATCTCTGTGTTGATGGAGAAAAGGTAAAATCAGAGATTTCACTGTCAAGATGCTGCAGGATTCTTCCCTATAATGTAAGCTGAAAGAACTGATGCAATACACTTGTGACTTTTTTGTTTTAAGCAGCATGAAAAAAGTTAGACCACACCAATAAAATTCGTTTTATTTCCAGTTGAGCCAGGTATGTATTAAAGTTCAGGGGGGTGGTTTTCATCTTTGTTTTTGTGTTGATGGTAATAATATTTTTTCTATAAATCTTTGTACTTCCTGGAAATACATAAGCAGGGAAGGAAGGAAGGTATTGGGGCACCACTAGATGTGAATAATGCTCGAGATTTATACACACTGTACAGAAATTACTGCTACCACTGCAATTACTTCAAGATTTGAAGGTAGAAACAGCAGCCAATGGGGAAAAAAACTAATTGTATCATTTTCACAGTAGCAATGTTAATCATTACATTAATGTAATAACAAGGACCCTGAGAAGGTCTTTAGGGTTTTCTCTCATGTTTCAGCAAAACATCCACAGTGTTTCCACAAGACAAGAACTATCTTATTTTTATGAGTTTGGGGAAAATGAAGACTCTTCCAATGGCTGTCTTGCTATTTCATACAAAGTTGTTCTCTGCATCTAAACTGAACTTCTCTCCTAACTCCTCATCATCACCGGTGTCAGGCATTCTTCACCTTTCTTTGTTAATCAGAGATTAATTCCTCCCATCTGATTGACCAATGCCAGGTGTTCTCAATTCTAGCTGTATCTCATAATCAGCCATGGAAGTTTGGGGGTTTTTTGTTTTGTTTTGTTTTGTTTTAATCTGCAAGGCCCAGCCCCTTCCCTGAGCCACTAAATGAGAAATTCCTGGGGCAGGACGTGGTCATGTAATGAACCCTAAGACGCTTCTCTGGAACAAAAAGCTGCCATGGCGTCACTGAAATCCACCGTGGGCTGAGGATTTCTGGAGCTCCCTGAGGAGGAGCCAGGGTTCAAGCTTGGGTCAAACAGACACCCACCTGCAGACAGTGACTCTGCTTTTGGGGAGCCAAGGTTCAGGCTGGATGCCTCTGCTTACTGCTCTACTGAAGGTAACAAGCTTTACCAGTGTCTGATTGCTTGGGGAAGGTATAGAGGGAATGAACTGAAAGCACTGGGGGTGGGGTGGGTGGCAGATTTATCCACGAGATTGCCTGTAAATGGTTTTAATCTATATACTGTCAGAGAATGGACCTATGGCTTATCTTCCACAATTTACATGTATAACATCGTGAGCTTTTGGCAATTTTAGCACACTTGCCACACTTGGAGGGAGGAGGGGGTATGGGACTTTGAATAAGAGGACAGACTCTAGGGCCATGCTGCCTGGATTTAAATACTGTCTCTGGCACCTCTGCCCATGAGCGAGCATGGGCGTCTTACTTTTAAGCTCCCTGTGCCTCAATTTCTTCATCCAAAGCATTAGGAATAATTGCTCTTACCTCCTAGGGGTTGTTATGAAGATCCAATGAGTTAGTACCTGAGAGGCTGAAGAACACAGCTGGGCACAAAGTCTAAGGTGTCCAGGATCAACCGGTGGTGTTAGGAGTGATGTCTTGCCCCTCAGAGACATCGGGATCTTGCACTGGGCCCACACACACGTGCTGTGTCTTGTTTTGATCACCTCTTTGGGGGAATTTGATATGTTGTGACCCAGTCAGGGCTGCCCCTCAGCTCACACTGAGTCTGAGAACATAGCAGCAATCCGAAGAAACCTTGAGTTCTGCTCTTTTTTGGAAAATTCTAACCAGAGCAATGAAACAGTCAACTTTCGGGCCTATTATTATTGTTTTGGGAAACATCAGAGAGTCAGTCAGCAGTCTGTCAAACTCAGTCTAACTGTCCCCAAGCAGAGACAGTGGTCCCCTTCCCTGAGAGCCCACAGTCCTCCACCTGCGCCTTTATTTATTATATAACACTTAACACCTCAGTGAATTTCCTACAGTTCCCCAAAACGCCTTGTTCATTTCTGCCCCTGGGTCTTAGCAGAGGCTGTTCTTCCTGCATGGAGTGCCTCCCTCCTCCTCCCCACCCCACCCTGTGATACGGAATTACAGTTGCCTATTTATTTGTCTGCCTTCCACACGATGCTGGAAGCTCTGTGAGGACCAGGATTGGGTCTGGCTGTCTCACCATGGTGTCCTCAGCACCTAGCACAGTGAACAACACATAGCGGGGACCCCAAAAGATCTAGCTAACAGATAGTTAGATCTATTGATCAATTAAGACTCGGCCACTTGTCGCTGGGAGACTTGGAACAGGCTACTTGACATCTCTGATCCTTAGTAAAGTCGAGCTACAATTACTTCCTCGATGGTTCTTGCAATGACTAAAGGATGGAGAATGAGGACAGCAGCTGGCACAGTGCCCAGAACAAAGTTAATGTTAATAGTTAACACACGTTTAGAAAAGCAGTGTAGCCAAGTGCAGCCAAGCCTTTCATTTTCCTAATTTTGTCTTTTTCCTTATAAAAATGGATGTTACAACCATAGTACATAGATTATACAGATGGTGTAATCGTCACTATCAAAACCCCAGCAAACAGGGGAGACAGGATGAAAGGTCAGAGGTCCCTGCTTGCAATTCTCTCAGACACTTATTAATAGAGGCTTATTAATATTCATTAGGCAACTTGTAAAGACCAGGTAGAGCATAAAGGGAAAATGGCCAACTAAGAGCTCAGCCTACTTTCATACCAGCTCCTCTGCACAGAAATTAATCTGACACAAAATCAACATTTGCAGAACTTCAGCAAAAGATATCATTTAAAGCCCAGCTAAATATGCCACTCTTCCCTATTCGAGAACCTGGGGTCAGGGACAAGAGAACTATCAGTCACACATCAGATGCCATTTGAAAAATCTGTCTGTTTTGCTTTTTTTTAAAAAAAATAATGTATCATTATTCCATTTTCCCTCAGTTTCACTGAGATACAATGGATGTGCGTCACTGTATAAGTTTAAGGTGTACTGTATAAGTTTAAGGTGTACAGTATAATGGTTTGATATACATATGTCATGAATCTGTTTTGCTTTTGATAATATCTAACATTTACTGAGTGCTTGCTACAATCTGTACATGTTATCTCGTAACTGTCAGAACATGTTTTCATATTAGTGATAAGGAAATTCAAGGCTGCTGTTGAGACGGTAGAGGTTTGGAAATGGGCTCAAGATCAGTTGGTTAGTAAGAACCAGACTGTCCAACCCCACAGCCTGGACTCACACCCACTGCTCTGAGCTGCCTTGTCTGACTTCAGCCTTCCCCCTTGGCCAGGCAGGTCTGGCCTCCATCCTGCCTTCCTACCTCATTCCAGTGTCTGGTTTCCTGAGGCTGAGCTCTTCTGGTCCCTGAGCTTAGCAGTATCTCTCTCAGCCTGATGAATCTGGGTGATATTTACTGCCGGTATCGGAACTGGAGGGAGCCTGGCCCTTGACCTTCCCACGGTGGAGAGAATGCTGTGATTTCATGGCGGGATTCCACTGGGGTAACTCCTCTCTCTGCTCACTTATTTAGGCATGCAGACCTAAACACGCGCCCCCACTGAGGGACTCGGCCACTCAGGCAAATGAAAGGGTCTATTAACCAACAGCATGAGCTCTGGGGGAGAAAGAGAGCCAGGAATAAGACAGGTCATTAGGGACATCTATTCACTATGTCGGGACTACAAGAGGTGGGTTGGAGAAGCTGCCGCTTCCATTCTGGCTGTGCATGCTGTCCTCACTTTGACGTCCAGCCCCTCCTGATCTCCATCCCTAAGAGGAACGGTTCTCTGGACTTCATGTTGCAGATGAAGGATACCCTATTTTGCAGAAAATTCTAATAATCTTAATTAAGAGATCTCAAAACATCATAACAACCACATTCCCTCATATCTCATCATGCTTAAAGGATACTACTGTCTGTAGTGACCACATAATTTGTGGCTTACGTGCACTTGAATGCTATTTTCAGAAATAAGAATGATGAACCTTGTTCTCCAAGTGTCAACCACTTACAACCCACCCCCATCCCCCACCACACCCCACCACACCCCATCCCTGATGGAAGATGAAGAATGACCATTTAATATTTTCAAGAATACTCTCTAAGCCACATTTTTGTACTGATTCTGCATGTGGAATGTTTATTTGCTGAGAAACAAACCTCACTTCATTCCAACCTTACCTTGCCTGGGTTCTAGTTCCTTGAATGAGCAGGAGGAAACTGAATAAAATATCACTGCGTTTCCCATTTTCATTTTTCTGCATTAGGTTAGCAGTGACGAGAACCTGCTTTTCAAAGCAATTGCATCTGTGGCAACTGGCCAAAGTCTGAGACTGTCAGTCCCCAGCTGGCCTCGAGGTAGTCACCGAAGCAGGGAGCTGTGTCCAAGACCTTTTTCTGATTTAGCTGTTATTCCAGGGAGAAAACCCACACAAGAAAGGATCATAGCAAAGGCACTGACAACAGATTTTTTTGAGGGAAGAGGATAGTGGGTGTGGGAATAGAGATGCAGAGATTGAAGGTTTTATACAGAATTTCACAGCAGCAAAGCGAGCTGAAAGATAGATTGATATTGCTATTATGAAATCCAGGATCTAATAGAAGAGTGCCCCTCACCCTCTCCTCCACACATACCCACCTCCCTCCAACTATTTCTGTCCAAGTCTTTGCTTTCACTTGGGAAGAATATTTTCTTACGGCAGGTGTATAAATACAATTATGAAACACCGCCTGATTCTCTAACCCACAGTGAGGCTACCTTCATGCTCAAACAAAAGAAAACGGAGCTGTGGTTTTTCTTTCCCCTGCAGGTATATTAAAATTAGTTGCTGAATTTACTATTCTCTGAATTGTTTAATGGCAGTGTTTTTTGGAGTCTTCACAAAAATAAACCTCATTTAGGCAGGCTGTAAGCCTCTAATTGAAGTAAATCTTCACTTGCCTATAGTGATTAAAGATAAGTGAGTCCATAAGTTTGATTTAACCCTATTTGAAATTCTTCTCTGTCCACAAAGTATATATAAATCTATATGGGATGACCTATTAACTGCCTGCTTCTGGGACCAAGCTTTGGGCTTTGTTTCAGTTATAAAATAAGGTCATTCTGCTTTTGCTAAAAACTGATGTAGCTGCTTTGGTAATTAAAATCTACAGGGTCCTGAAGAGTTGATATACTTAAACCTCTAAAAAAAATAATGTGGAAGCTATAAAATTACAAAAGGAGAAGAGATAAGGGTTCCCTATTACTGCTTGTCAAATTATATGTTAGTAATAGGGTATTTATGTCATTCTTTAAAAAAAGAATTTCAGGAAGTTTTTTTGAAATCTTTAAATCCAAGCCCTTGTCTGGCAGACCTGCTCTACTGCCGCAGGGCACCTCGAGCAAGGGCTCCGTTTCAGGGGGTATCATTTAAATGTCTTCAGCTTTGTATGAAGCATCCTACTAAATAAAGCCACTGACGCTGCTGATCAAGGAGCTGGACTCAGAGGGAATCCATGTGGCCCTTAACACAGTTGTTGTGTTTGTTTTGTTTTGTTTTTTAACACGATGCCATTCTTTTATTTCCAGAAGCCAGAACAATCTCTTGCTTATAATAGGTGCTCATTAAATGTTGACTGAATGGATGCTTATCTGTTATGAATTGCATTTGACTGCTACTAACACAGATAGAATGTCATTAAGAAGGAAGTTTATTTCCCTCACACACAAAAGATGTCTAGAAGTAGACGGTCCAGGGCAAATATGGTGAAACTGTAACATGGGGTTTTTACCCATAAACAGATCTATTCCTTGTAAGCTTGTAGGCCCCAACCTACCCTAGAAGTCCTTTCCTCACTTTTTTTCTGCTGTAATTCAGATCAGGTGCTTTTGGCTCAATTGTGAGAACACCATCTGGAGAGGCGGTACCTAGAAATGAAATCAAATGCCTTACTCCTCGTGTGGTTCCAGTGGTCTCATGGACCAGAATTTTTTTTTAAGTTACTTGAGTCGAAAAACTTTTAGTCTAAATCTTTGAGATTTTTGTAACAAAGTTACCCAAATCCCACCTTGGTGATACTTAGCTTTGCTAAGCCTCATTTTAATCATTCACAAAACAAGTAAACCATACTTTATTTATGAATCACAAGATTGTTATAAACATTTAAAAAAAAATGGTGCCTATAGAGAGAGTGCTGAGTGTAATGCTGGCAACTGGTAAGGGCTTCTGAAATGTTAGGTCTGATAAGGAAAGTTGGGCAAGTAGTTTTAGGTCCATTTCACAGATGGGGAAACTGAGGCTCAGAGAATTTAAGTGGTGATGTATTTAGCATACAAAATAAACAGTGAGGCCAGGATTCCAAATTAGATGGCACTAGCGACACAGTACCATCACTTCTAAGTGACGTGGGCTACAATTTGCTTCTTGTAGTTGGTTGTTCTACAAATCCTCAAGTGGCTGACTAGTCCAGTCTTGCCTCCAAATGGGAGGAAGGTCTGCACCCTGGCACTCCCTGTTGCAATGCTTGCCTGGCTCTCCCCTAGACCCACTCACCCACCTCTGCCCCCAGAAGACAGCCTTGCTCCCCAGACCAAGCAGAGCAGTACTCTCTCCATCCTGTCCTGCCAACTGCTCACACTTGAGTTACTGTGGGGCGCCCCAGAAACGCTGAGATTTACTTCAACTAGAGGCTACATCCCAGCCCTCCCTCTCTTTCCCCGTCTCTTCCTCTTCCCCTTTCCTTTCTTTCTTGAACCCCTTTACCTCTCTCTTCCTCCTCTCCTTCCTACCTCTCCCCCTTGTCGCTGTTTTCCTCCCTCTCACCTCCTTTCTCAGTCCACCCTCTTCCCCTCCTCCACTGTCACCAAAATCCCGTATCCTCACTACCACATTCTCTCCCATAAGGTCCAAGAGTCTTGAAAGCAGATAGATCTGGGTTTGAATCCTGTCTCTCACACTAGTGGTGTGACTTGGGGCAAGTTAATTAACCTCTTTCTGTCTACATTTCCTCCTTTCTAGAATGGGACAGGTGATGATAAGAAATACCAGTAATAATGGAACTGAGAGTAACAATGACAGCACATTATAAGTGTCAGTCCATGTCAGTACCTTTCTCTCCTTGCGCATTCCTCAACGCCTACCTCCCTCCATGCCCATCATTTACTCTCACAATTGTAGTTTGTCATCCCACGTGATTCTGCCACAGGGAGAAGGCACTGCAGTGCACCTGCAACTGCATTCTGTTTGGTTGACGTGGTAGTAATGTTTCTCACAATAAACAAGCCAGCCTTCTGGTGTAGACTTTGGCCCCATATGGGTTTGTTCTGGGTGCTTCAGTTGACTTTCAGATCAAAATTCTGGGACATTGACAAGCAAGGAAAGATCTTGCAACCTGGCGACCCAGTGGAGTGAGGCCACCTGTGAGGTGTCTGAGGAGACAGACAGCCTCTCTTCCCCTGGCAACGCACCAGTTTCAACCCGTATTGAAAGTCAGCCTCATTTACTGGCTCTGTAGGCTTAAGTCACTTAACCTTGTTGGACCAGTTAACTCCTCTGTACAGTCTACCTGCCTCTCAGGGTCACGGTGAAGATTAGTGGGGGTAACCTACATATGGAGAATACTCTATAGACTGCAATGCACTATATAATTGAAAATTATTATTTTTAAAAAATTTACATTAAAATCTGGGAAGTCATCATTCTGCTTCATTCTGTCAATGTGAGGACAAACCAAAATTGAAAGGTACTTGGAATCCTTAGAAAATCACATTTGGAATGGTACTTGAGAAACACCATGTTGAAGCTTAAAAAAATACATATATTTACGTCTTTTTATATTATGTATATATTAAGTATATTATTACATATTTATGGTTATTATGTTGAGTCACTGTTACAACCCAGATGTTTAAAGCAATGAAATACAGTTTTATGTTAGTTAGCATATGTGTAGCTTCTGATGTAATCTAAACATATCTTTTACCTTGAGCTTCTTTGGTCTTCTATTTATCTACCCTGCCCCAATCATTAGAAATTATTTTCTGGGGCATAAATGTCAACTATAGGAGCCCCAAGTGACCCATCTTTGCTTTGCTGTAAACTAGATTATACAGCAGAATAGCTAAAGGTACTGAATACCAATGCTTTGAGTTTGGAATTTTATCACTCTCTCTGGCCGTTGAACCTACCAGTTATAAATTACATTTTATTACCTCCTAGAAAAACAAATTAAGTGATGGGCAATTCACATTCCACATGCAAAATAGCTATCCGAGAAGTAAGACTCAGCAGGACAAATTCCCATTTTTTTCCCCTGGAGGGAGAGAGTTGGGGTGCAAGAGGGTTGAAGACTGTGTTTTAAAGGAGCTGAAGTACCTGACCCGCCGCTGGGTCCTGTTACTTGAGCCAGCTAGTTCTGACCTGTGAAGATCCAACAGCGGGCAGTCATTGGTATCTGTTGGCCGTCACTCCCACACCTCCTCCCTGGCCCCTCAAGAGGAGAGGGCAATGAATGACAGCTGATAAGGCTTCCAGAGTTAGCCCACATGCTTATTTGGATAATTTCTGCTTGTGCTTATCTTGGTTGGAGGTGATGTCACTTACACTTTCAATCTTTAAATAGCTTTGCTTTTTCTTTTTGTTTGTTGTCTTTGTTTACATTCAAATGCAGCTTCTTTTATGGTTTGCCTTATGTTTGTTCATTTTTTTTCCTGCTTTGTTTCTGTTTCATATTTTTCCTAATCTTCTTTCTAGACTTTTAACAATATATATCTTATTTCTCTGACTCCCCATCTTATTTCTACTGCATTCAGGGTGGATGAGGTTTACATCATTTTGGGAGGGTCAAGAACTGTGTTCTCCAAAGTATGCAGCACACAAACTGTGATTTGGGCTTCAGTGGCTCTGGAGACGATTATCAGTTGCACCCAGACAGTGACATTAAATGACACTGAATCACACAATGAGAAAGTTATTCCCTTTCCAGTTCTCTCAGTCCTGCTGATTACTTCAAGGGAAAAGTTTCCATTTGGTCCTAGTACATTTATCACTTCCTAATCTCCCTTTTTATTTCCTTTTCTTTTTTTTATTTTCTTAATTTTTTAATTGAAGTATAGTTGATTTATGATGTTAATTTCTGGCTCACAGCATAGTGATTCAGTTATACATATATATATTCTTTTTCATTATAGGTAATTACAAGATATTGAATATAGTTCCCTGTGCTATATAGTAGGACCTTGTTGTTTGCCTATTTTACATATAGTAGTTTGTATCTGCGAGTTCCAGACTCCTAGTTTATCCCTTCCCCCTTTCCCTTCTGGTAACCATAAGTTTGTTTCCTATGTCCATGAGTCTGTTTCTATTTTGTAAATAAGTTCATTTGTATCATATTTTAGATTCCACATATGTAATATCATAGGATATCTGTCTTTCTCTGTTTGAATTCACTTAATATGATAATCTCTAGGTCCATCCATGTTGCTGCAGATGGCATTATTCCATTCTTTTTATGGCTGAGTAGTATTCCACTGTATAAATACACCACAACTTCTTTACCCAGTCATCTGTCAATGGACACTTAGGTTGCTTCTGTGTCTTGGCTATTGTAAGTTGTGCTGCTGTGAACATTGGGGTGCATGTATCTTTTAGAATTAAGGTTCCCTCTGGATATATGCCCAGGAGTAGGATTGCTGGATCATATGGTAAATCTATTTTTAGTTTTTTAAGGAATCTCCACACTGTTTTTCATAGTGGCTGCACCAAATTGCATTCCCACCAACATTATAGAAGGGTTCCTTTTCTCCACACCCTCTCCAGCATTTATTGTGTGTAGACTTTTTGATGAGGGCCATTCTGACTGGTGTGAGGTGATACTTCATTGTAGTTCTGATTTACACTTTTCTGATAATTAGTGATATTAAGCATCTTTTCATGTGCCTGTTGGCCATTTGTATGTCTTCTTTGGAGAAATGTCTAGTTAGGTCTTCTGCCCATTTTGGGGTTGGGTTTTTTGTTCCTAATCTCCTTTTTTAAAAGAGAAAGCAGGTCTCCAGCTGAGAGCCTGTAGCATGCAATAATATCTAGCTAGAGTTTTATATTATTGTTTTGGTTTTTATTATATAAATACTTGTTTTTATTGTTACCTCCTATTTATGGCAAGTGATACTTTTTTTTTTTTACAATCTTGATATAAAGTTTCCTCTTTAAAAGGGTATATGGAAGTTTAAAGTGCATATCAGTTTAAAGAAAAACGTTAAGTGAAGTAAGTACAAAGAAATGGCAAAAATGTTGAGGCTGATAGCTTGGGAATGACTGAAGTTTGGGAGCTAACGGCCTACAGTCATCCCATCAACATTTGTTATTTTCTTACTGCTTTATGGCATTAAATGTTAGTTTTCAAAGCATATTTGTTAATAACATCTAGGTCTAGACACAAGTCATTCTACTTTTGAATATCTCCAACTGAAATTATACACAGATAATTTCATGGTCTCTTTTAATTCCCTTCAGTCATGAGGTTTTGACAAGCCTCTTTTCAAATAGACACTGAAAATCACTGATGTTCTAGTAGGTCCAGAAGACGTGATGTCCAGAAGACAGTGGTCTGGTTTAATTAATTAATCTACTCAGAGTGCTAAAATCTATACCTTCTTTTCTTTTTTTTTTTTTTTTATAACCCAGCTTCCCTCTTCTGCCTTGAGGAAGAATACAGGCCATAAGACTTCGAGACTTTGACATTTATTAAGAATTCTTCAAGATGATCTCAGTAATCCCAAGCAAGGCAATCTTCACAAACTGTTCCCTAAAGGAAAGGGGTCATGCTCCTCTCTTTTATACTGTTTTCTCTGAAGGCCACTTAGTCCCATTTATAGAAAGAATAACTTTGGTCTCAGTAAATAACTTTCTCCTCAACCTCTCTTTTCACCCAGCAGTGAAACTCTCTTGAGATTTCTAAGTTTATTCTTGGGGATCCAGTTGGAACATCCCTAAGAGTGGAGGCCTTTGGCTCTGCCTGAGTCTATCTTGGTAGACCCCAGTCTGCAGGGGGTGAGGGAGAACTTCCAGATCTCTGTTCCAGCCTGCTGCTCAGCATGGAATAGGCTCTCTGAACAAATGGAAACAGAATCTCGTCCATGCAGCTGCTCCTTGTCCTACCTTCTCATTTCGGGCACAGAGCACTGCCATCTACACCCACCTCTTCCTTGCCTCCAGAAAAATCCAAGCCTTACACTCACAGTTCCAAAGTGGGTAGGGGTCAAACCTGTATGCTAAAACCACATAATCCTAATCCACTCAATTCTTATAAAAGGAGGTGGGTTAGATGTAGGGCACGGAGTGATTGAGAAGTACTAATTGCTCTGAGCCACTGTCCTGCACCATTTGACACCAAATCCCTCCTTGTTCCTTCTGCCTTCACTCTGACATCCCTGACTCTCTGCACACCTGGTGACTTACGGCAAGGGGTAGAGCCAATTTATGTCTCAGCCGCTTTGTCGTGTCTGACTGTGATACTTTTACTTCGGGAACACTAAAGATGGTTTTTTGTTTTTTTTTTCTTGATCACAGCCTTTTTGGATGTAGCCTCACTTCCCACACCAATAACCCATTAAAAGGCAATTTTGTTTCTCAATTTTCTGAGCACTACTCCCCACATTTTTTCTTGGAAGACTGAGTCGTGACTGGCAAGGGGCCACTGGTAGGTCTTCTCAGAAGCCCTAGATCCGAGGTCAGGATTCTGCCTTCCTGGTAGTTCAGTGGCTGCCCAGGCTGATTTGGGTGACCCTTTGCTTCTCACCCCTAGTCTTGGCAGCTGGAGGAAATTAGGAGCCTGTTCTTAGACTGGCAGCTGGAGTTTTGATTGAAGTATTCTGTTCAAGGCAGCCCCAATAACTGCTTGTTCACAGAGAGCCTTCTTCATTACCATCATAGGGTCTCCAATTCTAATAAATAAGCTTTTTTTTTTTTTCTTTTTTGGCTCACTGATGATATAGCAATTTTGTCTGTGTAATTCTACAGTTGATAACACTTCCAAATGCCTGCTCAAGAGGCCATAAATATTAGGCCTTCTTACTGACATACCACATGACTTAGGATATGTCTGACCTCAAACATCAAGCTTCTAAGGCTCGCCGTTAACCTTCTTCAATTTCCTAAATGAGGTAATGCTTATAAAGTGCTTTGCACAATGCCTGACACTTAGGAAGTAATCAGTAAATGTGAGCTATTGTCATGGTTGTATTTGGTGCTGTTATTTTTCATTTCTAGTACTTCCCATTTTTGTGGAGTCTAAGTGGTTTTCCCCTAGCCAGAGTTTAATGTTTTTTTCCCCAAGTGCCATGGTAATACTCTTGAGGAACACACCATATTTGCCCGCAACCCCCATGGATTCCCCAACCGTCTGTCCCAGAATATGAGCTTCTGTCTGCTTGGCGGCAGGTGGCTTGCTTAGGTTTTAAATCCATTGGGTGATCTTTTATCCAAGGACTCTGGTCATGTCTGACATTCATTGTCTGTCTTGATCCAGGAACGGGTTCAGTCTTTACAGAAATTCAAGGTAGAGAGGACAGGGCTGAAAGACTACTTTCCAATACTTATCTCTCCAAGGGATGCAAAATAATTAAGCTCTAGTTAAGCTGCATTTGCTTTCTCTTCCTTTCTGAAGAACTTGCCAAGCACTTTATCCCTTTCCAGGATCATTAAAGAAGACTGTCAGGTGTTTTTAATTTCACCTTCTCTAGTACCCACTGGCACTCACACACAAGTTGAGAATCCACACCTATTTAGGACTTCTGCAACATCACTGCTATTTCCAAATAGCAATTGACTATAATTCTTAGAAGGAATAATTAGTCCTTGTGATGTGTGTGTACAGCAGTAGGATTCATACAAATCCTGGAAGGAAGCCTACAATGTAACAATATTCAGACTTTATCAAACTGTGAGAACTCCTGGGCATTTACACACAAACTGCAGTGACTCAGCACCCACTGTTCCTGCCCTCACCCCCTCTTCTGGCTGATTTGCCCTAAGTCCAGTCTTTTCTGGGTTTTACTCTTTAACGGTTTCCCTTTATTCCTGTGAGTGTTTGCACACATCCTCCCTGGCTTACTCATGAAGTTGGTACTCGGACACTGCCCATCTTGATAATGTGCTTGGAGACAATCTCTCTCCTTCATCCTCTTATTCAGGGTTCCGGGTGTGATGATCCACCTTACTCTCACCGTCTCCTCTTCATCTTGTGTCTCATTCTCAG
Organism: Camelus bactrianus; assembly: GCF_048773025.1. Taxonomy (NCBI): domain Eukaryota; kingdom Metazoa; phylum Chordata; class Mammalia; order Artiodactyla; family Camelidae; genus Camelus; species Camelus bactrianus. The sequence continues at coordinate 46,462,554 of NC_133547.1, read as the reverse complement.
GGTTCCGTGACAGCTCCGTCATCTTTTTTGGAAGTGGAAAGGAGTATATTCTCTCAGCCAGCTCCCCAGGGTCAGACTCAGTTAAGGGGACCCCACCACAAAGCTGCCTGGGCCCCAAAGTATTGTTGCTCTTCTGATCATGCTGTTCTTCAAACCCTCTTACACACACACACACATCACAAACACTGAGGTTTTGTCACGAAACAAAAATGACTAGACTGTTATGAGTCAGTGGCCTTCCTAGATACCTATTTCCTACATTGTAAATCTTCAGCATTATTCAAAAAGTCTCATTAGAAAATAATAACTTTGGAGAATAAAATCACAGCTATACTAAAAAAAGTCTACTGCTCAGCCCCTGTAAGCTCCGGTCTGTCATGCTTAAGAAACAGCTTAATAGAGGATACACACTTTACAAATACAAATGGGACACACACGGAAATTCCTCTATAGACCTCTGACCCAGTTCCTAATATTTTCAAAATTGATCAATTTTACCATTTTGCTAAGGGAAGTCACATAGATTCAGTCACAGCTTCCCTTCAACAAAGTATCTTTTAAAAATAGCAAAGTAGTAGCTTGTGCTGAAAATCCATTTCCACAAGGAATCAAACAGATTTCACCTGCCTTTTCATTCTTGCTTTTCTTCCCTCTTCTATGACTGAGACCCACCTTCATGGAGGAGTGGCAGGGAACCCTAGGGATCTGGTCACTCAGATCCATCAAGTCAGCCTTGACTGTCAAACAGGCCACATGTTTCACCTTTACATTCATTCCTTCCATTTTTGAAGCCTCAGACAGCACATCACATGTTTTCCTGCATTAAAATCTCCCTAGTAGTAAATTGTGAATTAGTTGTAACTTGAGACTGGGAGGAAACAAATAGTGCAGGATACAGAATACTGACTCCAGTCCTGGTTTTGACTGGCTGTCTATTGTCACTTGAGGTTGTCAAGCAAGACTGATATTTAGAAGGCATGCCAGGCCGTGCAGGCCTGCGTTACTAGCAGGTTTTAGCTCCAAATGCCAATGTAATTCTTTGGTGAGGTCTGTGTTTCTAAGGGACTGATGTTTGCTATATAAAACTCCAATTTTTATGTAATCAAATTTATTGGTTGTTTCCTTTATAACTTCTGGAATTTGTGTTATATTTTAAACAGTCTTGCTCATTCTAGCATTACAAAAATATGCATCCATGTGTCCTTACATGATGTCTGTGATTTCATGTTTTACATGTAAATCTTTGATCCATCTGGAACTTACTTTGATAAAAGAAGTAAGATAAGGACCCAGTTTTACTTCGTGCCCCCCCAAATGGCAAATCAGTAAATCCAATTACCATTTATTGAATAATCTACCCTTTAAAGAAGTCCTTTAAATTGCAAACTTCTCTACATACATTTTAATATGATTCAACGTATACAAGCTCTATATATGTGTTTATAAAAGTTCAATTTAAAACATGATGTCAGGAACAGCTATGTGCTTGTGGACGGTTGTTTAAATGCCCCCCTCCCCGGTTCTGTATCTCCACCTACAAAAAGGAAGACAACACTATTTTGCAGTGTTCTTGTGAAGATGTCAAGTGTAGAGTATGTAGGTGCCTCTACTGTAATAACTGTGAGTTTCTTTCTGTTCATTTTTCTGTAATAAAGCAGTTGGGGCCCCCTTGGAGCAAGGATCCAACTTGAGTGTAAGACCGAGTTTCTCTGTTTACTTCCCGAGCATGAAGAGATGGCAAAGGGGATCATGCCTTTTTCAACAGTGACACATAATTGTTTTCCTCTCTGATCAGTGCCTACAGAGGTGCCTTGTTTAAACCTCTTAAGGTGCCAAACTTCTCCTTTTTGTTTCCTAAATTATTTCAGCAAAGCATAGTAGGCGGGGCAAGTGGTGCCACACAGATCTGAGTGTGAATTCCAGGTCTGCCACCTACCAGTTGCGTGGCCATTCTTAAGGAATAATTTAAAGGGGAAGAACAATATCCCCTGTGTTGTAGAGTCATGGGAGGACACATAAGAATCCTTATGGAATGCAAGTTCTCCAGAAGGACAAGAACTTTGTCTTGTTAACCACAATATCCCCAGTGCTAGGATAGTGCCTGGTGTGAAATTACCACTTATTACATCAATACTGAAGTAAGGAAGGAGTTAGGGCACTTAGCAAGGTGCCAAAGTAAGTGAGCTACAACTGTTACCCATAGGCAGAGGTCAGAGGTAAGGAAAATGTGGACCTGCTTTTAGGGCTAGAATCTGGATCTGAACACTAAGGTAAACAGCATGTACACTGAGTCTTAATGAAATGCGTCGTATAAGTGCAAGCAAAGTGCTTTATAGACAAATGGGAAGTAACAAATTTCAACTGGAGGATTAGGGAAATATTCATGAGAGAGGGCTATGGTTAAGCTGGGCCTGGAAAGAGAATAGATTTTTTTTTTAAAGAGAGATGATCTTCTAGGCTGGGGGGGAAAATACAAAATGCTGCGAGTATTTGGCATATTCCAGGACTGGAGCTAAGTATGAGTGATGAGCACACAAGTCAGGGAGAAGAAGGCGTGTCTGGCAGATCAATCATGGTATCATGGTGGCCCTGAGTGTTCTGCTGTGGTGTTTAAGACAGTGCACAAGCTTGAAGGTTTTTGAGTTGCTGAGTCATAGGAACAGGCTCAGATTATTATTAATGTTATGTTTTACTTATTTATTATTTGTATCTATTATTCAGAAAGCAGCGCAAAGGATGAATTAGAAGGGGTAAGCATTTGAAAGCTGTTGTAATAGCTTGGGGGAAAGTCCTGACAGTCTCAACTAAAGAGTGGCAGAGGAAAGGGGGAGGAGGAAGGCACACAATGTGAGAGGGGATGCAGGGTCAGAGAGCTGAGAGTCTGTTCGGCAATTAGGTGATGTTGTTTCCTGAGGTTGGCAATACGTGAGGACAAACTGGGTCAGTTTACTCTGGGAAGTGTTGAATTTCAGGATGTCTTTTGGACACTTAGTTGGAAATAGGCCATTGATGCCCAAGAAGATGTCAGAACAGGAGCAGTGGAGATGTGTCAGCATTCCTCCATTGTTAATGAGACGATCAAAGTTGCTTTTCTAAGATGTTTACAGTCAACATAAAATACAGAAATGGAAGTATCTCAGATCAATGAGGAAGAATGAATTATTCAATATATCGTCTTGGTGAAATTGGCCGGCTATTCGGCCAAAACAAATGTGTCACTCCTTCTCACACTGTACTCAAAAATAAATCCTAGATGATGTAAATGTGGAATTGAAAATATAAAAAGGTCAGAAAAATATTTAGGTAAGGAATATATATGTAAGTATATACACACATGTGTATATGAACGTAGACATATATGTAGACATAGATATACATAAACATATTTATATCTAAATTGATTTCTATATGTATATGTATTTATTGAAAGCTGTGGGCTTACACTGATACCTCCAATATGAATTCAGCATTACAGTGTTCATTCTAATTTGCTACTTTTCCTTATTTCTAGCTGTCTTTTATGACCATGAGAAACTTGGCTCTCATAATTTTTAATATATTTATTTATTCAGTCAACTTCCCTATAAGTTGGCTGCCCCCTTGTCTGACATCCTACTTGGGCTGACAACCCACAACAGGCCACTCATCTGAATTAATGTCTATCTTGCTTTGCCTCATATAATGGCTTTAAGACTGACTTATTCAGAAAGGGGAAGGGAAGAGTAAGAGGAAAAGGAAGGAAAAGAGAAGGCCCTTCTATTCTTTGTTTATTGAGCGTGCATCACTGGGGCCCACCTTTGCTGTCTGGGTTCTCTAAGGTGGCTCACAGCACCCCTGTGTGACCTGGCATAACCCAGTCAGCCCAACCATGGTCTTTTCTGTTGTTATTGTTTTTTAGAACACATATCCAAGTGGTCTTTTTTGAATGGGAAACTTACCTTAAAGTGAGGAATTTAATTATCAATGTGCTGTTCATTGGTTTAAAACAGAAAATAAATACTCCAAAATGCATATATATATATACACATATCTCCATTAAGCACAGAAAGTATTTGATGAATAGTAGTTGAATGAAATGGAATCATATACATAATATATACTATATCTATATATGGGTCACAGTCTCATTGGGGAAATTAAACACAGAGACTTAAAGCAGACAAATACAATTTTAAAATAAGCAGTTCAACACAATATTGATGCAAGCTGGTATCAGATCACTGATTCTCATGGAGCCAAATTGATGAAGACATAATTTCTGCCAGCCTGGCTTATCTGGGGCTGCCACTGACAGCCTCGGAGAGCACGTTGAAGACTCACTCTTAGTAAAAGGGAGACAGCCTGGAAGAGCAAGTTTTCTTTCCAAGGACATTTTATCGTTAACTGCTTCTTCTTGCCAACTAAATAAAAACTGCTACCACCCTGTACTGGGCAGAACAAATGGCTGTCTCAAAATCCTAATGGATCATTGCTCCATTCCCAAACAGAGTAGGTCTGTGATCCTGGGGCCTCCACCACTGAGACTCTAAATGAGAGCTCCTCCAGGAAAAATGGGCATGGGGACTCTGACATCCTCTCCTTTGGTTTTGTTGTATAAGTGATGCAAGTTCTTTTTTAAGAAATTACACACTTCCAGAAATTTCTTTCTATGCGTTTGTATGATCTCAGGTAGGTTATGTGATTAATTGCTGTGTGTCAGTTTCCTCATCTGTAAAATGAAGATAATAATATTATGATCTACCTCCTAGAGTGACTGAGGGCAAAACATGAGTGAATATACACGAAGTGCTTTGAATAGTGATGGTGCAGGGTGCGATCTAAGAACGTATGGTGACCGATATTTATCTAGCATTTATCTACCTAGATCCAGCTGTGTATATTTTTAAGTGGGAAGAAAGTATTCATATCTCTTTGTAGTAGCCTGCTTTTTTCATTTAATGATATAACGTGAACTTCTTCCCTTGTATGGCAGTTTTAAAAGTGCAGAAAGAGACCATTAAATCTTTCAAGTGATTTTTCAAAAGTGAAAAGTAGTGTGGGGAGTGGACCCTGGTCCTGCAAAGGTATTAGTTCAAGGTGATGAGCTAGTTTAAGGCGAGGTCTGGAGCTAATACTTTTTGGAACCAGAAGGTTGGTTGGGATGCTGCTTGTTTGTCATCTCAGGGTCAAAGCTGAGCACAACTTTGAGCTCTGCCAGCTCAAGAGTTTTCAAATGTTTTCTTGTTAAAACAGTAAAGCCGCGCTTTCTTCCAACAAACTCTTAGGTGGGACTCTATTCAGTAAAGTAAAACAATTTTAAAACATCAGAGTAAAATGGTAAGTTCAAGTGTACAATATTTGCTTATTATAAAGCTTATCAATAAGATCACTAAGACTACTTGATGAAGAAAGATTGGAACTCCAATGATATGGGTGATAATCCCACTTTTATGTCAGTGTCCGCTTCCATGAGGTGAGATAAAGCCTCTGTGAAGTCCTGTAGCCCCACTGCCATAGAATGAAGTAGCAGAACCAAAAGTTTCAACACCCTTATTTTATAGATAAAGAAATGAAGGCTCAGAGGTACTGTGTGCTGCTTGGGCTTTTAACATAAGAAGTCCCAACCATAAAAACAATCCGATAACAGGACAAAAATAAGCATTTCACTGAAGAAAGAATCTAGAGTGGTTAAATGTATTCTCCCCCAAATACAGTTCTTTTCCATTTAAATGATTGCCATATAGTTCTCCAATTAATAAAAATGGAAACGGTCAATTAACTAGCAGCTGTTCTTTGTTGTTCTGCATTATCCTCCTAGCTTGTAAGCCCTGGATTGTGCTGACTGTGTAATTTGTATTTTATTCCATTAGGAGATATAAAGATTTACTGATTATCTCTAATAAGTAAATTATGCCTTTCAACGTATGAACCAGCATCCCATTTTCTACCTATCAGCTCTTCTTGTCTTTTAAATATCCATTCCATTATCTATAATTTCAGTTGTTGCCTCATCATGAGACTTGCCTACGAACCTCAGGAAACCACAGTTGACAATTTCCTTCATTAATTAAACAACGACAAGCTTCACTGATGGAAACTTGAAAAGTTGATTCGACATTTTCCCTGCCACTTCCTCCTTACACCCTGGACATTTGACATACACGTCTTAGTGTAGTTACTGCTATTCTACCCTGTTTATCTGAGGACCGACAACCCCCTGACCTCTGTGTGGGGCACAGTCCTGCAGAACTTTATGTACGTTTCATTTTTTTAAAAAAATTAAAAAGGAAAAAAAAAAGTTTTCACAAATGACCCAAAGTCAAGTTTTCAAAAATTACATTGTGAAACATATTATACATGCAAAAAAGATATATAAGATATTGACAGAAAAGGAAGGTCATTTGTTCTTTTAAAAATTAATGGTATTGTCAAAACATACTTGCTTATTGTAGACAGTTTAGAAAACGTGTTAAAAGTATGAAAACATCTAATAGCATGAATGAAAATCACCCATAAATAAATCTACCCTTTGTTGTTTTTTCTCTGTCTCTGTATATCTATCTCCACAGCTATAGATATAAATATACATATACCAAACATACGTATATATTTAAATTTTTTGTGTCCTTGATTTTCACTCAACAATAGAACATGATTATTTCCCCATGCATTAAATGTTTAAAGCAATCATGATTTTTTAAAGGCATCTTTTTTTCTTCTCCCTCTTATTTTGACCATTGGCTTTTCTTGCAAGAGTTTTCTTATTATGGATAAGATAGTGGTGAAGAATTTTAGGTATAAATATTTGTCTTCATCTCTGAGTTTTTCCTTTGAGTTAAGGTCGTATCTTCTCACGTCAGATTTTGTGAACAGATTGATTATTTCCTCAGTAATGCTGCTAAATGTATTCTTGTCAGTATATAAATGATTCTGATGTTAAAGTTCCTGGAGAAATTGTTATAGGCTCATGTCAATAACACTGGTGAATTCTGGTTCCTGCTGTTAGTTGGTTTACTAAGCTTTAGTTCCTGTAAATCTTTTGGCTTCTGGAAGTTTCTTTTGGCTTTTGGAATTTTCTTTTGGACTTAATTCTAATCACATGATGATAAATATGCAAATAAAACAGACTGAGATCTGATGGATGTCCAAGGTTAACAGGAAGACTTGGATCCAGCAAAGGAGAGATGAGGGAGGTAGGCAGAGAGGTAGGAGGAAACGTAACATCAAGTTACAGAACTTGAAATTCTGTAAGAAAGAGAAAAATCAAGTGAGTTGTTGGGCAATGGTTCCAAAGGCAGCAGGAAGATCAGGATGAAATGAGTCAAAGAGACATCATTAGATCTGGTCAGAAAGTGAGCATCATTTACTCCTGAGCAGTTAAAGTGAAACAGAAATGAGGATAGATGACAAGGGGTTGGGGGGGATTATGTCAAGGAAACTGAGTTAACACCACAGAAAGCCTGAACCTCTTTTCTTGCCCCCAAGTTTACCCTGCTGGTTAGAGTAACATGGTACCTGCAATTTCATCTGCTTTCTCATTACACGGGTGTTTGTTTAGCATTATTCTGTTTGAGGCACTGTGCTAGGGCAGGGGCAGAGCAGAGAGTAAGACAGACATGGCTCCTGCTCTGATTAAGCAGATTCTAACAGAGAGAGACAGTCAATTAACAAGGAAATAAATCATCAATGAAAAAGAAAATGTGACATAGTGGTAGATGTAAGTGAAATAAGACAGAATAGAGAGATTTAGAGAGAAATTATTTAGGATTGGGGTGAAATCTCATTTACCTATGATAGTTAAGGAAAGTCCTTCTGAAAGGTGGTGTTTGAGATGAGGTCTCGGAAGGAGCCAGCCAGAGGGAATGAGCATTTCTGGCAGAAAGAACAGCAATTACAAGTCTGGGAGATGGGAATGAACTTGAATTCCTCTAGAAACAGAAAGAGAAGAAAGCCTGTGTGACTGGAGTGGAGTAAATGAAGAAGGAACTGGGGCGGCTGGGCAATGATAGGGAAGGCGATTAGAGACACAGGTGTAGGTGGGAGCCAGATCTTATCGGGCCTTACGGGATTTTGGGTTTTGTCCTAAGTGCTGTGGGAAATCAACTTTGACAGAGAGATAATCCTCATGTCATATGATTTTGTCCTTGCCCCATGTAGCTTAAGTGCCTCCTTTAAGTACTCTAAAGATCCAGAGTGCTAATACTTCTGAAAATAAGATTAGCAGGTAAAGGAGATATCTTCGTGTTTGGTCCTCTTAACTAACCATTCCCATTTCTTCTGGTAACTGTAGCCACTTGACCTGCTGCAAACCAGGTGAGTCTACTACACAGAACCTCACTCTCTCTGGCCTCAGGTAGGCACACATCACATGGCTGTAACCAATCAGTGTCCCATTCCTCTGGCCAGAGTGGCCCAGACACAGGTATATGACTTAAGCCAGGACTATCACAGTTGTTCCTCAGAATAGAATTAGACGCTGGATGGGAAAAGCTGTCTCCATCCTCTGGGGTCCCCAAGCAGGGATGCTCAAGCTTGACAATATCTGTGACCCCTTCTTCCCTTCCCCCCTCTGGATTTCTCCTGCTCCTACCTCCTCTGCATAGAGGACCCGCCCCCCATCCCCCGTGTAACTGGAAAGAATTAGGTGAACACCCAGAATAAAGCTGAAAATGGAGAGGGAGAAAAAGATCTGGAGCTGGCAACTGGCAGCACTTCCCAACTCCAGGGATCCCAGAGGCCAGTTCCTTCCTGGACTTCCTGGCTAGAGGGCCTGATCAAATAAATGTCCCTTTTTGCTCAAGGCAGTTTGAATTCAGTTTCTGTAGCTGGCAATCCAAAGAATTCTTGCGTATGACAGTATGTTAAAGAGGGAAGAGGAAAGCTTGTTACCATTTACACACGCTCTCCACACTTTTTCTTCTTTATCACTAGAAATAGAGGTATGTGAACAGATGGGATGTGTATCACTCGAGACTTCAGTTTCCCCGCCAAAGACATTTACCAGTAAGTTCTCCAGTGACCATCCACGCTCTCTCTCCTGCCTTCCTCCCAGTGGTGCTGGTAAACTGACTCTTTGAGAAGAAAAAAAGAACTGATTTGTAACATTTGGCAATTTCTGTTCTATAAATTCTCCCACTATGGCAGATTAAGCTACCAATGGTGTGGCAACCAGCTAGCAAAGTGCCTGGATGTGAGAGGCGGTACAAGCAGTCTTTAGCACGCCATGGCTTTCCTCTCTCTTTCTTCATATGATCTCACTTTTCCCTGTTTTTCGCAGTTGCCTTCCCTCTGCTACCACCACCCACAGCTCACCTAGGGTCTCCTCCCAGGGTTTCTTCCTTTCCTCTGAGTCTCACCAGCAGCAGCATCCTGCCTGATGCCAATGACGAAAGGTTCCTGGAAAGAACGGAGGCCTTGGTGTCATATTTAGATTCAGTCACTTGTGACCTTGAGTAAGTTACTTAATTACATTGAGCCTTAGTTTCTTAATCTATAAAATGATTAAAAAAAAACAAAACCAACATTCCCACATAAGGGATATGAGGACTATATAAGGCCATTGATATGAGAAATGCCCAGTGAAAGCTCTTGTCTTTTCTGCGGCCTTCAGAGAGGGTGAGTGGTAACACCCCACCTGTGCCATCACACTTGTCTCTCCCATCACTCAGGGAACTCTTCAAGTGCAGGGCTTTGTCTTGTGTATCTGCATACCCCAGATCCTAGCTCAGTGTCTGGAACATGGTAGATGCCCCCAAAATATTCAAAGCATGCTGTCTTTCTTACCTGTTCCCTATTTGATCACGAGAAGGGTTGGGACAGAAAGAATTGGGCTGCAAAAGAAAACGGGAGGAAGAGGTTCGGAGCCGGTCTGGATGTGGGCCGCCAGCACAGCAGGTTGGCAAGGGTGGGAGGGGTTGCAGGGAAAGCTGATTTGTTAGCATATGGATCATTGACTTCTCCCACGGGCCCGCTCATTAGTTTACGTGGTACACAGAGCTGAACAGAGCCCAGGGGAAAGATAATTCACTCAGCAACATCCACTCTTTCTTCGTCTCTTGTTTATCTTAGTTGCTGGTGCTCATGTCGTATCTTTAAGTTTGTTTCACTGAATGCCTTTTTGGTTTAAATCTTTAAGTTATTTTTTTTTTCCTTCCTGTCCTGGAGATATATGAACCAGAGCCAATAAAATAAGAGCTTTTTTTCCTTCACAGCTCTGAAAGCTTTACATAAGTGTTTCTTCACTTCTATTTTATGGCCAGGACCAGATGCAGAAGTGCTAAAATATTTTGATAAGAGCTGTCCTGGCAGTACTTCATACTCTTACAGCTATCCAGAGGGAGAGAATTAGCTAGGAAGTCAGCCCACAGAGACGAGAGATCGAAGCTATGAAATCTCTCTACTGACCGAGATTCTCAATTCGTTTCAAACATCAGTTGGATGAGGAAAGAAAGTAAGTTCAGGCCATATCAATCTCCAAATGAAAAATAGTAAATAAATTTGAAGGCCATAATAATCCCTAATATTTATGGCAGTGGGTTCCTTCAAAGTTTATAAAATGCCTTTATATGCAAATATATCCTGAGACCTCTTGAGTTAAACACATACTTCCTGATCTCCTAGTACTTATGAGGGTAGGAAGTATTAATATCCTCATGGAACTAAGGCCCAGAGAGGTTAAGAGACTTGCCCAAGGTCACATAGCTGGTCGGTGGCGATGCTGGTGTTTAGCTATGCGCTGGTATTTAGCCTCTCGTCTGTTTTGCAGAGGAAAAGTCAGGGGTGCAGGGAGGTCAAGTGAGTTACTCAGGATCACGTGGAACAGGAAGCAGAAAGGCTTCATTCCCTTCTCTCCCCACTCTGCAGTGGGGTCCTCACCTCACTCTGAGCCATGCCTTTGCCTCATATTCTTTTCCATCTTACAATTTTCCCTTCACCCTGCCCATTCTGTTCACTTCATTTCACCTCATTCTGTCCTCTTCGTGGCCTATGGGGGCTCTGTTTTCATCCCTCCTTCTGTGTCCCACACATGTGACTGTGTTTCAACTGATGTGCCTCGGTCCTTCCATGTGCCAGGTGCCCATCCACCTGCGTGCAGATATAACTCCCTTGTATTCCCCACCACAAACTGATGAAGCAGACACCATAATTATCCTTATTTTACAGATGAGAAAACCCAGTCACCTTACCTGTCCAAGGTCACACAGCTAGCAGGTGAAATGGCCCAGATTCAAGGCTGAGCAGTCTGGCTTCAAAGCCCTGTTCTAAATCATTTAGCTACAGCTGCCTCTCATTTGGGCCCTAAGTGTACCTGTGTCTGTCCTTTAGGGTACAGTCATACCTGGGTTTGCCTGGACATAGATACTCTGGATAATGTTGTTTTCTGCTCCTTTCAATCTGCTGTCATGTACGTTTAGACAGTGTGAGCTGGGACCCTGGGAAGTGGCTCTGGAGAAAGGAATTTGTAAAGGATACATCTGAGATGAAATCAAAACTCAGAGTTTCTGAGCCTCAGTCCAGGATTCTATTTATTCATTAGTTTGTTCATTCATCAGCCTGATGTTGCCAGCTACCTACTTGAGAAAAAGCAAAAACTAAATAATTAAGCTACTTAGAGAATGGTTCATAATGCTAAAATAAACTGTTTGTTGAATACTTCATGCTGTTTGCAGCTATAGGAAACATGTCTTTTTCTAAAGGGAGAGAGGAACTTAGCCTGACAGAAGGGAGGATAACCAACATGGGAATAGTAATAAAATAAAAATTCTGAATCCAATTTCCTTTGGTGAGATGTATTAGGTTTTTAATCAACTAAACCAAATGGCTGAAACCCATTTAAAGCCAGATCAGCTAAGTTTTGCCGTGTGTTTGCTCATGTAAGTATCTTCCTTCATTTGCCACTAGACTAAAAGCTCCTCGGATATGAAACTGAAGGTTACTCATTTTGATCTCTCCCAGAATGCTTGGCACAGTGACGGGTACTTAGCAGGTGCTCAATAAATGTTTATTGAATTGAATTAAAAAGAAAACATTCACTGCTTATCAATTTTACACTCACCCCAGGAGAAAAGAAGAATGAATGTGATGTTATGCTCTATTAAGTGCAAAAATGAAAACAAATGCCATCTCAAGGTTGTTAATTTAAGAATATGGGGACTCTGAAATGAAGCTTTGCCACAATGGAGAATTGCTTGCAAAGCATTTTCTATATCAAGGTTGACTATAACAATACCATAGAATAGCCCAAAGCCTTTCTATTTTAGTTCCAAATTTCCCAAGATCAAAGAATAAAAAACTCTCTGAAAAGCACAAATAGTCACTCATTATATTTGATTTCAGTTTAAAGTTTGTCTTTTAACCTACTTGTATTTGAGTAGAAGAACATGGGAATTAACAATAAGCATGTTAGTTTTTCTGGATATATTCAAAGTTTTGGGGGGGTGAAGGGGAGCAAGATACAATACCCCTGTCCCTCCCACTGACAGAAGCAATTGTATGAGACATACAGGGGTCAGGGAAATGTGAATCAAAAATAAAATCTTTATTACTCGTGAAGATGTTTGGAGAGGTGGATTAGATCCGTTGGCAAGTATGCTTGCTGGTACGATGCCCCGGATTGAGTTTACCCACCATGCTGCTGTGGCAGCCTTAGGCAGAATTAAATAGCCTCAGGCCTCTGTTCAGAGCCCCTTAAAACTTTATGGGATGACAAAGGGCAGGAGGCTGAGTACCTGCTCCCTGCAGGCACTTAGATTCCAAGGGGAGAGTGAAATGGACTGACACAAGCATGCCCAGTTTGGTCTTCCAGATAGAAGGTCACTCCTCTTTTCCTGGGATGGGTAAGAAAGGGGATGTAACAAAGGCTTGGAATGTTACTCTGATGGTGGTCCCTCCACACAAAAAGATGATGAGGAGGGACTAATTGTTCCCTCCAACATATGATATATTTTACAACAGATGTACTCTATTGCCAATAACTTGTAAGCAATTTGAATTTTATCTTTCAGCAATGATTTATTGAGTCCTATGTGCCAGGCACTATACTAAAAGCTTTACAAATATGTTGGCTCATTTGATCCTGAAAATAACCCTATGAGGAAAACAGTTTGGCGTTTCCCCAAAAAATTAAACTTGGAATTACCATATGACCCAGCAATTCCACTCCAGGGTATATACTCAAAAGAACTGGGAAAAGGTGTTTAAATAAAAATTTGTACATCAATGTTCATGGCAACACTATTTACAATAGTCAGAAGGTGGAAACAACCTAAATGTACATCAATAAATGAACAGTGAAACAAAATGTGGTAGATTACAGTGGAATATTACTCAGCCATAAAAAAGGAATGAAGTACTGGTTTATGCCACAACCTGGATTAACCTTGAAAACAATATGTTAAGTGAAAGAAGCCAGACACCAAAGGCCACAGATTGCATAATTCAATTTATATAAAATATCATGAACAGGTGAATCCATAGAGACAGAAAACTGATTTGTGATGCCAGAGGCTGGGAGGAGGGGAGAATGGGGAGTGATTGCTTAATGGGTACCAGATTTCCTTTTCGAGTGATGAAAAAATCTTGGATCTAGAGAGTGGTGATGGTTGCACAACATTGTATACTTAATACCACTGGACTATACACTTTAAAATGGTTTAAATGGTAAATTTTATTATATGTCATTAACCACAATAAAAAAAAACACAATCCTGGGAGGTAGGTATCATTACCCAACTTTGCAGATAAGAAGTTTGAGGCTTTAAGAAAAATCAAGAATGTTACCATCAGACAGGGGATGAATCTAAGTTTTGTGTAGTCTAAATTTCCTACAGTTTAAGAAAAGGGTCTAGGGAAGGGTATAGCTCCGTGGTAGAGCACATGCTTAGCATTCAAGAGGTCCTGGGTTCAATCCCCAGTACCTCAGTTAAAATAAATAAGTAAATAAAATAAACTGAAGTACCTCTCCCACCAAAACAAACAAAAAAACCCCAAAATAAACAAAATATTTTTAAAAAGAAAAAAGTAAAACCAAATCAAACCAAAAAAAAAAAAGGCTCCATTTAAGAAAAATCATACAAAATTATGATTATAAAACTGCCAGGGCACCTCCAAAGAACTTGGAAATTATATCTGCAAGGGAGAGCTCTGAAGCTTAAGCTGTGTTAACCTCAAGGTAAATTCACATTTGTTTTTAGTAGGTAGAATTGAAAAGTAAAAAAATTAAAAACTTGTAACTCCATTTTCAATAACAGCAAAAACATATAGTACTTAGGGGTAAATTTAACAAAAGCTGTGTCAGACCTCTGCACTGGAAACTATAAAACATTGCTAAGAGAAATTTTAAAGGACCTAAATAAATGAATAGTTGTACCATGTTTATGGATTGAAAGACTCAGTATAGTTAAAATATTAATTCTCCCTATATTGATTTATCAATTTAAAGCAATTCCCATCATAATCCTACCAAAGTTTTTTGTAGAAATTCTCAAACTAACTCACATTTATACACAAAGAACCAGATTGCCCAAAGAAATGTTGGGGAAAAAAACCCCCAAAGTTTTTAAGGACTTGTACTGCCTTTAATACTTACAATAAAGTTATATGATCAAGACAGCGTGCTGTTAGGAGAGATGAATAAATCAGTGGAACTGAATAGAGTGCCCAAGAATAGACCATTTATATACACAGTCAAATGATTTTCAACAAAGGCACTATATATAGCAGTCCAACCGGGAAAGAAAAGTGTTTTCAAAAGATGGTGCTGGAACACTGAACATCCATATGGAAAAGTGAGTAGGTGGAGCTAGAACTTGACCTGAGTTCCGCCTTCCTCTTTCTGTATCCCTTCACGACCTCTCTGTTCCCACCCTGGCCTTGTCCTTGCCCTGCCTACCGTTGCTTGCCGCAGTCTTCAGAAAAGTGAATCTAAAGCTTGAGGCAGTCGCGCCACTGGATCAATCATAGTGTCACCTGTTTGCTAGGAAGACTGAGGGAGTGGAGTCTTGACTCTGAAGGGGTCTACCTACCCAGGTCTTGAGGTGCCTGGGACCCCACTGCCTATCATCAGGAAGAGATTTAAAAGTCTGCAAACTGGAAAGTCATAGTACCTTTTCACTGTCAGTTGAATGATCAAAGCCTATTCTCAGAGGTGACCTGGTAGAGAAGGAGGAATCCTGACTTGCACTCAGAATCCTGTTCTATCTCTGCCTCTGTACGACTTTGGGTATGTCACTTTAATCCTTAGTTTCCTTACCTGAAAAATGGGGATAGTAAAAACCTCCTCTGTTTTACCCCATGGTTTGTCATTAAGTCAAATGAAATAGAATATAGAAGTATTCTTTGAAAACGATGAAATATTACATAATATAATTTACCACAGTTCTGTGTATACTCTTTGCAAACTGAAATGAGTAATAATACTATGTTTTAAGTTCAAATTTTGCATATTAAGTTTATTGGATAATTATTTTTCTTGTTCCTTTTGTGTTTACAAAAGAAATCTAACATTCTAATAATGGTTCAAAAGTCCTTTATTAGTGCAATTTTTGAGCCAGAGATACCTGTTTTTTTCAAAATTTCATTGATTCATTTATTTCACTCAGTGAGTTTTTAAAAATTTCACTCATTAATTAATCAGTTCATTTTATTCAACAAGTTCTTGCTTATCACCTACGATGGGCAAGACACTGTTAAATGTAAGAGGTAAATGGATGAAGAGAGACACAATCTCTGTCCACCAAAAGCTCAGCCTGGCGAGGATACAGACATAGCCTTAAAGAGCCAATTACGAAATAATGTCATCACTGCTAGAAAGGACCTGTTTACGAGGCTGTGCACTGAGGAGGAACAGCTAAACCTGTTAAGGATCTGGGCAGGCTTCACAGACTATGGGATGTTCCACGTTGGGACTTGAAGGAGAAAAAAGACTTTACCAAGAGAGTTTAGAGTAGGTGTAAGTGCATCATAGTTCAGGGACTTGTACCAAGACATTAAGCAGCATGTTGGAGAATTGCAAGAGAAGTTAACGTGCGTGGAGTTTAAGGGTAAAACAGATGTGGCCAGAAAATGGACCAGAGGAGCTGGCAGGAACCAAGCCACGCAGGGCCTCGTCAGTCCCACAGAGGAGTTTGGTCTTTATCCTGTAGATGTCAGAGTCATGGAAGGTTTCTAAACACAGAGTAGTAAGATCAGCTCTGTATTTTAGAAGGGAAGGTATGGCCAGTGGAGGATGATGTGGGAGACTGGGGCAGGGGAAGGAGGCAGGGCAGGGGGGACAGGCAGGGGTGGGGAGTCAAGCAGGGAGACCAGGGAAGCGGCCATCGCAATATGCAGCTAAACTAGACTCATGGGAGTAAGGCTGGCCAAGAGGAGACTGATCTGAGACTCATTTAGGAGGCAGAACCAATAGGATTTAGCTATTAGTTAACTGAATGCAATGGATGAAAGAGAGAAACTTGGTTCTACCCCATATTCCTGATGTGACCCTGGACACAGTGCCTGACCTTGTCAAGTCTCAGCTCCTCATTTAGAAAATTGGGAGTAAGAATACCTAATTCATAAGTTTGTTGAGAGCCTTTAAGGTACTCAGTGTAAAAGCACCTATCACAGGGCCTTGTAAAAAATAGATTTTCCACAAATACTCATATTCTTACTTTTCTTCTCCTCAGCCCATACTGCAGAAGAGCTCGTATGAATTTGCAGATACTAACTACTATATATAAACTAGATAAACAACAAGGTCCTACGATACAGCACAGGGAACTGTATTAAATGTTTTGTAATAGCCTATAATGAGAAAGAACATGAAAAGGAATACATGTATAACCGTGAATCACCATGCTGTACACCAGAAATTAACACAACTTTGTAAACCAACTAAACTTCAACTAAAAAGAAAAATTAAAAATTACATTACACATGAAAAGAAAGAAAAAAGAGATTTTGCTTTTAGAGAAACTCATGCTGGACACTCAAAACATTTGGGGTTTGAGGCTTTGGGGGCAGCGTGTCCTCCCCTAATACATCTCTAGAATTTTCCTGATAAGGCAGCTTCTAGGCTGGCAGGATCATGTTTGGGGCTCTTGTGGCAATCCTGGTGTTCTTAAGCTCTCTGAGGAAGCAGCCAGCAGCTCCTGGTAAGGTTCTGGAAGTTCACGAATGAGGTCTGAAATGTAGACCATGTTTTTGGGGCCCTGCCCTTCAGTTTACATGTCCTCACTCCAAACCTCTTAAGATACAAGCTGAGGGGAGCTGGCACCCTATGGCTCTCCTGGGAGCCAACAGGGCTCTGTGTCTCTTTCCTTCTCCTGCTTAGGGCCAATGAAGGATTCTGGAATTTCTCTACAATCCCTCCATAAGATCTCATTGCTTCCCATTTGGAGACCCCGAACTTTTCTCATTTTCCTACCACTATAGAGGCCACTTCGGCCTTGAACGTGACTTTAGGAAACACTATGCCAATCCTCCCTTTTCCCTCGTTGGAAAGAAATGGGGGGAAAAAGAAAACCCAAACTACAATGCTTCCTCCCAGTGTCCTGGCTGGATGTCCAGGTGGCATTCGAGAAAGCAATACTTAAAGGGAGAGAAGCCACCGGGTGACACATCCCTGAGGAGGAGGAAGCAGATTTTGGAAAAAGTAAGTTGACTCCAAAAGCTACTGCCTGGAGAGATGTTGATTGAAAGGCCTGCAGTCTTCAGAAGCTAAGATAATTAAGAATTTAAGAGCTTTCTTAAATTAAATGTTCCCTTTATTTCTGACTGGCACTTCTTGAATGTTATTGCTAAAAAGGAGGGACTGTGGATAACTCCGCATTCTTAGCCATGAATAATAATTAACTACCTTCAGCTTCCACACTCACTATAAGCCATCAGGATTTATACGGCTTTAAAAAAAAACAAAACAAAACACTAGAGCAGCTCTGAAGTTTTTCCTTTGTTAGCCCATTTTCCTTTTGTCAGCAGATCTGTAGTACAGACCATTCAGATCCTGAGCTCCTGGGAATCCTATTAAGACACACCAGAGGGAAGTCGTTAATGATCTGCCTGCAAAAAACCGAAGCTCTGCTTCTCGTCCCTGGTACCCTCCGTTGTGATAAAGCCTTGTCTAATGGTGTGCACAAATGTGGCAAAACTGGGAGGGAAATTGAGTTCTCCCACAGGAACTCCTGGCTGAGGGGTGCGTATTTCTTCCTCTTGAATGGCATCTGCAGTGGGGGAGAGCTGGGACACTGACTCTTCCCAGCAATTCTGCTGGGCTGTAGGATGGAGAATTGTAGATACAGAAGACGGTCCTTTCCCGGCTACTCAGCACCCAGTTCACAGATGTATTCAAGATAAGTAAGTTGGGGGTCTTGTAGGAGATGTAATTCAGGGTAGTCCTGGGAGCCAAGTTATAATTATTACAATAAAAATTCTCACACAGTGATTCTTAATTATCTGATAATGAAGTTCAAGAGAAGACACCAGAAATTGCAGAGCACAGAAAACCCAAAAAGCTAATTTCAGATACATGTTCTTTTTCATCCAACATTTATCCAGGGCAACTATAACTCAATAAAAAATGTTTAAAAAAATTTATCCAGGGCAATGAATTTATCCTGATGATAATAGCTCATGTTTATGTGTGGACCTTTCATATGCTAGTGAGTTTCAAGGACGTTTTTAGCAGCAGACACATCGTTTCAAACAAAATCTCCTTTGGCACCTCAGTATATAAAGCAGATGAAAGTAGGGCTACTCTGGGGTAGCCAGACCTGGAGACACCTGAGCTCCCGGGGATAATTCCTGCCCTCCCTCTGCTTTGTAGCTGTGGCTTCCAAGGGACCGCTGAGGAAGCCAGGAACCAAGAAGAATACAATTCGAAAAGCACTGACCTACATTAGTTCTTGACTCCCCTGCCCTGTAAGGTAGGTAGGTCAGGAATTAATATTCTTATTTTACAGATAAGAACAGGTTCGGGGAGGCTGATTCACACCAGTGGAGTTGGGACTTGAACCCAATCTTCTGATGTCAAATTTAACATCCTTTTAACTATACCTGAGCCATGCCCTTTGCTCACTTCCTCAGCCTCGTGTTGGGACGTCACGAGGAGAAAATTCACCAGAGGAGAATTGAGGGATGAGGCACACACAACACACAATCAGTTAAACAGAAAGTAGTCCACATTTGTCGAGCTGTCCTTTCCCCATTTGAGAAGTGACAGACGATGAGAGTCAGAATGGAATGAGAGCTGTTCCCTGTTTCACTGATCACCTTCAGTGATTGGAATTTCAATTTCTTAATAATTTCTGTCACTTCCTGGCTGTGTCTAAATATTTAGGCAGATCTGTGTGGAGTGGATTTGTCTGTTTGATGTGTTGCATATATTTTTGTATTCTGGCTGTCAGTCAGTGAGGAAACCATGCCGCAGAAAGCAGATGTGATCTGACAGTTGCCAAATGTGGCTCTTACTTTCCCCAGCATTCCCTGTGCCTCTTAAAGGTAGAACTAGTTTCTGCCTTTGGACCGCAGACTCCTGGAGAAATCCATCACCTGACATTTACCTTCCACATTCATTTCTCTGTGAAATCTTAGGCATAACCATATCTTTAACTATATCCCCAAACTCTAATGATTCTTGATTCTACATCCTCAGCCCTAATTTCTCTCTTAAGTTCCAGACCTACATTTTTAATGACCCCCTGGACATGGGTAATTGGAAGCATCCGTACTTACATATTCAAAATTAGACTAATTTCTAGCTGAAATAGTGCCTCCTGAGTTCCTATCTTGGTGAATGTTGCTGCCGCTTACCATCTAACTAGAAAACTCAGTTTCCTTGAACTCTTCTCTTTCTTCACCACCACTTTCAGTGAATCTACCAAGTCATTCAGATTCAACATTTTTAATATCTCTTGTCTCTAATTCCCACTTCCCTGCCCCCAGTTCCCACAGTCTTAGTTCAGCCTTTCCGCCTGACTTAATGGGTATTTCTCCAATTAGCCTCACTGTGCTCTTTCTATTCTGATTCATCAACCGCTATGCTGCCCCAGCGCTTGACCTTTCTGAGATTAACTTCATACAAAGGATCCATGCAGTCTATCCCTGATCCATCTGGCCAGCCTCAACTCCCATCACACAACTCCATCTTCTCTTTCCCTTAACCTCACATCCATTCAGTCGGAAATTTCTCCTGGCATTTTTATGAAATGTACCTCATAGCCACCTTCTGTACTGTTCCCATTGCTATTCCACCAAGATAATGTCAAGCCTCATCTTTCTTTGTCTGCACTTCTGCAGTCAGCTGAGATTATAATGGATCCTGCTGTCTCTAGTCCACCTTCACATGTTATTTTTTGCAGTGTATCAATATATTATTATTACAGCTTTATATTAGAGACTTAATATCTGGTATAGTGAGTCCCCTGCTGCTTCTCTCCTCTTCTCCCTCCCTCTTGCCATTTATTCATTATTTTCAAAATTGCTTTATTACTTATAGGCCTTTATTCTGTATGACATTTAGTATCTTAAAATATTATTTTGAAAATATTATTGAAATTACATTAGGTAGATAAATTTGGGAGAGAATTACTTCTTTATAATTTTGAGTTTTCTCATCCATAAACGTGGCATATCTTTTCATTTATGCGTGATCATTTACATTATTTACTAGAACTTAATATTTTCCCCTGTGAATTTCTTTTTTCTTAGGTTAATTCTTAGATCCCTTATTGCTTTGTTGCTCCTGTAAATAGTATCTTATTTTCTGTTATTTTCTCAGCTGGATTTTACTGGTAGAGAAGACGCCTCCTTGTACTTAGGCAATTTTGAAACCTGGTTCATATGTGCTTCTTAAATTGAGTTAGGTAGTTTTCAGCCTTTAACATTTTCCTGGAACGTCTTTGATAACAGTGATTATCCATTCCTTGAAAGTCTGATAAAATTTACTTGAGGCACATACGTGTGCATGTATATGTTTAGGTAGAAATCTTTTGATGACTATTTTAATTTACAGTGGTTGATTCCAATTTTTTATTTCTTTTTGCCTCAATAATTTCACCTGAAGAGTTACTCCCCTCATTTCATCCATGTGAGCAAATTTATTAGCATACAGTTCTTCATGATACGCTTTGATTATACGTAAGGTCTTTGTTGTGTCTTAAAGTACTCTTTCCTTATTATTGTTTTATTTATTTGTATCATCTCATTTTTTTCCTCATTACTCCTGCCAGAGGTGTGTCTACATTTTCAATCTTTTCAAACAAAAGATTTTGCTTTTATTCTTTGTAATCTTTTGTCTTATATATATATTTGTTCAGATACATTTGTTTTTATTTATTACACTTAACTTTCTGACTTGATAAATTAACTCCCTAGTTTTTGGTTCAGGAGTATTTTTAGGAGTGACTCTTGCATGTAAAATTCCTATAGCATCATTTACCTAACAATATCTTTATTGAAGCCTCATATTTAAATGAGATAGTTTAACTCCAGGTTAGAAGTCCTTTTTTTTTTCCTCCTTGAAAATAGTACTCCGTTGACTTCTTGATTTCAGTGTCACAGTAGATAAATTTGATGTAAAATGAATTCATGCTATTTTGTAAGATATATATTCTCTTGCTACATTTCTTAGAATTGCCTTTTGGAATTTGAAGTGACTACATTACACTATAAATCTTAGATGATAATTTTTTTCCTTATCCTTTTTCCACTGTACTAGCCTTTCAGTCTCAAATATTTTTTATTTCTGTCTAAAACCTTTTACCCTGGGAATTTTAGGTCATTATTTATCTGTACCTCCTCTATGAATTTATCTATTGCTGCATGCATAATAAATTACCCCAAACCATAGTGGCTTAAAAAAACAATGATTTTTTAAATGATATTTCCTAGTTGCTTATTTCTTGTGTAGAAGAATTTTATTGATTTTTATGTTTTTGTCATTTCTGGCAACCTTATCAATACTTTTTTATTATTCTTAATAGTTTCTTGGTTGATTGTGTTTTTAATTAATATATATTTTCCACAAATACTGTTTTTCCAATGGTATACAGAGTTACTCGGTATTTATAATTCAGTACTGAAAACTCCCACGTATGAGGAAATCTTAACTTGCTTTTGTTCCTTCATTCAGATCTTTCTCTTTCACTATAACCTTTCTTGTTACGATACTCTGGAATTTTCTTTCGTAATGATTTTACATTTCAAATCAACACTTGTTTGTTCTCAACTGTAGCTTCTATTCTTTGCTTGTCTCTTGGACTCCATGTCTTCATTTACTTCCGTTGTGATTTCTTAAAATCCTGAGTTGGCTGGGTGGTTCTTTTAGTTTCACTGGGCATAGCCTGCGTCTGCTTTCAGCTGAAGGGAATCAGGGGACCGGGTGCGTCTGAATGGCTGGCATGACTTCATGGAGTTGTTCTTCCTCAAGGAGGCTAAACTAGGCTTACTCACGTGGTCAGGGCAGTGTGCGCAGGTGCTTCCTAAGTCTCTGCTTGGTTCAAGTTTACTGATAATACCTTAGTCAAAGTAAATCAAAGTAAGTCAGGTGATCACATGTGCCCCAGCACACATACTTCCATCTACTTGCTTCACATTTACTGGCATCCCATTGGTCAAAGTAAATCAGGTGATCACACGTGCCCCAGCACACGTACTTCCATCTCTGCTTGCTTCACGTTTACTGGCATCCCATTGGTCAGAGCAAGGTATGTGATCAAGCTCAGCATCAGTGTGAGAGGGGATGGACTCTACATTGTGAAAGGTGTGATCCACTGGGGCCCTCCTGTTACAGTCTACCACATCTCCCTCTGTTTACTTCTTCTGGAATTCTTGTTAAAATCCCTACTTCTCGCTTTCATTATTCTTACCTTTGCTAATTTATTTTTCTTCATTTTATTTCTTCCTAATGCCTTATAAGATAGTTCCTCAGCCTAATCTTTTGTTCACTGGGTGCAAATTGGTCTTGATCCATTCTGTTCTTTATCTGTTCAACTGAGTTCCTTAATTAAACTTACATTTTTCCTACCTGGTATTTTTACTTGAGCTTTTAAAAAATTATTGTATTCACTTCGTGTTAATATCCTATTTGTCCCTCTCTGATTTTATATACTATACTTACTTCAATTTTTAAAATCTGTCCATCCCATGTAGTATGGATAATTCCATTTATTACCTTTCTTTTATTAGTGGCTGCAGTCCTCAGCTATCTGGTACTTGTTTCTGCAGTTTTGTTTTGCCTTATAGGCGTTAGCTATTCGGCTGTGCCCTTAGTGCAGAGAAGCCTACACTCAGCCTCTCTTTTGTGTCATTCCTGCTGATTTAAAGGAGGATGGAGAGGGCCTCCCAGGGAAGAGAATCAATGGATGAGAGCCTCGGTCTGACCATCTCTGATTGCTGCCTTCTCTTCAGGCCATCTTGTCCCCATAGTCTAAGTCCCCAAACTTTTGTTTGTTTCTGTATTGTTTTGCTTTTGTGTTATCAAGAGTTTTACTCTCTCGACAGGAAGGCAGCAGAAAGGGACTCCTTGGTCTAACCTTTGCTCCTGTGGCCCTCCACTCACTCTGCCCCATACCAGGCTTCTGGACACACACCATGTTAATACACCAACCCTCTGCTGGCCCAGGATTTTATCTTCCTGGCTCTCAGTAAAGTTGGGCCAGGCAGCGATCCATTCAGGGCAGTTCTCTTTTTAAATCTTTTAAAAAGTTGTCTCCACTTTGACTTTCCCTCTCAAGGTGCCAACTATACCACCACTTGGAGCCTGAAGGCCCACCTCACAGTCTCAGCTGAGTCTGTCAAACTTGACACCTTAATGAAATCCCCTCCTTGTGATGGTGAGTACTTATCAGTAATCTCGAAATTCTCTGGCTCTTAGAATTGTCATCCCCCTGCTGCCTTCTAGTCTGGTGGCTTCCTTCTTGTTTGTTTGGCTGTCTTAGTCATCCATCTCTATTTTTGTTGCAGAGAGTCAGGAAGATTAAAAACCACACCGTCACAGCCACCGTCTTGCCTCTATTCCCCTTCTGGCTTCATTTTTTTGTCTCATTGACAGGGCGATTTTCTGACATACTAAACTGATGAGATTCTTTCTGGCTCAAATACATTCAAGACCTTTCTTTTCCCTGTTGGACAACAACCAAAATCCCAGAGGCCCTCCACTATCTCAGGTCCCCTCCTTGTTTCTCATCTCACACAAGCCCTCTCTTTCTTGGGGAACAGATAAGGCTCCTTCCTGCTTCTGCCTCTGCTCAGAATGTTTCCCTAACCCCGAATACCCCTAGCTTTCCCATCTTGCTAGCCAAGTCTTCACCATCCTCAGGGACCCATTCAAGTCTCACCTTTCTAAGACCTCCCCTCCCACCCTCTGTTCTTTCAACATCTCGTCACTGTGAACGACTGTATTTATTGAGCACTTATGTTTAAATGCCAGGCATCAGACACTACAAAACGCTCTACATACATTATCTTAGTTAATCCTGAACCCTATGAGACACAACAATTACTATCCAATTTTAGGAAAACTGAAACTCAGAGAGGCTAAAAATAACATGGACAAGGTAATAGTCAGGGGCAAAATAGGGATTTAAACCTACACTGTGTCTTCAGAGACTACATTCTCAAGCTTTTTGCTATGCAGGTCTCAGAGATGTAACTTAACTTTTTTGGTGAACATCCTTCCAGACATTCCTTTATCTGTCCTTCTGTTTCTAGATTCACAGATACACGTTCTCTCTCTCTCTCTCTCCCTCCCTCTGTCTTTCTCTCTCACACACATGTGCGCGCATAGATAAAAGAAGGTTTTGCATAAATTTTATAGAAATTTGCATAAATCACTCCCTTGATTCTTACAGTTATTAGCTATAGAACCAGAAGCAGTTCTGTCTAGTTTTGCCTTCCAACTAGATTTTAAGGTCCTTGGTGGCCTCTTGCTTCTGAATATCTCCCTTCACTGCAATTAATTCAGTCCTGAGTACTGAGCAGGTACCTTACAAATGCTTGTTGATGGACTCACATAAGAAAAAATATAACTGGAAACAGCTGATTTACAGATAGAGTCACCGATATGCTGTCACAAAGGCCTAAGAGGCAGGAGAAATGTCTCTTATCTCCCTCTGGGCTCACGCTTCCAGGTGATTTTAGGCAAGATACTGTGGTGGTGGGGGTTAGGAAATGAAGATCCTGCGTGCAGCTGTGAAGGAAGGCCAGGCCTGTCTGTCATGGTCACCAGCCCGCATTCTGCGGAGGGAGGTTCAGAGCCGAAGGGAAGTAACATCTATCAACTGCTAGGAGCTTCCTGCAGAGGCTGGACCATACATGTACCAAGGATAATTGCTGGCGGGAGGAGAGGGCAGGAACAGGAGAGCCAGTCCTTGTGCTCACCCAGCAGGATGTGAAAAATTCAGCTGGGTTCTTTTTATAGTTTCAATCATCCCTGGTAATGAAGATGCTGCAATTAGAACTCAGCTGGCAGTTGTGTTGGGATGTGTGAGGCAGAATAGAATCCTGGGTCTGCAGGAGGGCAGGCCGGTTTGTCAGAGAGGCTTGAAGGCACCGCTGGGAACAAGCAATGTGATGTAAAGGCGAGAGCTATTTTTACAGACCATTTTCTAGCCATAATCACTCCTTAAATAAGTTCCACTTGGGCATTACAGCTTAAACATTTTATTTAGACTGCATTCAGCTCTCAATTATCTGTACAAAAGGAGGGAAGTATTAACACAGATAATAAAAAACAACGACGCCACATTTGTTTAAGCCACCACTAATTTGGAATTTATGATCATTTCACCTGGGCTTGATTAGAGTTTGCTTGTATATATTCTTTGAAGAGACCGTTTGTTGAAAATAATTCAAGGTAGATTAGCCTACATAAGAGGACATACTGTCTTCAAAGACTTCAGCATATTGATACATAAATTTTCATTGAGCACTTCCTATGTGTTAGGCACTGTACAAAAACCTTTACGTGTATTATGATCCATAATTCTCTTAGTCACCCTATTAGATAGGCACTCTTATTAACCATTTTACAGGTAAGGAAATGGACCTCTTGTCCAAGGTCACAGAGCTAGTAAGTGGCTGATCCTGGATCTAAACCCAGCCCATCCTGACTTGGCCACTCTTACGCGAAACAGTAAGCTGGTTCCAAGCCAGGCTCTTCTAATCACAAAACAACTCTGGTCACCTCTGCATGGCATTTGCTGTTAGCCGTTGGAACTAACATCACTGCTTCTTAAAAATCTTCGCAGTAAAGGATGAGGGGGAAGCATCTGTTTCTTGCTAAATGGTAAAATGCCTCCCTCGTTCCTTGCTTGTGTATGTACCTCTTTGGTTCCTTCTCTACTGAATTTAAAACTCTCACTAAAACTCCCACGCTATGACAACCATCTCATTTCTCTAAACTGTAGTATAAAAACAGAAAACACATCTGCTCAAATGGACATTTCTATCCTGGCAAACTCATCTGGTGAGCCCCACGCTGCAGCTTGCTGTTCAAGTCACGTGCCTACATATGGGCTAGGCTGACGCTGCCTCTCCCTTCTCGTGGTATAAACTCTGCGGTCCCTTGTAGTAAGTAGACTGCTGGGGGTGGGGCAGTGGACACCGCATGAAAATACGAAAGAGAAAGAAGGAAAACTTACTGCTTCTCAGTACTCTGATGGTTGTCGAAAACAGGGGTCTGATTTACACTTTGTAGAGGGTCATATTAATTGGCCCATTTATTACTATGTGAACTTAATTCTGTCATGTGAGGAGCAGTCTTGGTCTGTGGACATGTTACCTGATAACATGTGACAATATTGCTAGATCAGGCATAACCATCACAAAAGGTGAGTAAACACACATACAGCTAGCACACGTAACCCATGTGCTGGAAAACCCCCATTTGCCTGATACCCTAAGCCTGAAAATCAACAGGCAAAATGTAAAGTTCCGTTTTTCACTTGTAGCTATGACAATGCAGCAAGCCTTCCTTAGTGGCATTTATTGCCAACATCCTAAAAATTCATAAGCTGGTGTTGCTTTCCTAGGAAGATTAGACCAGAGGAAGTGGGTTGAAGCTGACTTAGAGACTCAAGTGGTTCCTACTAAAATAAGAGAAGGTTTTGGATGCTTTATAAAATCATGTTTACTAATACCACACATGCACACAAAGGAGTTTTATTAAAGATGAGAAAACATTTTGAAGAAATGCTACTTTGGCCTTAGGTTGAGTATTTAGTTTTATGGAGAGGCTGCTATGTTATAACAGAGAGAGAAACCTAAGTATGGTTTTAAATATAGTGAACTCAGCCCTTCTGTGCAAATTATCCAAAAGAAATCTTTAGTCTCTGGTTTCTTTAATCTCTGGTAGATTGCCTCTACCTTCCTTCAGTCTTTCTATAGTCAATAGATACAAAACAGAGAATACAAGTTCATTTTAGCTTGTTTTTTTTTTTTTTGAGTGGGGGAAGTAATTAGGTATGTATGTATGTATGTATGTATGTATCTATGTAGTATGTATGTATTTATAATGGAGGGACTGGGGGATTGAACCCAGGACATCGTGGATACTAAGCACACTCTCTACCACTGAGCTATACCCTCCCCCCAACAAGTTGATTTTAATTTAAACAAATTTATAATGGAAAAAAATCTATATAAAAAAGGATGATCAAGTACATTCCAAGGACAGCTCTCCAAAGCCCTAATTTTGTGATCATCTGCTATTTTGAATGATATGTGCCAATGCTCACTGCTATCTGTGTGGATAATTAAGAGCTGACTCTCCACACATGGTAAATGTTGGCACACTCACAGGCAGAAGTTGGGCAACATGAATATGTTCTTCTGACTATTTCAGGTAAGTTGAGGCGGCTACTTGAGTTCAAGGCTGGGCGTGGTGGTGGGTAGGTCTGGAGTTGGAGTTAAGCCCTGGACTAGGGAGTAGGTGGCTAGGATGTCAAGGATGCTGTGAAGAGGGAAGTTGAGGAGGACGGGTTAGGAGCAAGAACCAAATCAAACTGTGCTGCAGATAAAGAGTTGCCAGCAGTGAAAAGTAACAGGAATTGCTGTGCAGAGCTGCCACCCGCCATATGGTGGCATTTTGGGAGTTAGAAAAAGATGTGCCTCTGGGTGTATGCCATCTGGTGCCAGGGATCCTGGCGAGGCAAGCATCCCTCAGGCTGGATTTCAGCTCCCACTTGTCCCCTGGGCTGGGTGCTTGTGTTCAGAAGGCAACCTGTACAACCCTAGAAGGTTGCCCTGGAGTCAAGAGGAAGCGTCTGGAAAGATCCTTTGAGGGCTGGCCAGGGAAACTTGGGGAAAATATTATAAAGTTAAAGAGCACTGTACACTTAACATTAAAAAATTCTGAGAAAGAAATAAAAATGAAAATCTCTACCTCACCAAAAGAAGCCACTGTTGACAATTTCTTGAAGGTTCTAGAAAAGACTTTTATGAATAGAATAGCATATATAGTATTTTATTTAAAGTGTTCCTATTATACATACATTCTGCACCTTGGTTTTTTCACTGAATTTGTTTTGAAGTTATTTCATTTCGGTGTATGTTAACCAACTACTCTCTTTTTACTGGCTGCATGGTATCCTATCACATAGATGGACTCGAGCGTATTTCATCAGTTTTTGTTATTGGATGTTTAGATTCTATATGATCGCTTACTATTTCAATACTTCAATAAATGTCCCCTATACCCTTCTCGGCATATCCGTTGGGTAAGGAGAATGAAATGGAGTCACAGTGCTATGTTCACTTCAGGGTATTGTGACCAAAAGCTGAAGTGGAGAAGTTGGCCTGACCAATCTCTTGTCTTCTACAAACCTGACTTACTGATAGTGGCTGGTGCTAAGCGGGCTCTGGGGACAGAAGGACATGGGCAGTGCATTGGAAATGCCTGCTTTGCATGTCGTGGGTCGGACACAAACTGCAGCTCTCTTTCTAAAAAGAACCATAGGGTGACATGTGAGCTCACCTTTGCAGGGCCCACCCTCCCACCACCCATGAGATGGAGAAAGATCTCCCCCGACTTGACACCACGGGCTGCATGACAGAGCAGGTAAGGCTGTGAGAACAGTCCTCTGAGGGATACAGATCTTGAGGAGC
Organism: Camelus bactrianus; assembly: GCF_048773025.1. NCBI lineage: Eukaryota > Metazoa > Chordata > Mammalia > Artiodactyla > Camelidae > Camelus > Camelus bactrianus. The sequence goes on along the minus strand of NC_133547.1, from coordinate 46,433,493 downwards.
AGCTGGGGATCTGGCTCCACTTGGCAAACTTATTTCAAGAAATGGGTCTTTTGAGAATTTCTCTGACTCTGTGGTTACAATCCATTTTGGAACCTCTGTGCTCTGTGGATGTTTTCCGGGGAGAGTGGCACAGTGGGCTGAATTTGCTGAGGGATGCCTGGCTCTGCTTCCTGATTTCCTCAAATGAGAAATTGAGGAAGAAGTTACATTAATGACCTTCCTTCTTCCTGAAGCTTCAATCAAATGATAGGAAAGCAATCTGCATAGTAATTACAGCACCCCTCCGAGTGAATCCCTGGGCCCTGGCAGAGAAGAAGAGAATGGAAGTCATATCTATAATGAAATTCGGACCCATCAGGTTCTAAATCACAGGAAGGTTAATGCAGGCTGCACAATCAAAATTGCAGGTGGCATAAAACCCCGGTCACTGGGACCACTCACGTTCTTCACAGAGGAGCCATAGGAAATGGCTGTCACACAGACATGGCTTGTGCTAACAGGGACCTTAATCTGGGACTGCTTGAAATACTTTATGAAGGTACCACTGACCATTCTGAGTTCTGAGTGGAAGGCTTGCCTTTTCCAGCATCTAAGCAGAAAGTACAATGGCCAGAGTCCTTGTCCTAAATCCTCAAAACAAAGGATCACAAGATGAATGGATGCTTATGGTGTTTTTCCTGGATCATACTTTAGGGGAGTTAGAGGTGTCTGGAGGGAGAAGTGCCTAACCCCAACCTTTTGAGGGTATGTACCCACAAACCTCCATTGGGCAGTCATCTCGGTCTGTGATGCTGGCAGGATTTATTCATTCTCATGCCCTAGTGTTGGTATTTCTCACGTCCTTATTGACTATGTCAATGAAATTAAATCAAGTCTCTCTGTGATTAAATAATATTTATCTTTGAAAGATGTAATAAATCATCACTATCCTCAAGTCTCTCATGGTGACTAAAGTACTCTGACCTGGAGTTTGTGCCTGCTGGCGTTCAGTGGGCCCTCCCCTGGAGTCAACTTGCCTCTCTGTTGCTGGGTTACCTCCAGCTCTACCCAAGACCAGCAAATCAATGGGATCTGGGCCATTGGCTCTGCACATGGTCTGGCTGGGCTCTTCCAACAAGAAGGCAGTTTAACTCCTTTTCTGTTCTCTCCTGACAAGAGCTTCAGCCCCAGCAATGTTTTGAGAATGGCTTCCTACCCAGGGACCCAGTGCAAGGCTTATCTTTGTTAAGCTCGAGGCTCTGGTTGGTCCTGGGCTGGGCCTGGTCACCACAGGTGGTGTCATGTGTGAGGTGAGCCTTTAAGCAAGTGCTGAGTGAGAGGTGCTGAATGACCACCAGTGATTCCACAGGGGCTAAGCCATCTGCATCAGCAGGCACTGCTGCCGACAGCACACGCTTTGATGTTAGATTTCACCCTGTCACTCTGTATTGTTGGTCTATTTGTGTGTGTGTGTGTGTGTGTGTGTCTGTAAGTCAGCACACCTCTTTCTCATCTCTGCTCCAGACAGCTGAGCTGTTTCCAAACTATTATTTGCTGTATGGGTTTCTGTGGCTACTGTAACAAATTACTACAAATTTGGTGACTTAAAACTATAACAACTTACTCTCTCATAGTTCTGGAGCCAGAAATCTGAAATCAGTACCACTGGACCAAAGTCAAGATGGTAGCAGGGCCATGTTCCTTCCATAGGCTCTCAGGAACAATCCGTGCCTTGCCTCTTCCAGCTTCAGGTGGCAGCCAGCATTACTTGGTTTGTGGCTGTGTCACTCCAGTTTTCTAGGCCAGCATCTTCAAATCTCTCTTTGCTGTCTTCACATGGCCTTTGCCTCTGTGTGTGTGTGTCTCATCTTCCTCATCCTCCCTGTATAAGCACGCCCATGTGTAAGGATACATGTGATTGCATTTAGGAGCCACCCAGATCATGTAGGATAATCTCCTCCTCTCAGGATCCTTAATTTTACCACATCTGCAAAGACCCTCTTCCAAATAAGGTAATGTTATCAGTTTTGGGAATTAGGATCTGATTGATATCTTTGAGGAACATTATTCAGCCTACTAGGCATGCTGCTTCTATATATTTCCCATGTTGCTGTGTACACATGATAGGGGCTTTATAAATGCTTCTTTAATTGTATCAAACATTTATTGGAGTGAGCCCCAAAGTTTGAAAGATCAGAACTGATTGAAAAGGAACTCACACCAGATTTTCCCCTTCAGGAGGAAGGAGACCAACACATGGGACACATAAGGCACTGTCCTAGGCTTTTCCCATCCTCTGACTCACTGAATTCTCCCTCTAGCTTGTGTTCCCTACTGGAGTGAACCCCAAAAGGAGGAATGGAAAGAGAAAGGAGGTAACCAAGTAGAAGAGGAAGTGAGAAATTGTGTTGGGATTATTTTTCTCTTGCCCAGAAGGTGGAGGATAAAATCAAAGTCTTAGGGAAAAGGACTGGAACATCGATTCCATTCCTTCTGTGCACTCACCCGTCAAGTTCTACTCACATGAAAGGATAACTCCAATGAGCACGGGAACCTCTGAGTGTGATGGTCACGAGTATGTCTGAAATCAGGCCCTCAATAGGCAGTCAATTTTCCCATGAGTCTGGGACAGCTTCTGTCTCTTCAGACTTCTGTGTAGTTAATATGTTCGTAAATCAGTAGAACACACCTTCCTCTCCCTGCCCAGAGAGACAAACTGGATTTGGCTTTAGAATAATAATAAAAAAAAAAATCCAAGAGGAATCTGAAGTTTGGGGCTGGAGAAAGAAAACATTTAGTTTAGAGAAAGACTGGGAATAGCCAGAATACAGATTTATTGGACAATAAGGGCAGGGACATTTATCAGACAGAGTAGGAGAGAGGAGTCATCTGTTGCCCAAGGACACGAGGATAACTGGGCGCAGAGACAGCCGTTCAGACTGCGAGAAATAAAGGTTAGGCAGCAAAGCAGAGAGGAATGTTGTCTGTTCCTGTTTCAAGCAGAACTTCCTTCATGACAAAAAGAGTCTCTGAACCACTTGTGTTTCCTTCACTCTGTACTTTGGTATCCAGCTTAATTTCATTTTTCCCTCCCTTCTCCAAATTCCACCATCTTCCTAGATGCTAGTTGTTGTAGACAACCCGTCTCAGACCTGAGGATGACATTGATTCTCCTCTCACCAAAGTCACTTGAAACCTAGCAAGTACACTAATGGAGACTTCTCAGACCCTAATTAGCCTTTTCTGTCTCTTGCCTTTGACCCTGTTGGCCGTTCCCTCCTCCGAAAGCCTCTTCCTTCCCTACCAATGCTCTCTATTAGGTCTTCTACCTCTCCGGATGACTTCCTCTCCTTCATGAGCTTTCTTTCTCTAAGTCTTGTTCATCCTCCAAAGTTCTCACATCACATTGCTTTGTGCTTGGCCATAGATGCTCTCATCCACTCCCATGATTTTAATCACTATCTTTTATGCCTCCCAAATAGCCTCTCCAGCCCAGCTCTCTCCCTTGAGCCCTGGACCTATGTATATACAACTATTTGCAGAGCATTCTGACCTGTATATCCTCCCAAACTTCCATTTCAATATATTCAAACTGAACTCCCTATCTACCACCTCAAGCTAGCTCCAATCTTGTATGATTATTTGTTGATTTAAGTATAATTGTTAGCATCACTGTGAGCTCTTGAGTTCATTATTCTTATCACTGTTTTTAAAAATTAACTTTTTACTGAAGCCTAAGAAACCTGCAGAGAAATTTCCAATCCCTAAGTGCACAGCTTGATGGATTATCAACAAGTGAACACACTCATGTATTCATTTGGGTCTGCAAGTGAATCATTCATCAGAATCCCGAGGGCCCACCTTGCACACTTTCCCAATCGCTGACTCTTTCTTAAAGATAACCAGGGTATTGAAACCTAGCATCACAAATTAGTTTCATCTGTTTTTAACTTTATACAATTAGAATATGTATTCTTTTGTGTCCAGCTTCTCTTGCTTAACACCGTGTTTGCAAGATTCATCCAAGTGATCACTGCAGTGTAGTTCTTCATTCTCATTCCTGTAGAATTCTCCATTATGTAAAACACCAGAAGTCATTCGTCCATTCTGCAACTGATGGACCTTTGGGCTGTTAACCACTTTAAAAATCTCACAGATAATGCTATTTTGAACATTCCAGTGCGTACGTTTTGGCATATAAACCTCTTTAAGCTTTTGCCCTTGGGTCTGTCATTTCTAATGCTTTAATTAGTGACATCAAAACCAAATCACACAAGTACATTAGGAAAGCCTAAATTCAAAAAGCTGTTGATACATTGTAGTAATCAGTAAAAACTAATGAAGTTAAATTTAATGGGGATAAATGTAAAATTTTACATTTAGCTTAAATAAATGTATCATTGCACAGAATATCAGTTAAAACCAAAAAACAGACCCAATGATATGAAAATGGTTAAGTAAATTATAGTTTATCTTCTCAGTGGAATACTAAATATTCCCAAATGAGAATTTAAAGATTATTTGAGCACCAGAAAAATATTTCTGATATATTGTGTAACAAAATGTGCATATATGTTATGATTAATTTAGAATAATTATACATACAGATGGCAAAACCTTGAAAAAAATGAAGGAAAATGCTAGAATGATGAAATTAGATTCAATTTACTTTCAAAATCAGCTTTAATATTTTTATGATGTTATTTCAGTGAAAATTAAAAATACAAATTTTCAAAATTGTTGGGCAGGTACAGATACAGGTAAGGAAGCAGAGATGTGAAAATGAGATGCTTCACCCTTTTAACCCACTTGGGGATAAAATGCATTAATCTTGTAGGCTGTTATGAAGACGAAAAGTTGTACAAGCGCAGTAACTGTTGGAGACGGCCGTGCTGCCGGCGCCAGGAGGGTGTGAGGGCAGCAGGACTATGATACAGGAAGAGTCCACGGACGCAACATCATGGGGAATATGTGGGAGCACATGCGTGATCGGACCTTTTCCCTTCCGAGTGAAAGCCAAACCAACCGACCAACAAACCTCCTCCCCCATCCCGCCACGTCTTTCCACCCCGCCTCCCCCCGTAGCATGAAAGTTGTGGGGAAGACAGGGAGGATACAAAACGGCAGCATCAGAGGGGTGTGGAGGGTGATGGTGCAGGGCAGGAACGATTGCGGTTCCTGCTGGTCCAGCTGTTGCCGCTGGGAAGCAGGTCAGTTACCTAGGGACCAGTAAAGAAGGGGCATGCTAGCGGTAGAGGATGTCCCAGCAGCGGAGGCTCGGATGGCTGGCAGTCTCCATCTGTCATTTCCACCAACTGGAAATTTATGGCACTGCACATTCACTCTGAGGCGGGGATTCTGGGAGACGGTTAGCCTTGATGATTTGTAAGCTATGGATTTAATGTTTGCTATATATTTTCTCTATAACTAAACCTCTTTCTACATGTTATACCAGTAGAATGCGTAATGTGGTTGAGCAAGACACCGTTTGCCCCATTTCATGGTGAGTCACGTCAGTGCTTGCTCTAGAATGGTGATCATCCTTCAGCTGCTGACCTTCAGCCCTCTCTTAGAGAGAGATGACTTTGAAGTTGAACAACGCTACTCTTTGTCCTGCTGTATTCGTTTCTATCTCTGTCCAGTACATTTGCAGTATATTTACTCATGTGTATGCATGTAATGTAACAAACACAAAGAAAAGTTTTAAAAATAAAGATATGACTGAACAATTTATAAAACAACCACCCCCTGAAACCTGCCTGTGTCAAGATATAGAACAGTGTTAACACCCCGGAAACCTTCCTGATTATAACCCCTGTTTCCCCCAGAGGTAAATACTCTCTTGATTTTTACAGTGTTTAATTCCTTACTTTTCTTTATAGTTTAAGTCCTAAAAATTATTTACTTCGGCCTTGATAAATTTTTAATATAAATTGTATCATGCAGTATGTGCTCTGTACTGTTTGGCTCTTTGCATACAATAGTGTGTCTTTAAGATTTATCTTCTGTGTCTTATAGCTGTGCTTCCCCCTAGTTTCTCACCGTATAGCAATTCATAGTCTGAATAGACCAGAATTTGTTATTTACTCCACTCTCGATAGAAATTTAGCGTGTTTCGGTTTGGAAGCTATTATTCAATACTGCTTTGAACACTCTGAAATATCTATACCGTGCACATAAGCATACGTTTTACAGGGACATATACCTTGGAAGGGAATTGCTGGGTCGTAAATTATGCATGTCATCTATTTTACTAGATGATGTCAATCTGCTTTATATAGCAGCGTGACAATTTACTGTTCCCCCAACAGGGTATCACAGTTCTTGATGTTCAACATCCTCACAACACTTGGTGTTGGCTCTCTGCCAAGTGTGTATCGGTGTGGTTTCAGTGTACCGTTCCCCGCTAACTGATGAGGCTGAACACATTTTCCTGTGTATTGTCTATTTGGGATTCTCTTTTGTGGGATGCCTGTTCAAATCTTCTGCCAGTTTGTGTGTGTGTGTGTTGTTTGTTTTTGTTTTCTTTTTGATTTATAGGTTTTTCAGAATTCTTTATAAATTCTAGAAATGAACCCCTTGTTGGTTAGACTCATTGCAAAATGTTGTCCCCACTTTGAGGCTTGCCTTTTCCCTCTTTCAGTGGGACACTTTAATGAACCGATGTTCTTAGTTTTAACGTCACCTTTTCCGAACTTTTTTTAATGGCAAGTGCTTTGGTGTCTTGTTTAAGAACTTTTTTCCTAATACAGAATTAGTAAAAATGTTCTCCTGTATTATCTAGTAGAAGCTTGATTGTCTTGCTTTTCCCATTTGATTTATGATCTAGCTGGAAATGATTTCTTTATATAGTGTAATGTTAAGTGTTTATTAATTGATTTTTAAATGATTCATCTCTCTTTTTTTGGTGATGTTGAGCTTCTGCACACTTGGACCTACATACCCTAAATTTGAGGTTAATCAAGGTGGCAAGTCTACCAAACACCTAAACAGAGCAGAGATCTACCAGGTCTTTAAAACACCCAAAACAATATATATTATACAATTTATACACACAGTACACACTCACATACAAGAAACAAGAGTGACAATTATCTATCAAAGATAGGAGGATGTATCCCTTTACAAGGAGATGGAAAGAAAGGATGATGAAGGTGACAATGTTTTGAGAGAAGGCAGAAGATAGGAAATCTGAAGGGCTGGTTGTTGACAGAGGAGTCAGGGGTCTAACAGTTGGTAGATGTGGTGGACATCTATTATTTTTCCTGTTCAGAAAGAATGCTTTTTCCAAAAGCCTTACTAGAATGTTTGCTTCATGAGACCAGTCCTTGACGTTCTTGTTCTCCACATGTGGTACAGTACCTAGCACGGCAGAAGTACTCAATAAATATATGTTGAATGACTGAATGAAATACTCCTTCCAATATCACAGTGCAGACGGGAGCTGCATCATCTTTTCATAGACCACCTACACAGCCTTCATGATAACTTCTGCTGCATGTTTACTATGTGCTAGGAAAGATGCTACATGATTGACATCTATCACCTCATTTACTCCTTGAAATCACCTTACAAAGTAGAAACCATCATTACCCCCAATTTATAGATGAAGAAAATAAAGACAGAGAACAGCTGAATAACTTGCTTAAGGTAAAGCTGGCAAGTGCCAGAGCTGGAATTTGAAACCAAATCATCAGACCACAGGGTTTACGCTTTTAATCTCTCCATTAATTTGCCACAGTGATTGATCTAAGCACGGCCTCCTCACCCTGCCAGCTAGACCAGTAATGATTATAGCTAATGATTATTGATTGCTTACCTTGTGGCAAGGACTACATAAAATTCTTTACTGCATGTTTTATCTCCTTTAACTATCACATGAAACCTAAATGTAGATACCATTATTATCTCCATTTTACAGAAAAGGAAACTGAGGTAAAAGAGCTTAAAAAACTTGCCCAAGATCATGCAGTTAAGGGAGTCAGTATTTAGACCTCTTACCAGCCATGTTATCTGCCTCTCCTAAGACCCTATATCCTTTATTTCAGAAAGGAACACCTCAACACGAGAAGCCCATTAGAGCCCTTCTCTGTTTTGAAGGACTTTTCAACTTGAGACTGTTGCTTTCTGGTAAGGGAACATGTGAAGTTCTAAGCCAATGATCAGCCATGGGGTGGCTGATCCCATCGGCAGAGGAAGAGACGGAAATTGACCAACAGAGAAAAGCACATAGAGAGAAAGCGTGAGAATCCTGGCAGCTCTTTCATTCACATCCATCTTTTCCTTTTGGGATGAGAGCTTTCCAACAAATTACTCCCTTCACTCCTTCTTAGTCTGCCAAAGCTAGTTCAATCTGGTTCTTGTCACTAGCAACCAGGATAGTCTTAGCTAACTAACACGGAAGGCTGCGGTGTTCTCCCAAATGTATTCACGTTTATGAAAAGGCATCAAAGCAGTTTAGAGTTTAACACACACTGTATTTCCTGACTTTCCATTTGACCTATGAATGAGGATGATGACTTATAAAAGTGCCTTCTGTGGGTTTATAAATGAATATTAAGTCTGGTCTTGTTTTGTCAAATGTGGCAACATCATGTGCACATCCTTCCAGGTGAGGGGATGGCCTGATTCACACTCTTTTAAACTAAGCACTTTTCTACCTGCTGTTCTAATATTTCAAAATGTGTACTCTTTGCAATGGACAGCTCCTCTGGGGAAAATGGTCATGAGTCCTGGACTCGCACAAAGAGATATTATGGTTATATTTCTTCTCTGGTTTTGAGAGTATACTTTCTTTATGGCTCTCTGAGTCTCCGGCCTTATTTCCAAAATGAAAGGATTAGACTGCAAAGGGACCTTTAGGACTCTGAACTTGGTGATTGAAACTGAGTCAAATGTTAACTCAAGAGGTATGGGTGGTCGTTTTCTCCATTGGTCCTGGTGTTGGCGTGGGTGGGATAACGCCAGCCTTTTCACAACGCGGAGGGAGCTCTCTCTTTCTTAGTTCACCTCTGCAGTGTCTCGTGTCACTTTTCTACACCCAACGCTGCAATGTCAGAGTCATCTGCAGGATGGGACACTGGCACTTGGAATCCTCCTCCATAAAGGATTCATTATTCCAAATCTGTATGTGCTGTTTCCTTCGGGGATTCATAGCTACTAATTCAAAGGCCCTGAGAAATTTTTTTAGTACAAAACCTGTGTAACTTTCCTTACCCTAAGATTTCCCAAACTTATTTGGTCACAGATCATTTCTCTTTTTGAAAAAAATGCACATTGAACTTCACATTTGGGAAGTGCTGATTTAACAGCTTCCCTCTAGGTCTGTTCAGTAGAGTAGATGTCACCGCCACCTTAGTGTGACCGTATTTGAACTGCAATCATATTATCTTTAATTACCCCACTTCCTGGGTATAGCTTTTTGTGAGTTGAAAGTCCTAAGTTTATTTGGAGATTATGACTTGGTTTTATTACTAGTTACCAACAGATTAGTCCTTTCCCTGAACTGTGGCTGGAAAGAGTCCCTCCACTTGACCAGAAGAGGGAAGCAGAGGACCTGAGATGGTATCTGGGATGGTACCTGAGAACTTGGGAACCAACCTAAGATAAGGCAGCCACAGTCCAGGAGCTTGTCTTGAGAGGATCATCTACCAAGCAGAGTGATCCATCCACATTTCAACCACATCGTCTGCAGAATGTGGGGTCCCATGTTGGAGGCTGTCACCTCGAACCATCATATGTTTCTCGGAGTTTCTACAGGAAACAGGTTTCCTTAAAGCTGGGGTGTACCAGGAGGTCCGTTAGGAAGAGATTGATGGAGGCAGCAGAAAGCAGTGAGGCACAGCCAGCAAAGGTGCAGACCTAGAGGTCACAGAAATGATTCTCAAGAGCGAGGGCCTCCACATGCTGATCCCCCTGAGCAGCCACTGCCCAGCTGGGTTCAGATCAGAGAAGTCACCTGCCCAAGCATCAGACACAAGTGGTCTGAGAATGGCAGGTCTATCATCACCCATGCTGCTTGCTTTGTATGACCTGGTATTCATTTAGGTTAGTAATAGGCTTGGACCCAAGGTTCTGAAAACCAGAACTATGTCCTTGCCTATGGGGTCTGCAAGGGGGATATCATGCTCAGAGCACAGGGCCAGGCAAATATATGCATTATGGTATTTTGACTTCAAACACTGCTCTAGGCCATTGAGAAGCTGGGACTTACCACCAAAATTTACTTACTAAATTACTTACCTAATTTAAAGGCAAAGGTCAATATTAATAGCAGACCAAGTGACTTCTTTGGCATCTTCCCCCTTTTTAATCTTCTTTCATGGACTTCTATATTTTAGCTTTCTGATGGCAAGAAAAGATGAATCCAAGGAAAAGCATGTCAAAGAAAGGAGAGAGAAACAAGTTTCTCCTAAAGATCTGGAGCAGAGATAGTGTAAGCCACTGACTACAACCCTTCTTAGCACACTGGGAGTACAAAAGAGAAATTCTCAAGACATGTACACTCACGAGAACGATGTGGCCAAGAAAATACCTTTGAACTTGACTCATCCTCATTATACTTTTTATCACTCGCTTCCTTGGATATGTGGGTGGGAATTAATGGGGTGGGGAGTGAGGTAAGGGGAATAGAGTGGGGAACGTAGAAGAGGCCATTTTCTCCCCCACTCTTTCTCCTCCCATTTCTGCCTCCTCCTCCTCTTCCGTCTACCTTATTCCCACCTGTCAGAGCCCCTAATTTTCAACTTGATGGTGACTGTGTTGACATGTCAGAAGCATGCTGTGTTCTCTTGCACTTCCTGCTTCCTCTCTCTTGGTGGTTCTGTAAGAATGAGAGAGGGGTTTTGGCGTCACTTGATGGTGGTATTTCTCATTTCCCCTGAACCAGGGAACCAGGAACAGCTGAGTCCTGCCCTTTCAGTGTCTGTTCTTACCGTAAGTTTCCCAAGGGGTTCTCTGCAAGGCCAGGAACAGAAGCAAATGAGAGTCCATAGCTGAACCAGTGTAGGTTTTCTGGCAAAAGAGGAGCTTGAGCACATGCCTTAAGCCTCAGTGTCTATGTGGGATCTTTTACTTTTCCTCAAATTGAAAGCTTAGGCACATTGGTAGATAGAGATCTCTAGGCCCTCAGAGGAGTACTAAATTCACCTACCTTCCTAGCACCATGTTAAAGAAGAAATAAGAGATCTCATGTCTGTGTATAACAGAAATAGAAATAGAAAGTACAAAAGGACAGGGCATGGGTACTGATATTTCAGTATAGTGTCCCTCCCTACTAATAACTGGGTTTTAATCAAAACCTTGGATGGAAAATCGGTTTACAGAAATTCTTCCCTTGAGTTGGGGGAACTGGGGTGTGAACAGAGGCAGAATCTCCCTCATCCATAGAGAGGAAATTTCCTGCACAGCTTTTAACATCTGAAAAGAAGTCATTACAGATTTTTGACTCTTAGGGAGAAGACCAACATTTACTGAACACCTATTATGACCTTCATTGTGCTAGGCAAGTTTCCTCAGGGTATCTAATGGGTTTATTTAGTTGTAAGTAACAAAAATAATTCTGATCTATTTTTTTGAAGCAGAAGAGGAATTTATTTTAAAATTTTTAATGTAATTTTTTTGTCCATAAATTATATACTACTAGAGATATTCAGTCAAATTACTATGTCTTAAAGTCACATCAGGTGATTCATAGAACCGCTAGTCAGAATGGGCAATCAGGCTCAGATATTCTGTAGTCACAATCAATTTCAAAATCAAATTATCCCATCTTACACAAGAGGAAGATGACTCAACTTAGTTCCTGAGGCCTTTGAAGTAACTTTAATAACTTTCTTGCTACCTGGGATGATAAGATATTCTGTGCTCAGCCTATTCATTTCCCTTCTCAGGCCTGGAATCAGACATTCTCTAAGGAGCTCTGGTTCATTTGAACAGGAATGGGATTTTGAGACTATAATCTGTGCTCTAGTGGTCTCATTGTTAGTGCATCGGTCTTTGCTTCTAGGTCTTTTCAATGGATAGATGTAGTACACATATTTATGTAATATATTGTATAATGTATTCTATAACATGTATTATATATATTAAAATTAACATCAATTGTGAATAATTATTCATATAAAATACATCATGAGCTCATACCAATAGTTTCATTCAAATTCAGGACTACAGAGTTTTTATTTAGCTTTTTCATCTTAGATCCTTATTTCCTTTCTCCCATATCAGAAATTTCAGTTCTCAAGGATACCTAGTATGGACTGAATTGTGTCCCTACCAAATCTATATGTTGAAGCCTTAACCCCAATGAAATTGTATTTTGACCTTTAGGAAGGTGATTAAGGTTGAATGAGACTGTTAAGAGTGGCAATTGTAAGAAGACTAGGAGATACAAGAGAGCTCTCTCTCTGCCTGTGCACAGAGGAACTACAACTAATTACTATTTCCCAGTCTACCCTTCTTGACTCTCAACTTCTTTTTCATACTTTCTATTCCTTTATCACTTTGTGTTATATTCTGGTTAATTTCCTTAGATTTACCTTCCAGTCCACTAATTGCTTCTTCAACTGTGTTTAAATCTGCTATTTAATTTTTCTTTTAAATTTTAATTCCAATTACTAGATTTTTCTTTTATAGAAGTTCTTTTAAAAATCTACCTCCTTTTATATCTTAATCATTTAAAATATTTATTTGTTAGTCTCTTCAGGTTATATTATTGTCTAAAATTTGTGAGGCTGCTTATCCTACTATTATTGAGTCTACTGACTTTCCTAAATAGCAGATGGATTGGTCACATTTTTTTTTATTGTAAGCTGATGTTTAGTGGGGGACAGTTTCCCCTTTGGGCTCTCTTTTTGCTCTGGATCAGGGGTTGGCAATCTTTTTCTATAAAGAGCTAGAGACTAAATATTTTTGTTTTTGTAGGCCACATTCAGTCATACAGGTTCTATCTCTCTCCCCCTCCTCCTACTTCCTCTCCTTCATCTTCCCTTTCATAATGTAAAATCATTCTTTTTTTTTTTAACATTTTTTATTGATTTATAATCATTTTACAATGTTGTGTCAAATTCCAGTGTAGAGCACAATTTTTCAGTTATACATGAACATATATATATTCATTGTCACATTTTTTTCTCTGTGAGCTACCATAAGATCTTGTATATATCTCCCTGTGCTATACAGTATAATCTTGTTTATCTATTCTACAATTTTGAAATCCGAGTCTATCCCTTCCCACCCCCCCGCCCCCATGGCAACCACAAGTTTGTATTTTATGTCTATGAGTCTATTTCTGTTTTGTATTTATGCTTTGTTTGTTTGTTTGTTTTTTAGATTCCACATATGAGTGATCTCATACGGTATTTTTCTTTCTCTTTCTGGCTTACTTCACTTAGAATGACATTCTCCAGGGACATCCATGTTGCTGCAAATGGTGTTATGTTGTCGGTTATTATGGCTGAATAGTATTCCATTGTATAAATATACCACCTCTTCTTTATCCAGTTATCTGTTGATGGACATTTAGGCTGTTTCCATGTCTTGGCTATTGTAAATAGTGCTGCTATGAACATTGGGGTGCAGGTGTCATTTTGAAGTAGGGTTCCTTCTGGATATATGCCCAGGAGTGGAATTCCTGGGTCATACAGTAAGTTTATTCCTAGTCTTTTGAGGAATCTCCATACTGTTTTCCACAGTGGCTGCACCAAACTGTATTTCCACCAGCAGTGTAGGAGGGTTCCCTTTTCTCCACAGCCTCTCTAGCATTTGTCATTTGTGGATTTTTGAATGATGGCCATTCTGACTGGTGTGAGGTGATACCTCATTGTAATTTTGATTTGCATTTCTCTGATAATTAGTGATATTGAGCATTTTTTCATGTGCCTATTGATCATTTGTATGTCTTCCTTGGAGAATTGCTTGTTTAAGTCTTCTGCCCATTTTTGGATTGGGTTGTTTGTTTTTTTCTTATTAAGTCATATGAGCTGCTTATATATTCTGGAGATCAAGCCTTTGTCAGTTTCATTTGCAAAAATTTTCTCCCATTCCATAAGTTGTCTTTTTGTTTACTTATGGTTTCCTTTGCTGTGCAGAAGCTTCTAATTTTCATTAGGTCCCATTTGTTTATTCTTGCTTTTATTTCTATTGCTTGAGTAGATTGTTCAAGGAGTGTAAAACCATTCTTAACACATAAGTTATACAACAACAAGTTATGGGCAAGATCTGGTCATGGGCCTTAGTTTCCCAGCTATCACTCTTGATGTTGGCAGTGTGTGCTTCCACCTGCTGAGGGTCACAGGGTTTTGCTAGTCCCAAACAAGTTTTACAATAATTTCTTGACTTGGGGATGCCTACACCTCCTGGGTATTGTGCATTTGGGTTCCACACTCATGCAAAGCACAGGCTTATAGTTTTTTCTTTCTTTGGAGCCTAGCTATTTTTTAATTGTAGTATTGTCCATTTCTCCACATTGAGTGAAGCAAGAGGTCCAAGTTAGCTTATTCTTCCCAGTTGCCAGAAAAACTCTTAATCAGAAAAAGTGTGGAATTTTATCAGAAGCTTTCATTCATCCATTATAATTTGAAAATAGGTTTTATTCACTGGAAAAATGATATACCGTGTTATATTAATTATATTAATAAGTTTCTCTAATTTCAAGTTATCTTTGCATTTCTGGAATGAAGGTTTCTTGATTGTAATGCAAGAGCCACTTAATATACTGTGAATTCAATTTGGTAGGTTTCTGATTGCAGATGCATAAAGAAGTTTGCCCTAAAGTTTGATATGTTTTTCTTTCTTTCTTTCTTCCTCCCTCGCTCCCGCCCTCTTCTTCCCCCCACCCCCAAATTTTATATTATGATTGTCTTTATTATTAAAAAATTGGGTCACTTTCTATATTTATTTTAATATTTATGTTTTAAAAATCTTTATTAGATGCTTATCTTTTATACTTTTCCTCTAAAATGAATAAACCTTGGATTTTAAAAATAAATTCTGGGTTTTTTTTGGTTTTGTTTTTGCATTAATTATTTTGGTTATTTTCTTTATTTTTCCTTTCTCCTTTAAAAATAAAATTTTATCCTTATTCTAACTTCTTGAATTGAATCAATAATTCAATTATTTTCATTCTTCCTTAAATTCTGAGGAAATTTAAAAGTTACCAATTTTTACACTGGCTACATCCAAATTCCTAACTTTGATACACAGTGTGGGTCATCTTTCTTCTGGAATGTTCTTTTCCCAAATCCTGATGTGCTGAATTCTTCCTGATGTTCAGATCTCAGCTTAAATGCCACCTCAGAGAGGCCTTCCCAACCAAAAGTACTCCCACCTCCCCCTCATGCCAGTCACTCCCAGTCACATCATTCTGTCTTATTTTTATTAAAGCAAATATCACCTCCTGATATTTCTTATTTTATTCATGTCTTGTTTGTTAGCTATCTTCCCCCTACTGTAGTGGTAAAATATAAGCCTATAAGAACAGAGTTTGTCTCTTTAGTGCCGTATGTCCTGCTATTAGACAATGTCTAGCATCTAGTAGGTGATCACTAAATGTTTATTACATGAATGCATGAAAAGTATTCTCATTTCTTATTTTAAAAATAGCACACCGGGGAACGGTATAGCGCAGTGGTAGAGTGGCATGCCTCGCATGCATGAGGTCCTGGGTTCCAGTACCTCCATTAATAAACAAATAAATAAATAAACCTAATTACCTCCCCAAACAAAAAACATAAATAAAACTATCACAGTGTCATATTATATGTCAATTATACCTCAATTTGATTGTCTAATTAAAAAATAATAAGTACAAATAGCCTATACCTGTAATTTTTACTTCTTTTTGTCATAATAACTGTTTGGGAGTTTGCCCTCCACCTCAAGTGAACGTTTTATTTGTTTGTTTAATTTCCAGTTTATCGCTTTCTGATAAGATAAAGTGGCTCATAGAAATTTTATGCTTTGAAACTTCCTGAGTTTATCTTCGTGTCTTATTTATGATCACTCTTTGTAAATGTCCCACAGAAGCTTAAAAAGATGTCATATTTTCTCTTTGTGAAAGAAAAATTCTATCTATGATTTAGATTTTCTATGGCTTTGACAACTTTTGTTTATTTCAGCTGTCAAAGTTTGAGATATGTGTACTTAAAAGCCTCCTACAGCTATTGTATTTCAAGCATTTTTTTCCTTATGTTTCTAGCATCCTTTGTTATTGTTACAGAAAGATTTCAGCTATTAAATCTTTGTTGTAGATTGTACATTTTTTCAGTATAAAATGTTTTTCTTTGACTCATTTAATGCTTTTTGACATGAATCCTGTTTGTCTGAAATAAGCCACCCCTGCTCTCTTTCTGTTTGTGTTTGTCTGAAGAGAGAATCTGGGAAATTCTGATGGCTCAAGGAGCCCCTTTCCTGATGTACAGCAAGAGGTTAAAAAAAAAAAGCCCTGAGGACCAGTTGACTTCCAATGGGAATTAATGCACTCTATGTTTCAAATACTTCTCCTGTAAGAAAAAAAGACGATGTATTGGTAAATCCTCCAAGAGTGCTGAAATTGCAACTTTTCTAGAGCCAGAAATCACACACCTGTCAAGCCAACTTAGAAATGTCCAGACATCAAGAATGTTCCCCAAGTGGTTGCATTTGGGATTCACCCTGGACTATGTAATTGACTCTTTTGTGAAGGTGTCCCTGGTGTTGACTGTGATTTGAGGTAGCCAGACAGGTTCCTAACATGGCTAAGGGAGCAGGGTGAGGTGAAAGGTGTGGAAAGTCCTGGCTTCTGGGTGTCTGGGCAAGAAGTTCTGTCTCCCACAGACTCCCCTGGTTTGTTTGATTGGCAGTGATTTGAGACATCCTTGTCCACTCCCACCATTAGGAACAGCGATGTGGGAGTGGAAGATACTTGAGAAAGTTCATGATGCTTTTGTAATGGGACAGAGCCCTGAGAAGTCATCCTTCTCCATGAAACAAAACCAACACAGTGTTCAGATTTGGCTTCATGGCACCTGGGTACGGTGGCAAAATAAGAAGTAAGCAATAACGCAGTAGCAGAACCCTGGTTGAATGGCAGGGGACCTGTGTGTGATTCTGTGTCACTTTTCATTATGTGCAAAACGGGCATGAGCAGGGCAGGGAGCATCTTACTTCTCAAGAGCCTTCTGCAAATGGATGAGAAAATGTGCTAGTTTGTGAAGTGCTGAGAGCTATTTGGAAGAAAAAAGTACAGGTAAAAAAAAAAAAAAGACAAAAACAGTACAACTGAGCTGTAGTGGAAACTGGGATTTGCCACCAAGCGCCCCTTCCCTTTCAATGAAGGGCTGGCTGTCCCAGGTGCTTGGGATGCCATCTGCTGATGACCTTCAGCTGGCGCCCCCTGCAGAGAGCCTCCCCACCCAGGTTAGTCCGTCTCATGGTGGCCCACATCCAGTGATTGATCTGTACAGGGTATAAAGCTCTTGTCACTTTGTTCCAGCTCAGGAAACCCTGAAGGTCAGTCCAGGTCTGGAACTCCCAGGAGTGCTCTGAGACCTTCCCTGTTACTGCTCAGCCCTCCGGCTTTTAGGGGAAGCCCCACTACAACACGAGCCGTGCAGAGTAGTGGGCGTAACTTCTCTTCAGTGTTCTTCCTCCAGAAATTAAAGCATATCCTCAGTACAGGCATACCTCACTTTAAGGAAAAACTGTTTTTTGAAATGTGGATTTTTTTAAAAAAGTTAAATTGAGGGGAAATTTTAACAATAGCTACCACTCATTTAGCACTTAATATGCATCAGATCTAGCTAAATGCTTCATATCCATGAGCTCATTTGATTTTCAGAACAATCGTCTGAGGTAGATACTAATAATAGGTTCATTTTATAACTGCTGTGGGAAACTGAGCTTGGAAAGGTTCAGTGGTTTGCCCAAGTTCACATCTAGGAAGTGGTGGGATAAGATTTGAAACTCAATTCTGCCTGACTCCAAAAAACTGGCTAGTGAACAACCACAAGATAACACCTCTTAGCACTATGCTAGAGCGTGCTTCCCTGTAACTCCTGTAAATAATGAATTCTTTTGGAACACTGAAAAAAGAACTAGATTTGAAAAAAAAAAAAAAGGAGGGTGTATATGTTATATTTTCTAGAAAAAAAAGAACACTAGGTACTGCATAGATATTAAGCCCTTCCTCCTGGTCTATTAGCTTCCATGTCGGTAAAGAGAACTGGAATTTATAGAATAAGAAGCATTTGCCAGGATTCAAATACATCAGGAATTTGTAAAATATTCAAGACAGTAGGGTCCACAGAACAGTGCATCTTGAAAATAAGCCTTACCTGTTGCCCAAGAGTTAGGGGGCTATTTATAATCTCAATGACCTCTGGTTTAAGGAAAATAACTTTTTTTAAATGTCTTCAGAAGAGAGTTAATCCTACCAAGGCTGTTTTCCATGTTTCGGTCCCTCCTGCCTGAGTATGCATATGTTCTTCCATCCTAACTGTGCCCACCGGGGACCACGCCCTTGGAAGCCCTGCTTGTCTCAGCAGCTATGGTATCCCCTGAAGACATGCATCTATGACACTTCAGTGAGCGGAGGCGAATTTGCCTGCATTTGCACAAGGTCACTAAGACCCCCAGATACCAAGCCCCATTGTCAGTTTAGCATCTCTCTTTCTCAATTTCTTTCCAGCCTTGCTGGGATTTTAAGTAACACCCAAAGCACCAGTTGGGCAGCTTCCCAAAGAGTTTTCAACAACATTGAAGCCCTCCTGCCCCTCATCAGGCACTGCAGGCCAGATCCCCGTGTCCTGCACATCTGCCTGACTGAGAGAGAACAGAGCCAAACTCTGTCAGGTCAGAGGCCACATTTTCTTTCAATTTATTAAAAAAATTTTTTTTGTAGTATAGTCAGTTACAATGTGTCAATTTCTTGTGTACAGCATAATGTCCCAGCCATGCATATATGTACTTATGTTCATTTTCATATTCTTTTTCATTAAAGGTTATTGCAAGATATTGAATACAGTTCCCTGTGCTATACAGAAGAAATCAGTGATTAACATTTGCAAATCTCAAAGTCCCAAATTTATTCTTTCTACCCCTTTTCCTCCAGTAACCATAAGGTTGTTTACTATGTCTGTGAGTCTGTTTCTGTTTTCTAGATGAGCTCCTTAGTGTCCTCTTTTTTCTTTTTCTTTTTTTTTTTTTAATTCCACATATGAATGATATCATATAGTATTTTCTTTCTCTTTCTGGCTTACTTCACTTAGAATGACAGTCTCCAGGTCTATCCATTGTTGTGGCAAATGGCATTATTTTATTCTTTTTTATGGCTGAGTAGTATTCCATCATATAAATATACCACAACTTCTTTATCTAGTCATCTGTCAATGGACATTTAGGTTGTTTCCATGTCTAGGCTATTGTATATAGTGTTGCCATGAACATTGGGATGCATGTATTTTTTTTGAATTAGAGTTCCCTCTGGACATAGGAGTGGGATTGCTGGATTATATGGTAAGTCTATTTTTAGTTTTTTTAGGAATCACCATGCTGTTTTCCATAATGGCTGCACCAAACTACATTCCCACCAACAGTGTAGGAGGGTTCCCTTTTCTCCACACCCTCTCCAGCATTTATTGTTTGTGAACTTTTGAATGATGGCCATTGTGACTAGTGTGAGGTGATACCTCATTGTAGCTTTAATTTGCATTTCTCTGATAGCGATATTGAGCATTTTTTTCATGTGCCTATCAGCCATTTGTATGCCTTCACTGGAGAATTGCTTGTTTAGGTCTTCTGCCCATTTTTGGATTGGGTTGTTTGTGTTTTTGCTATTAAGTTGTATAAGCTGTTTATATAGTCTGGAAATTAAGCCCTTGTCAGTCTCATCTTTTGTTAATGTTTTCTCCCATTCCATTGGTTGTCTTTTTGTTTTAGTTATGGTTTCCTTTGCTGTGCAAAAGCATACAAGTTTAATTAGGTCCCATTTCTTATTTTTTCTTTTATTTCTATTGCCTGGTAGACTGCCCTAGGAGAACATTGCTGAGATTTATGTCAGAGAATGTTTTGCCTATATTTTCTTCTAAGAGGCTTATATTATCTTGTCTTATGTTTAAGTCTTTAAGCCATTTTGAGTTTATTTTTGTGTGTGGTGTGAGGGAGTGTTCTACCTCCACTGATTTACATGCAGCTGTCCAGTTTTCCCAACACCACTTGCTGAAGAGACTGTCTTTTCTCCATTGTATATTCTTGCCTCCTTTGTGGAAGATTAATTGACTGTGGATCTGTGGGTTTATTTGTGGGTTCTCTATTCTGTTCCATTGGTCCATATGTCTGTTTTTGTTCCAATATCATGCTGTTTTGATTACTATAGCTCTGTAGTATTGTCTGAAGTCTGGGAAGGTTATTCCTCCAGCTTCATTCTTTTTCTTCAGTAATGGTTTGACAATTCAGGGTCCTTTGTGATTCCATATAAATTTTAGGATTATTTGTTCTAGTTTTGTGAAAAATGTCATATTTTTACATCAGGTAACTTGATCTGTTCCTAGACGGTTGTCAATCTCTTCATCAAACACCCCGGGCCTTGTGCCTGAGTCATGCTTTCCTTTGTACATGCCCTGGCCCCTGCCACACCCTGGCCCTCCAGGACTCCCAGGGGTGGTCTGAGCCACCTACAGTGTCTGCTTTTTCTGTTTGTCCAGCCCCACAGAGACAGGCCACAGGGACGTGCACGGGTGCTGTGTCATGCTAACAGAAGATGCTCAGCAGGGATCACAGGGCCACAGAGGACATTGTGCCAGGAGCTAGCGGTGAAGGATGATGTGTGCTGGCTTCCTTTAGAAAGCTTTGTGGATGGAGCTCTGATGAGGGATGTTCAGGGCATCATAATTCAGTGTTGTATCAGTGGCAGTGCTCACTTTTATTGACTATTGATTATGTACCTGGCAGCCATCTGAGTGCTTCACCTACATGATGTCACTTAATCTTCCCCAAAATGCTATGAAATATGACCAATATTTTCCTTGTTTTATGGATGAAGAAACTGAAGGTTAAAGAGGAGTTTTGCCCGAGGTCAGAGAGAGAAGCTGAGCCAGGATTCACACTGGTCTGTCTGGCTGTATTGCTGTCCCATGGGCTGAGCTGAGCATAGCCTGCCAGTGTTTTGAATGACATTTAAAAATGTGAGCCAATATTTTAAGTGCAAAAGAAACACATATAAAATTCTAGCATCTCTTAAAAAATGGGTATGTATGACAACATTGGGCCCTCAGTCCAAAGCATCCCATTTATGGGAGGTGTGTATTAGCTGCCTCGTTAGAAGGGGACTGTGCTCCCAGTTTCCACAGAACCTAGTACAACAGGCTGGTTCTGTTCAGGTACTGTGTGACTCCCATGTGCTCCTGAATTGCCAGTCCTGTTATGCTGCCCCCTGTTCCATGGTTTTTGGGCAGCAGGTGTTTCCCTGGCTTTGCACTGTCCTGGAAACAGAATTTGGGGCTAACATTCCTGTCTTCAGTTGGTTAGGAGCAGAGAACACGGATGCAAGCATGGAGCAACATGGCGGGATATTAGTTTAGGGTTAATTTCAAAGTCAGTTCATCACTGAGGGGGATGGCAGGCTGAAGGGCTGGCATGGAAAGTGCTGGAAAGTGACCATGGCCCTGGAATTTACACCAGGTTGTGCCATAGACTCGTTGTGCAAGCCAATCTGAGTCACTTTCCTCTGCATCTATAAAAGGGAGAGACCGAAGTTGCTAAGTTGTAGGACAGATGTCAGCTCTGAAACTCTTCTCTGCTACTGCTTATAAGTCACGTTTCCACCTGAGAAGGACTGACTTTGGGAGCATCTCTTAAGGAGGTGGATAGGTTTGGAAATTGCCTTCAGTGAGTACAGATGAACAAGTAAGCAGCAAATGACTTTGGCTGGCACAGCTTCAGAGCAGCGGGGAGGCCCTGGACCCAGCCCAGTGAAAAAAGGTGGGGCCTGAGTTATTGGAAACCTTTGGATTCCAGAGCTTTCCTTTTTATGAATTCAAGGGTCAGGCCAGGGCTTGGTTCTTTATTTAGAAAACCATGATAATAACCACTGAAATCATTGCTTGCCAGAACAAATGTTCTTGCCAGAACATCTCGCCCCAAACAGTATCTCTGGGAACTATACTGGACGGAATGTCACAGTCTTTCGGTACAGTTAGAGGACCTCACAGGGACAGTATTGTTTTCTCCTCTCTCTTTTAAAGCACAAACCTTATCACAACAAAGCAAACCTGTTTCTCAAATTAGAGCAGCCATGAAAATAAATAAGTAGTTATCTAAAAGATAGACCAAGAGATCAGGCACAGGTCCAAGAAAAAAGAGCCTCATAATAGATTTTTCTTATATGCTTTTTTGTACGTCTGGAGGCCTTGTAATTCCCTCTGGCCTGTCACCATCTCTGAGTGTAAGTTTCCCTGGCTTCACAGAGTTAGCCCTATTTTCTCTGTGGCAAAGGTGATGTGTACAACCCAAAGTTTAGATGCTCATCTGAAAATGATCTCAGGCATGACTTCCTGGTATCCCCCAAACTTGGGCAGGTTTGAGGGTAGATGTGGGGTCCTATAGGAGAGATGTGGCCTCTTCTGCGAGCCAGTTGCCGATTGAGACTCTTTGAGAATCTATGGGGAGGCCAACTTGACCGGGACTGTGCCTACTGGCTTGACCTCATAGAAGCTTGCCTCTGTAGCCAGGGCCAACTGACTTTCCAGCTTGTGCTGGAGTACATCACTTGTTAAAATGAGACTTTTGATTCAGTAGGTCTAGGTTGTGAGCAGAGGGAGTGTCTCCATTTCTAACAGGCTCCCTAGCGATGCTGTGTGGCTGGTCCATGGACCATGTTTTGAACTGCAAGGTCCTACACTCGTGGTTCTCAAAGTGTGCCACCAGGACCCCAGACAATAACATCACATGGGAACTTGTTAGAAATGCACATTCTTAGGCCCCACCCCAGATCTCCTGAATCAGAAACTCTGGAAATGTGGCCCAGCAACCAGATTTTAACAAATCATTTGGGGTAGGAAGGGTTAAATTGGGAGATAGAGATTTGCAGATCCTAACTACTATATGTAAAACAGATAAACAACAAGTTTATACTGTACAGCACAGGGAACTCTATTCAATATCTTGTAGTAACCTATGATGAAAAAGAATATGAAAATGAATATATGTATGTATATGTACGACTGAAATGTTATGTTGTACACTAGGAATTTTTCACAAAATTGTAAATAGACTATACTTCAATTAAAAAAATCCCCTAGGTTATTCTGATGCATGATAAAGTTTGAAAACCACTGTCTATACTTTGTTATGGGTGGAATTGTGTCTCTCCCCAAAATATATATTGAAGCTCTAACCTCAAGTACATGTGGCTGTGACCTTATTTGGAAATAGGGTCTTTACAGATCTAATCAAGGTAAAATGAAGCCATTACCATGAGCCCTATTTCAATACAGTAGGTGTCTTTATAACATGACCATATGAAGACACAGAGACACACAGGGAGAAGATGGCCGTGTGATGAGGGTGACAGAGATTGGAGTGATGCCTTACATGTGTTAGAGGGAGCATGGCACTGCCAACACCTTGATTTTGAATTTGTAGCCTCCACAACTGCGAGACAGTAAATTTCTGTTATTTTAAGTCACCCAGTTTGTGGTACCTTGTCATGGCAGCCCAAAGAAAGTCATACAGCCATGAAGGCTTTCTCTGCTCTGTGATAGAACAGCAGGTGTTGACAGGGCCCAGGTGCAAGGTTTGCCTGATGGGTAGCTGGATACAGGGAAAGAGCAGAACAAGGTGAAAAGGAAACAGGAAGCAGTGATAATATATTGTCTGAGGTATATGTGGGTTTAATGATTTTAAAAAGTTATTTGCAAGTTAATTTAACAAGCATTTATTGAGTCCTTACTAAGTGCCAAGATCAGTTTGAGGCCCTGGGGATATAAAAGAGCTCAAGACAAGATCCTATTCCTCAAGAAACTTCCAGTCATGAGTAAACAGGTACTTACCATTTAAGGGCAGTTGCTACTCTGGAGGGAGTATAGACAGAGTATACGAGTGGGGCAGCCACAAACAGTTGTGCAGGTTGTGCACTGTGCAACACATAGTCTCTAATGTCAGTGGTCTTTGTTAGGGTTCTGTGGTACACAACTGCTCTACTGAACGTGGTTCCTCCATTGGGAAGATACAAGAAGGACATTTAATTCATTCTTGAGGGGCAAGAGAAGCTTCCCAAAGGAAGTAGAATCTAAACTGAGATCTGAGGAGTGAGTGAAAATTAGTCAGGTGACGGAGGCCGAGTGTGGGGAATCAGAAAGGAGAAGTGTTTAGAAAAAGCAAAGAGCACATGCCAGACTGAGGGGTGGCCAGAGCAGCAGTGAGGAGTATGTCCAGCCAAGGACTCTGTAGGAGAGGAG
The DNA here is from genome assembly GCF_048773025.1 of Camelus bactrianus. Lineage (NCBI taxonomy): Eukaryota > Metazoa > Chordata > Mammalia > Artiodactyla > Camelidae > Camelus > Camelus bactrianus. Next base: position 46,409,080 of record NC_133547.1, on the reverse strand, counting down.
TCAACTATTAACTAGGAGGAATCATCCTCTTTCATTAGCACCTAGAGCCCCCCCAGGTAAGTCCCATTTTGTAGCAAAACTTCTTTTCTTTGTTTACCCAAATATCCCCCAAAGGAATTAAGGCCTGTTACATCTTGGTCATAAAACGAATGCAATTTTCTTGTAACAGAATAGGTTAGGTGTTGGTTAGGATGGAATAAGACAGATGTCAATGATGTGTTTAAAGTGTTTGTGTGTGATTGACTAAGAAACTGTAACTTCAACTTTCTTCTTTGGCCTGGGGTCCTCCCCTCCTCCCCATTGAGGGTCAGGAACTGGGGAGGCCACATGAAAGCTGGTTTGTGTTTTGAATGTATTCTGTTGGAAATCCGAGACCGTGCTTGGATCCATTCTCACAGAAAGAAAGGACCTGCTCAAGTTATACTCTTGAATCTAGAATACGAGTTGGGAGTGATCAACGGTAATAATAATAATATTGTGCAGGTTATGTAGCACCTACAGTATAGTAGGCACTATCCTTTGGACTTGATATATGTTAATATATCCAATTTTCATAAATATGCTATGAGGTATAGTATATTTTAATATATCCAATTTTCATAAATATGCTATAAGGTATAGTATATTTATACTATATAGAATATGCTGTATGATATGCTGCATCATCTCTATTCACCGATGAGTAGACAGAAGCACAGAGAGGGTAAGCAAGCTGCCCAAGGTAGCCAAGTGATGGAGCTGTGATTACATCCAGGCAGCCTGGCTCCAGAGATTGCTCTTCACCACTCTACTACATTATGTTGATTAATTAATGGGATGGATGAATGAATGAATGAATGAATGCTAAAGCTTTTTTAAAAAATGTTTTCTGGCTAGGTCTCCAAAAAGAAGAATCAATGAAGCAGTAAAGTTTAGTCCCAGGGCTTTCTGCTTAATCAAGGTTCTACAGTTTATCTTTCATTGCAAGGTAATGGGCTGTTTATACTCAGAGCCATCTAAATGCTGAAAAAAACACTGATGTTAACAGTTGTTGATGAGTGACTGCGAAAGGCTGAACATTTTAATTTTTTTGGAACACTTTAATTTAAAGTGAGTGCAAGAATTAATTGCCAGTGAGTTAAAAGGCTTTATCTGCCATTTCTCTGCTCCTCGATCTTCTGCCTTCCACTCAGAACAATAACAAGGGCATTGTGAGCACAAGCGTGACTGGCTGGTTTTTCCTTTCCAAGCTGCCTGGTTTTGCAACTTGCGCTTACATCTGGCGACCAGGAAATGTAGGAAAGAATTCTTATCCCAATGGTATCTCTATGTCCTTAAGGGACTGATAGGGCCCTACCCCCACCCCCATAGATTGCGAGTTCTTGGAGTGGAGGACCCAGATTTCATCCCATCTGTATCCTCGGCATCTAAGAATGCCTTGCACATAGTAGGAGCTTTACATTAGGACAGGTTATCGGTGCTGTCTGATCAGGGGCAATTTTGATGGTGTAGAGGAGGTTCTAAGGAAAATCATAAACACTCCTTGATTGAAATGGTGTTTTCTAAATCTTCAAATAACAATTCATTTGCTTTCTCTTTCCTGCTTCAGTTACCTCCCAAATCGTTTTCCCTCAGACTCTGTATTCTTCCTCCACAGAGAAGCCCACTCACTCAACTCTGTTTTGTTGGAGTTCTGTGTGTGTGCTCAGTCCTCTGCGTGGATCTTATGCTGATCTGGATGGGTGTCCAGGAATGTCTGTGCCAGTGTGTGTGTGAACATGTGTATCTGTGTATCTAGGTACGTAGGGATCAAGGACTTAAAGCAAAATCATGATGCTAAACCTAAACATGCCGATTTGCTAAACTAAGGCAACCTGAGAGTTAAACTTTTCTTGAACCAAAGCTTAAAAGAAAATGACTTGGTTCAATTTAAGACAAGCAATAGAAATTTTCAAAAATCATGTAACATTTTAGGGAGATAATCCATTTATATGATTCAAAATTAAATAAATATACATACATAAATGTCTGTTTTTTATCCTTGTTCACCATGTGTCCAGTGTCTCTTCATCTTCACAAACCAGTAACCATGTTAATGTTTCCTTTGGATTCTTCCAGAGATTTAAATATGTACACAAGCAAATACAAATTAACAATGCCATCTCCTCCTTCCTACACAAACGAGAGCATGCTATGCTCTTTTATTCTGCATCTTACTTTTTTTCACTTTATAATCCATCTTGGAAATCTTTTTTTTAAGTTTTTTTTTTAATTCACACATAGTTGATTTACAATGTGTTAATTTCTCATGTACAGTATAGTGATTCGGTTACGTATACATATATATTCCTTTTCACCTTCTTTTTCATTATAGGCTATTACAAGATAGTGAATATAGTTCCCTCTGCTTTACAGTAGGATCTTTTTATCTATTTTATATATAATAGTTAGTATCTACAAATTCCGAACTCCCAATTTATCCCTCCCTACCCCTTTTCCCCTTGGAAGCCATAAGTTTGTTTTCTATATCTGTGAGTCTGTTTCTGTTCTGTAAATAAGTTCATTTGTGTCCTTTTTTAAGATTTCACATTTAAGTGATATCATATGGTACTTTTCTTTCTCTTTCTGACTTACTTCACTTAGTATGACGATCTCCAGGTTCAACCATGTTTCTGTAAATGGCATTATTTTATACTTCTTTATGGTTGAATAGTACTCCACTGTATATACATACCACAACTTCTTTATCCAGTCATCTGTCAATGGATATTTAAGTTGCTTCTATGTCCTAGCTATTGTAAATAGTGCTGCTATGAACATTGGGGTGCATGTATCTTTTCAAATTATTAGAGTTCCCTCCAGATATATGCCCAAGAGTGGGATTGCTGGATCATATGGTAAGTCTATTTTCAGCTTTTTAAGGAATCTACATACTGTTTTCCATAGTGGCTGCACCAAACTACATCCCCACCAACAATGTAGGAGGATTCATCTTGGATATTTTTTGTTCATAAGAAGGGCCTTCATTCTCTTTTCACAACTACAACAGTATTCTGTTGGATAGCTGTATCAAAATGTGTTTAACCAATCTCTAATTGGTGGACATTTGGGTTGTTGCCAATTTCTTATGACAGAAAACAGTACTGCAATGAATAACCAGTTCTGATGGTTTATTGCTAAATTGCTCACCAATGGGTGACACTAATTGGCATTTACAGTAGCAGTGTAGAAGAATGCCCATTCCTGTTTCCTTTTAATACACTTGGAGTTTTAATAATTTGATAGCAAAAATGGCATCTCATAGTTTGAATTTGTGTTGTTCTCAATGTAAGGGAGGCTGGCTCTCTGTGTATTTAAAAGCTATTGTATTTCCTTTATTTGTGAACTGTTTCTTTACATTCTTTGCCCAATTTTTTTCTGGGTAATTGGGTTTTTTCTTATCGATCTATAGGAGCTCTTAGAATATTAAAGACATTAAACTTTGTCTGTGAATTGAGTTATAGACAATTTGCTCCCAGTTTCCATTTGTCTTTATTCTTTGCTCAAGGAGATTTTGCCAAGCAATGACTTTGATTTTTATGGAATTTAATTTTTAAATCTTTTACATTATGCCTTCTAGATTTTATATCATAGTTAGAAAGGTCTTCTCTGATTTATACAGGAGCTTCCCTTTTAGGATTTATTTTTTACCTTTATTATTTGATACATTTGGAATGGCTCCTAGAATAATGGATTTTACAATTTCAGTATGAACCTGAAAAGTAAGGCAAGGAAGGAGGTCAGAGGAATGTTCCCATGTGGGCTGAAGGCTGGACTCAAACACATTCAGAAGAACCCTGTAGCTTCGCCATGTTCTTCATGTGCCCCTGCCCACCCAACCACAGTCCTTTGACCCGGAGGTGAGTATCTGACCCAAGACAAGCCAGTCAGAGCCCTGCTCAGAAATCTCTGAACTTGGGGCCAGAACGAGAATCAGGCAGCCATAAAAGGTAAGACTGGTGACTTCTGTGGGCCGGGCTTCCTTCTCCATGAGATAGCCAGGTGGCAGCGAAAGAATAAAATTAACACAGGAAAAAAGGCAGAGATGATGGAATACTACTCTGGAGTACAGAGGAATGAACTGCAGACACACACAGCAGGAGTCAACCTGAGTGAAAGAAGCCAGATAAAAATATGTACCTACTATATGATTCCATTTATACAAAACCCTTGAAAATGCAAACTAATCTAGAGTGTCAGAAATCAGATCAGCCATTGCTGGGAAGAGGCGAGGAGCGTGAGGAGAGGTAGAATGGGGGGGGTACAAAGAGGCGTAGGGGAAATTGTAGGATGGTGGACATGGTCCCTGTCTTGATTGTGGTGATGATTCTATGGGTGGGTACCTATTTCAAAACTTTTCAATGTGTAAATGTGTCCTATTCATTTGATGTCAATGAGACCTCGACAAAGCTGTTTTATCATGAAGCAGAGGATGGGTGGGTTAGCTCAGTGGCAGAGGGCGTACTTAGCATGTGCTTAGCATGCACAAGGTCTTGGATTCAGTCCTCAGTACCTCCAATATTTAAAAAGTTTAATAAAAGCTAAAAGTAAATAAAGCAGAGATGAGGGGGAAAAATTTACCCAGAAAGAAGTACAAATGAGGACTCTGTGTAAAACAAGAGAAAGAACGAATTTAGACTGGTATCCAGTTCTCTCGGTCTAGGTGCCCAGCTGCACCTCAAGTTCCGTATCTTAACTCAAACTTGGATGGTCAGGCTAATACATTTACCACTTCACTCAAGCTGAGTTTCTATTCTTTGCAGACAGAATAATCAAACCATACCCACCCCATTCCCAAGAAATAGCCTTAGGGTTAAGATTCCAGTTTGGTTCATTTTCTCCCTTACCTTTCACACCCAGTTATCACCAAGTACAACCAATTCACCTGTGAACACTTGTCCTCTCCCATCCAGACCTGCTGGGAGTCCAGGCTCATATCCTTCTCCAATTAGACTCTTTGCAGCCCATCAGCTGGGCTTCCTCCCACTCCTCCCTCCATATTGTTTCCAAAGTTGCATATTTAAAGCGCCCTTTCATGCCCCTTCTTAAAACAATAATACCAACAACTGGTGAGAACACGTTGCTCACTGCACCTCCCAGCCTGGCCCCAGCATCCCTCTCTAGAACAAATAAATTGTTCTTTGCACATTCTCACTACCTACGCTGGCAGGCATCTGACTCCAACAGCACCAGGCATATTTGCCTTTGAGAGCTCCTGTCCTATTTGTCCACATGACAAATTTCTAACCTATTCGAAGTCCAATTCAAATGTTACCATTTTTATAGCTTTTTCGGCTCTCTCAGGCTGAATTAATTGCTCCATCATCTCTGTTCCCATATCTCTTATCATCTGTTGTGGTGATGGATGAGTCTTTCTTTCCCATAAGATGATAAACTTCTGAAGAGCAGGAAGTGTGTCTTATTCATCTTTACAAACCCAGAAACCAGCATAATTCACGAAATGTAGCAGGTGCTTCATTAATATCTTTCAATTGATTTAAATTGAGGGACTCAAAATAGATCAATGGTTTTCAAGTCTTTTTGAACACCCTTTAATACAACTCTTTTTCAAAACAAAATGTTACAAGGAATCTCAATATGTAATTCACATAAAGGTGGAATTGACCTCGTTGAAGAGTCAGTGAATGAGTTTGATCTGGAAGCTATTTTATCATTTCAGTAGTTTTCTTTCTGTCTGCATCCATGTGGAGCACACTTGCTTTTCTACCACCTTCCTCTGGTTCCTCATCTTCTCCACCACCTAATGAAGGCTCCACTTATCTTCTGCAGGAGCACCCAGAACCCTCCTGTATCACGAGAGACTCAAAAAGACAATTCCCCTGTGTTACCAGATACTCCTGCTCACAGCTTTCCTGGGCCAGAAGAAATTCCAAAATTGTGGGGCAGGAGTGGAGGAAGAAGTTTCTGGACAAAGAGATCCCTAAACACAAAGACAGATCTTATAAAGAGGCCTCTGGCTGTTTGCTTAAATTAGTAAACTAGTTTCCAAAAAGTTAGATGAAAGAATAAGCATTATCTCCAAAGTGCCAAGGAGTCTGGGAGTTAAGCCACTGCTGTTAAGTGACTCTCCTATTTATTCATGCAGAGTCTTAATTTAAAATTTTGAGTCTGTGGTCTTTTCTTTCCAGAATTCCACTTTATAGAATTGATTCTGATATTATTTTCTGTCTTGAATTAATTTCTCCTTGAAGTTTTATAAACAGAGCCGGTTTAATATAAAACCCAGTAGGTTCCGTTTGGAACGCATAAAAAACATTCTGAGCATTGTGGCATGCAGAATTTATGATAAAGATAAAACTAACAATTTCATTGTGCTTGTGGGCCAAATGAGGGTATTGGACCAGATGACCTCCAAGGCTCCCCCAACCTTGGGAGTCTATGATTTCTGGGCAGGCAAGAACAATAGTATAGGTTTGGGGTGAATTGTGTGAGAAATAAATTGTTCTTTGCACAAATGAATAGAATATAATCACAATAAATCTCAGAAAGAACATTTCAACAGAAAGAACATTTCAAAAACTCTCTTCAATGTCTCATTGTAGGTAGTTTCATTTTTGTTTTATTCTTCTTACTTTCTAAGTAATACCACTAGCTTGGGGTTTCAGGTGTGATTCAGCAAAGGGATTATTTCTATACGCGCAGGACAGAGGCCACTAGAGCCACGGACCTGGAGACATTTGGCAAGGTCAGTAGGACAAAGTGAAGAAAAGAGATAACTTTTTATGGCTGCTAAAAATGGAGAAAGAAGATGTTTCAAAAGTTGATCTGTTGATAGAAATTCAACATGTATTTGTCCAAATCATTAAAGTTCTATGGTTAGTTACCACGCTAGATCCGAAGAGCCATTTAACCCAAAATATGAGAGGACCATTAAAAACTTTATTTTGATATATTTAACCTCATAGATAGCATCATTTTCTTGGGGAAAAAAAATCCATTCTGGCTGGGTTCTCTGCTTTGATGCCACGGACATGTCTCCCTCAGCCTAGCAGAAGAAACAGACCTGCAGTGGTGGGGACGACCGTGGGCACTGGTCCCAGCTACTCACAGTTCATCCAAGCTTTACATCTGCCTAAGAGAAGGCAAAATTATTCCAAACTGGGGAACAAGGAAAAGTTATCTTGAAAGGTGGAGTTGTGAATGTCGATTCTCCTCACTCTTCTGTTTATTCTCTAAATTGAATATTCACCACAGACTGATTGTCTTTGCATTAATTTAGAGTCCTGTTTTGTGACCATGATTGAGAGCTCAGAGGTGTTTTTTCTTTGCTCTTTGTTATAATTAGTAAATGGTTTTATGTTCCTTGATTATAATGAATTTTTGAATTTCATTATAATATCTAAATTGATCATTATCACAAATGGATGTCAGTATTTGGCTGTGAGTGTTTTTCTTTTAGCAGAAATGAATGATCCAAATTTCTTGAATTACTATCTTGGGTTTCTTTTTTTAACTACTGGAAGAGAAAAAAAAAATAGAATGATAAAGTATATTTTGAACCAAACACAAGCTCAACCATTCACTCAACAAACATTTATTGAATATCAACCATTGGACTGAGTCCTCTGGAGTAAACAAATATGAATAATTTACATTTCCTGCACTCAAGGAACTGATGAATTACAGGAAATAAAGCAGATAAATAAATAACTCTACTGACGGTAAAATGAGTAAATACCGTAAGAGATGACAGGGTTCTTTGGGCAACAAAGAAAGGGAAGAAAACATTCAGCTGAGACAGAAGAAGTTTCCTGGAGAAATTGGTGCATAAACTAGCACTTCTTCGAGAAACAGAATTTAAGAAGTGATGGGAAGGGGCCCCAAGAGGAGGGAAATGGAAAACCATTGGTGGTTTTAGAAAGGGGAAGTGACATGGTTTAGCCGAGTGGTTTAGAAAGCAGACAGATGCTAGCCCAACAACGACTGTAACGATTTAAATGAGGTTGAGGTGCTTGAACCAAATGAAGCTGGTGTGTACAGAGCACGCAGATTTGAGAGGTGCCAAGGAAGCAGAATCTACTAGCCTTGGGAAAACTTTAGAAACAAGAAGTGGAAACACAGATTTGAAAATCAGTGCAGGCTATTGTTGAAATTATAGACTAGTGGTTTTCAAGCTTATCAAACACAAGAATTACCTGGAGAGCTTAAGTATCAGTGCAGATTCCAGGCTCCACCCTTGGGTGTAAAGATTCAGTAGGGTTTAGGTTTGCTCCTGGGAATTCGTACTTTTCAAGCAGCATCCCAGAGGTTCTGGGTGAGGTTGGTGCACTGATCACACTTTGAGAAACTGAGCCATGGAAATAGAGATGACCAAGAGGGCGTGCAGAGAACCAAAGGTGGCTGAGATGGCCCTTTGGAAAACGAGGAAGACAGTCTGCACGCTGGAGCTGCTACCACGTGCTTCTCCGTGACCTGAGGTCAAAAGTCACCTTCTGGGCGCTTATGTTCTAATGTAAAAGAATATGTAGATAGACAAACACAGAAACAAAATGGTTTTAAATGGTCCCATGGAGAAAATAAAGCAGAATAAGGGCTTGAGAGGGATGGGGTTTGGAGGTGGAGGGTGAAAGGAGGTGGGAGAAAAGTAGGGGCAGCGCTTTTGAACTGAATCATGAGGAAAAGCCTCTTGGAAAATGACAGTCAGTGGGCACCTGAGAGGGGGATGTGGCCCCAGGAAGTCAAGAGGAAGAGCATCGCAGGCATAGGAACATGACGTGTGAAGGCTATGAGCTTCGAAATGGCCCCGTGTGTTTGGGGAGTGGCTGCGGCGCCAGGGTCCGGCGGGGCTGGAGCCGAGTGAGGCAGGGGTGAGAAATCAGAGGTGAGGGCACAGGAGCAAACAGGAGCAGGTGGTGGAAGGAGGCCTTGTAGGTCATGGCAAGGATTTTAAAGTTGATTCTATGGTGTGTGGGGAGCTCACTGGAGGCTTTGAGTAGGAGAGTGGCGCGATCTGACTTGCTTTTTTGGAAAGATCACTTTGCCTGCTGCGGACTGCAGAGAACCAGTGTGGTCCTGGGGATGAGCTGGAGGGACCAAGGTCATCCCAGGTAGGCTGTGGAGGCTGAGACGTGGATGGCAGCAGTGGACACGGTGAGGAAGGGGCAAACCTGACGTGTTATGAAGGTAGAAATGACATAACTTGCTGATGGATGAGCTGTGGGGTATGAGGGAAATTTCTAGTTTTTTGAGTCTTTGTATTTTGGTGCCAGGAACAATTGAACACTTATGAGATGAAGCTGATGAGGTGTGATGGGAGCTAAGGGAAAGAGGGCTTCAGGCTCTTATTTGTCTTGGTTTTGCTAAAGCCTCGAACCATGATGGTGCTTGGTAAGCTCTTAAATATTTCTTGAATGAATTATTGAAAGACTGAATGTTGCAGAATAGCAAAGAAGGAAAGGAATGGGGGGAAAAAAAAACCTGGGATGGGGGTTGGAAATGTGTAGGGGCACTTTTGATTGTCACAATGACTGAGAAATACTATTGGCACCAATCACATCGAAGCTCTTGAAGTCACCACCAGGTCTACTACATTAACCATTTTAAAGTGTACAATCCAGTGACATTTTGTACCTGCACAGTGCTATGCAACCATTATCACTATTTCCAGAAAATTTTCATCACCTCAAAATGAAACACTGTGCCCCTTAAGCAGTTACTCCCCAATTTCACCTTCTCCCTCTCCTGGCAACTACTAATCTGCTCTCTGTCTCTATGGATTTGCTTATTCTAGATATTTCGTACACACTGAATCATGCAATCTGTGGCCTCTGTGTCTGGCTTTGTTCACTTAGCATTATGTTTTCCAGGTTCATCCGCACTGTAGCATATATCAGCATGGCATCCCATTTTAAGGACAAATAATGTTCCATTGCATGGATATACCAGATTTGGCTTATCCATTCATTCATTGGTGGATATTTCAGTTGTTTCCGTCTTTGTGAATAGTGCTGCTATAAATATTTGAGTACAAGGTTGTATTTGTACCTGTCTTCAGTTTTGGGATGGAATACATATAGGAGAGAAATTGCTGAGTTAGATGATAATTTTATGTTTAAACTTCTTGAGGAAATGCCAAACAACTGAGCATCTTTTAAGGCATCCTTTCTGAAGTCTCTCTTGACCTGTCCTTTCTCCTTCCACCGGCGTATCCCTTATCATCACTGTTCCCAATGTCCACATGTCTCCTGGCTCCTGAGCCTTGAATTTAGTAACCTTACATTACCTGTCTCCTGTTAGTAGATTGTAAACTCCTAGAGGGAAGAACCCAGGCCTTATTTTTCTTTGTATTGTTTGCTGTAACCTCATTTGCCTCTGGTGAATTATAAGCTCTCAATTAATCTTTGCTGGGAACATGACAGTTCTCAGTGCAGAAAAGACTTGGCTTCAAACAGGGTGACTTCTCATCTGGGGAGTGAAGAACTTCAGATGCTACAAAGTAGTAATTGCTATTTTTCTCTGTAATTGCTGGGGCTGTGCTGGCATACCCAGGTTGCTGTTACATTTATTTAGGCAAAGAAGAAGAGGGTGTATGTGTCTGTGTATATGGGGAAGAGGAGGCTGTGTTTTTCATGTTGCAGCTTTGTGACAGCTACATTTGCAAAATCTGTCCACCAGCCAAGTGAGCTCAACCAACATACAAGAAACTTCTCAGGATTTCATCTTCAAACAAGCCTGAGTTGCTGGGCTTCTCCACTGCTATGCTGTTTATCTGAAAAGGTTGCATTTTATAAGCCATGGTTCTGCCTAGAGAGCCCGAATTTTTGGCAATCTTGCAAAATCCCAGGGTTTTAATTAAATTGCTTTCAAAGTAGCTTTACTTAATGGGTCATAGGACCAAATGTTGAATTAACATAAAGCATTTCCTAAATGGAGTGAAAACAAATGGGAGGTGGCTTCCCGTGTGAGCTTCCTGTAATTGGAACCACCAATCAGAGGTGTCGCATGAGGGCTCCCTGATGGAATGCTTTTTGTCTTGGAGTCAGCATATGAAATTAAATGCTGAAAAAGTGTCGACTTTCCAAGTGCAAAAGCACTGAGGATCAGACAGAGAAGCAAAGGGCATGGCTTCTGCTTGCTAAGAGCTTATAATCTAGCTGGGGGAGGAGGGGGAGGTGAGAAATAGATGCATAAATGATAAATATCAATTTCAGACATGCAGGAGCTAAAAGGGTAATGTAAACGAGTAGCAGTATTAGGTGGGGCAGGGGTCGGGGTGGCGGTGCGGGGAGAGATGCTGCTGGAGCAGTCCATGAAGTATGGAGAAGTACGTTAAGACAGGCAGGAGGGTTGTATGTTCCAAGTGAAGAGTGTGACGCATGTCAGGAGCCAGCCATGGTCAAGGGTCATCAAGTCAACTAGCCTAAATGGAGCAGGATATTCAGGTAAGGGAATATGGGGACACTCGAATGGCAAGGGCATTTGGGGCAATCAGACTGAAAAGAGCATGGGAAATAAAAATAAGTTTAGACTTTATCCTGTAGGGAATGAGAAGCCATTTGGGCTTCTGAGAGGGAGAGTGACACATTGACAGTTATATTTATGGAAAAGTAATCTAACAAGGTTTAATAGACTGACGTCAAGGTAGAAAATAATGGAAAAGAGAAATAAGTTAAGAGGCTATTGAAATAGTCCAGCCGAGAACTGAGAGCTTAAACTAGAGCAGTGGCAACAGAGATGTAAAGAATTGTGGGACTGTCCCGGCGAGTAGGTTCTTGTCTCGTGGCAGAAAGAATTCAGAGAGGAAACATGGAGGTCAAGAGAGTAAAGTGGGGATTATTAAGGGATAGATAGCCTGCTTTTAAGGAGAGAGCGGGTGGGCTCAGGTGAGCAGCTGCCCTGAGCTTCTTTGGCAAGTTGGTTACATAGGGTGTCAAAATGAATGGGCGGAATATTTGTTGGGGAGGGAAGGGTTTGGGGTTGTATTCTCATCTCAGCTCCACCTTCTGGAAAGGAGGGATTTTTGTCCTTTAGTCAGGATCAGAAGTGTCATGGCGTCGGTGCATGATGGGTACTTCTAATCTGCAAGGCTAATTTTATTGTAATGAAGGCATAATGAGCAACAGGTTACATTCGGACAATGGAGATTCCTGCCTTTTCCCACCTTTCTTTGTGGGCCTCCCAAAATGTATGATTTCTTACCAGTCCCAAGGTTCTGGCTTTTCTCTGTTGGCCCAGGGACCCCTGTTGTTTACATGATGTATGGTTTCCTGCATTTGGCTCATGCCCCCTTTTTTTAAACCCAATTCCTACCATTTGGTCTGCGTCCCCATTTCTCTGCTCATATCTAGCTATCTGCCTGCTCTAACAGGACTAGGAGGTGGATTCATAAATAAAGCTGGGCTTTCTTCAGTTTTAGACAGATTTTTTTTAAACTGTTAGTTTTTATGTTTAATTTTTCTATTTCTACTTGATATTTTCCAGACACTGCTCTGTTAGAAATTGTGACCTCCTTATCTCATGAAAGGGATCATAATGTGCCACCCCGAAATATGCCACTTTGGCTGAAGGATTATTTTGAGCTGAAGGCAATTAAGAAATAGCAGACCTAGGAGAAACTCTCTGCCCTCCCCCTACTGCCTGAAAACGGAGCATAAATTTCCATTTATGAAGGTTTCTCCCTCTCCAGCACCACAGAGAGGGGAACAATTTTAATCACCAGAGATGACTCTTATCACTGGAGACAGCACTGACTTGTGTCTGCGTAACAAACCTTACTAAATAACCTTCATTTACCATACTTTTCCTAGCCACCTTCCCACAATTTACTACCGCTAAAAGCCCAAACCATTCCCTTCCTTTGTCTAATCACTTCTCTACAATTCAGCAGTTAAAGTGGTATATGTAAGCCCTTGGGTCTAACCTCTTCTTTGGGTTTTCACTTCTTTTATGTGAAGACCCCATGTGCATGCAAAATCAACCTTTCTCCTGTCAGTCTGTCTTTTGTCAGTTTAATTTGCAGGATCCAGGTATTGAACATAAGAGGATAGAGGGAAAGTTTTTCTTTATCTATACTGAACATTCAACAGTGCCCTCAAGCAACTGCTCAATACTAAATCATGTGACCACTTTCATCTATAGCCTTGATTCTAAATCTTAAGTGGGTCCTAAGTGCTGCCTGGTAATATGAATACATTTCTCTACGAAATTCACTGGAGTGTGAGCTCTACATGAGCAAGGATTCCTGTTCTGTTCACTGGTATATCCCACGAGCCTAGAATACTGCCTGGCACGTAGCATGTGCAGTGATTGTTATGGACGAGTATTCCACACTTTGTCCTGTTCCCTCAGACCTTAAGCCCTTTTACTGCAATACTCAGCTGTTAGCCTTGATACTTGCTTCACTGAGAAAGTGGAATTAATCTGAGAAGAATATCCATATGCTCCCACAACAAAGTTAACCACCCCCTTGCAACCTTACCCATATTTGCTCCTTCCCACTTACCACAAAGGACAGCTCGTCCCAGCTTCTGTCTACGTCTGATTCTCCCAATTGTGCACTGCATCCCACCCGCTTCTGCCTACTCAAGATTTTGCTCCCAAAGTTGACTCTTCTCTCTCCTGCATCATCAGAATAATTCCCATCAGAATTCAGATTAGTTTAGGAGAAATCACTGGGGCAGAAAAGTTCAGAGGTACTCTGCTGTGTGCTTGGGTGCTGGCAACCTGCATAGAACTGTCAAACAGAACTGACTTTAGGTGGCCGTGGGCAACCGAAGCATCTGCCAGAGGAGTGGACTGCAGTTTTCCCAATGCATCATTCTATGCTGTACACTTAGTAGGTGCTCAATAAATACTTCCTGAAGAATGAGTAATATCCCTCATCTTAAATTGTCCCTCTCTTGACTGTACATCCTTTCAACTACCGTTCCGTTCTTCTGCACCCTTTTATAGAAAAGTCCACAAGAGCATCACCTATATGCTTGCTGTTTAATTTTCTAGCCTCTCAGTCTCTTGTGATCTCACTCCTGTCGTGCCTTCATCTTTACCAGTCTGCTGAAACTCTGAGATCACCGATGACCTCCGTTTTGCCAAATCCAGTTCTTAGACCTCATGACTTGACCATTCAAGCGTTCATCTGACCCAGAGAATCACCCTTCCTTCTCTTTGTCCTCACTGGCCTCTCTTTCTCAGTCACATTTGCTGGTTCCCACTCTGCTCTCCAAATTCTTAGTGTCGGAATGTTCCAGTCTCTGCCCTCAGACGTCTCTTTTCTATCACACTCATTCCCACACTTTACACCCTATATGCTCAAATTCATTTCCAGGCTCTGAATCTGAGACTCGTATCTCCTCTTAGATTTTGAATAAACATCCTTCTCTCTCTCTTCTTTTAATGTCAGGTGCATAGAAATGAATTAATTAAAACTTTTGTTGACAACACACTTGTTTTTTTATCAATGCTTGGCCTTCTTTAAATTGATTGATTAACTGATTGATTGATTTAAATGCTATAATAAATATGAACACACCACCCAGTACAGAAAATAGAACATTTACAATAATGTAAGTTACACTCTATGGTCTTCCTCCACCGCATCCCTGTACCACTCCCCACCCAGTCAACACCCTCTCACCATCTCCATTACCGTAATTGCCCAAACTACCATCACCTCTCTCTGGGACTTCTGACCGGTCTCCCTGCTTCTTCTTTTTTTTTGCTTCACCTCCCACCCCTGCCCCCAGCCAATCTATTCTTTCTTTTTATCCAGAGTGATTCTTTAAGGTCAGCTCACACAAATTCTATGTGACCCTATTCATAACTTCCAATGGCTTCCCACCTCATGCGGGATAAAATCCAAAACCTTATAATCGATGACCAAGCCCTACATTATCTGAGCCTCTGGGTCCTCATTTGCTATCATCCTTCTCCCTGTTTCTTCGGCCTAATGTCTTTGAAATTGCTATTCCAACTGCCTACAATACTCCTTCCCGAAATATCCCCACGTCACTCTTCCTTATTTTATCCAGGTTGTTACTCATCAGTGAAGCTTTCTCAGCGAACCTCTTCGTGAAGAACAGCATCCATCCTCCACTTCCTGAGTCACTTCCCAACTCCCTCATTCTGTCGGCTTTACCTTATTACATGTGCATTTGTTCATCGTCCCTCTCCTCCCAGCAGAAGGAATGTTCCACGGGGCAGGGATCCGGTCTTGTTCACCACTTTAACCCCCAACTAGAAGAGTGTCTGGTGCACAGGAGGCACTGTTGCAGCTTAGATTTCCTGGGAAGGAGACTCTGAGACAGGGTTTAGTGTGCATGACTTCCATCAGGGCGTGCTCTTGGGATCAAGAGCTATAAAGGGAAGGGAAGGAGACAAAATTGGGCAGAGGGAGAAGCTGGGGGATGATACAGCCTTAATAAATCCTCAGCCAATTCCAAGGATGGCCCTTCGGAGTTGTACCCAGGGCCTGGGACTTTAGAAACCCATGTAGGTCAATCACTCATGGGGCTCACCCTAGGAAGGGGGCACGACCTTGGAGGAGGGGCTCTGCTTAGCTCGGCAATAGTGTAGTGGGCTGACAGCTGAGCGCTTCCTGCCAGCAGAGCTCCCAGGATCTGGGGAAATCATTCGCTCATTTCTGAAGAGAGGTCCGGGTGCACAGGGCTCAGTGAAGTGGTTGAACAAATGAACCTATCCAGGAACAGTGCAGATAGGGTGAGGGTTCATGACATGCAAAAGAGGAAGGAAACGGAACCCAGTCAGTGAATCCCCACTCCCAAAGCCCTCCATTTGCCCACCGTGGGCAAGGTCTTGGGGGAACTGTACGATGGGGTACAGCGTTATAAACGATGGGACACCCTTCTGGAGAAAGAGAATGAAACAGAGGCACAGACATCCATGGTACAAAGCAGCGTGTTCTAACAAGGTAGTGCTTATGGGGGGACGCGAGGACAGGGCCCCTCCTGGCTAGGAGAGTGAGGGCAAGGACTGAGCAAAGCAACATGGCGGAGGCTTTGGAAGCCTTGAAAGATGGATAAGGTTTGGCTGGGCACAGCAGGAGGGAAGGCAGCCAGCAGGCTGAGGGGTAACAGATCAAGGGCTCGGATGCAGGAAACCCCGAGCCATGGCGTCAGCAGGCCCCCTCCGCTCTCTCCTCTGACACTTGAGCTCTTGGCGGCGCACGAATCCCTCCAGTGCCACATAACATGTACGTTCACATTAAATCCTAGAAGAGGAAAGTGCCGCCTCTTTGCCACCAGTTCTGCCAGCCTCGGGGAGATAATCTGTAGGAGTTTTATGTGACCTGTTCTACTTTGAAACTGTAATGAACCAGTAAATCCAATTATCCAAACCATAAAACTGATTCCCGTTGTATTTGGGAAACAGAACACAATTTACACAGAAAAGACCACATCTTTTTGAAGAGAAACCAACAGGGTGGTCGCTGGGTCCCTGGTTTAAATGAATAGGTGTAAACAACAGCACCAGTGGAAACTTACAGATGAAGGACCTGAGCACAGAAGGCTCCCGGGGCTTCCTCAAGGCCACACGGCAGATCCGGGTCAAAGGGGAACCCAACAGTAAGCGTATGACCCCCAGGCCCCTTAAAGGGCCACCTCAGGCTTTGGCCAAGTCTCCTTCAACGATGCCTGCCTTCCCTCTTCTTCCATTAACAGCAGCAGGAGCCCCTGGCCAACCCAGTTGCCAGGTCAAGTGGCAGCTCTCACCTAATTGTACCCCTGCAAAGAGGGATGACCCCAGTGAGTCAGCTTGGAGTCGGGTTTCCTGTAGCTCATGAATGGCAAGTGGAGAAATAAACCGCAGGCTTCATTGTTGGGGTAAGAGAATGATTTACAAGGCCCTGGCAGGGGTCATTAGCCTTGGCTCTGATGGAAAAAAGAACTTCTCTAAGGATGTGATTTCAGAGAGTGAAAAATAGTCACTTGAAACCATGGTTTCAGCTTGAGGTTCCAGCTTGGCTCTGCGTTTTCCTGCCAGTTAACTGATGTCTGTTTGCCTAACCAGTATCTGAATTAGCCACTTCCTGGTCTGTTTCTAAAATAGCCTCCCTTCCCACTCCTTACGGTTCTTAAGGAACCAGATCCCTTTGACTGTTCAGTGGCGACCTCTGGCTTTAGCTTGGAATGTGTGGGATACCTTGTGACCAGAAAAGGGGCCAAGATGAAGAATGGGTGCCAAAAATGGTCACTGCACGTTTGACTTCCTAGAATCAGAAACGTGATGGGACATGACATGGTTAGAAATTAGGCCTGAAAGATATGAAATTACATGTATACGAAATAAAGTCTGATCTCAAGCCGCAAGAAACTTAGAAGCAGGTGGAGGAAATTAAAAGAGGGAGGCTCCTAAACTCTAACCATAAATTATTATTTTTCCCAATGTGATGGCTTTAACTAGTGAAATGGGGTTTAGTTTTTTGCAACCATGAGTCACAAGACCACAAATCCCTGGATGTGGGCCATGTGAATCCTTTATTCATAATTACGGGAATTCAAATGGTCCACACTTTGCCTAAAAGTTCCAGCAGGGACCAAGTTCACATAAACACTTTGTTGATCTTTATTATCCTATTTGTCAGGACCCTCCGTAATGCCCAATTTCAAGATAAAGTTCTGGTAGAATGAAACTTTACAGAATTACATTCAGTTTCAAGCATCAGTATCAATGGATAAAAGCCAGCTAATACTAATCTAGGCAGAAAGTTTCACAACTGTTGCAGTGGTGTGATGGCTCTTAGTAGACACTAGTGGCCCACTGGCCTGAGTGGTAGAGAATTAGTAAAAAATGTTTTTGTTCGTCTAAAAATCTTAGATCAGCCATTCCCTGTGGGTCATTCTTTGGAGATTAGAGTTTAACATGTCAATCATCCATCCCTCATGTTTCCATCCTCTCTTGTTATTCACTTCCGTATGCCCAATTTTTGTTCAAAGGTGCATTAACCTTTTGTTTTGTTTGTTCAAAGGTGGATCATTCAGGCCAGTAACTTGTTTCTCAGGTACTAGGCACCTATTCCTATCACTCTCCTCATGGTTAACTTACTGAACTCAATCATTTCCTAATACTCAGATTTAACCAAGATGTGTCATGGTGGTGGTGACAGTGATGGTGTGTGTGTCTTTGTAGGTGTATCACCACCTAGTTGATGCCAAGTTTTCTCATCTGTAAACTGGGGATGACTATTCTGAACTCAAGGCTAGTTGGGAAGATTAAGTTAGTATATACCATGTGTGAGAATCTCTGACACACAGTAGGTCACCTTCAATATGTTTGTGGATTTACAGAGGTCTTTCCAAACTTACTGGGCCACACCTGCCATCGGTCATTTGGGTTGAGTAGATGTGGCCTCGGGCACATGTGCGTGAGACTGCCCACTGGGGCGCGGGTACATGGCTTGTTTTGGAAGGCCATGGCAGACTGGGGCAATGTGATTTTCTGGACAAGCTCTGGAACTGATTACATTGGGCCAGCACTTCTGAATCCCACTAATTGCCAGTCTCTTCCCTGGACATTTGTCTCTTCACAGTCAGTTTTCCCTCTCTTGTGTGTCTCATGGTCCCTCAAGATGGCTATGTTTTTAATCAGCAATCCTTGGTGAGCAGGTGTCAGGCATTGTGACACAAGGCATTGTGTCAGATGTTGTGAGGGGGACCCAGAGAATCACTTCCATTGGGCATTTTCTACGCACCACGCTCTGCGCTAGGCCTTTTACATACATTATCTTATTTTCAAAGATGAATAAGACAGTCCTTCAGACCATAAGGAATGAAGCATGATTTAAGGAAAATAATACACACACAAAAAGATAAGTAACTACTCCCAGTGTATGAAATAAAAACCAAGACATTAAGAGCAATGAGAATTTAGAAAAAGCACAAGTCACTGCTAAGGGATGGGCCGTGAAAGTCTTCAAAAGGAAGGATGGATTTAATATGGGCCTTGATGGATGGGCAACATTTGGGCAAAGAGAGAGAAGAAAAGGAGGCTACCCACAGGGGATTGCATGAACAAATCTACAAACGGAAATAAATCCCACCTGTGCCCATCAGACAGTGAGGAGCTTGTTTCTGAGGATGGGGTAGGATCATCCCTGACACACACACACAAACACACACATACACACACACAGAATAACTGAGAGGCAACTGCTTCAGTGTCAAACAAACTTGGGTGCAAATCCCACTGTGTCACACACTAGCTAAATTAGTAAACTGCTCTGGGTCTCTATATCTTCATCTCTAAAATGGGAATGAAATACTTCATCTAGAGAGTTGTCATGAAGATTAGATGAAATGATAATATCCATAATGTACTCAGCCTTCCTGCCTGCAATAGTGAAAGCAGAAAAAAAGGTTGTACCTCATTTAGTATGGGGAGATGGATTGAGCTGCCATGACTGGAGCCCTCCATGGTTTACAAAGCACTGTCACAAGCGCAGACTCATCAGAGTAAGCCTCCCAATGGTCCTGTGTGTGGGCAGGGGTGGTGTTACTAGGATTCCCATTTTACAGTTGGGAAAATGAAAGTTTAAAGACACTCTGTGGTCAACTTTATACATCCACAACTACGGCTTTTCCTAAATATTTTTGGGGGGGAAGGTAATTAGGTTTATTTATTTCCTTTTTAATGGAGGTACTGAGGATTGAACCCAGGACTTCATTCATGCTAAGCACGCACTCTATTACTGAGCTATATCTCCTCCCTCCGTTTCCTAAATATTTAATTTGAGTATTTAAATAGATAATATTTTATAAGTTTCAAAAATCTAAAGCGACAAAAAGCCACATGATGACAAATCTCCTTCTCACACTTGTCTACTATCCATCTCATTCCACCACATCCAGTAAGTAATCTCTCATCCTTCAGCAGATGGCTGTGTATGCTTACCTGAATCTCTTTGCATAGAGAAGAAAATCCATATGCCTACATATATGCTTCTGCAGGTTGCTTTATTTTTTAACAGCACATCTTGGATATTTCTTTCCCATCAGTAGATCCCCGCTTCCTTATTCTTTTTCACAGTTGCATGGTATTCCATTATCTTGTTGTGCCAGAATTCACTCAGCTGGTCTCCTATTGATGGGCATTTAGGCTGTTGCCAGTCCTTTGCTATCACAAACAATACTGAAGTGAATAACCTTGTACATATGCCATTTTGCATGTGAGTACATTTGTAAGATAAATTCCTAGAAGTACAATTACTAGATCAAACATTTTGTGCAGTGTCATTTTCATAGCTGTTGTTAAATTGCCCTCTATCCAGTTATACTCCCACTTGCAATGTATGAGAGTGCTGTTTTCCTACAGCCTTGTCAACACAGTGTGTTGTCAAATCCTTGTACTGCTGCCAATCTGATAGATGCAGATAGCATCTCAATATAGTTTTTTTGTTTGTTTTAAATGGAAGTATAGTCAGTTACAGTGTGTCAATTTCTGGTGTACAGCACAATGTCCCAGTCATGCATATACACACATATATTGGTTTTCATATTCTTTTTCGTTAAAGGTTATTAGAAGATATTGAATATATTTCCCTGTGCTATACAGAAGAAATTTTTGAAATCTATTTTTATATATAGTGACTAACATTTGCAAATCTCAAAATCCCAAATTTATCCCTTCCCACCCTCTTTCCCCTGTGAACCATGAGATTGTTTACTATGTCTGCAAGTCTGTTTCTGTTTTGTAGGAGTTCATTAGTGCTTGCTTACTTTCTTGCTTGCTTGCTTTAGATTCCACATATAAGTGATATTGTACAGTATTTTTCTTGCTCTTTCTGGCTTACTTCACTTAGAATGACAATCTCTAGGTCCAACCATGTTGCTGAAAATGGCATTATTTTATTATTTTTCATGGCTGAGTAGTATTCCATTGTATAGATATACTACAACTTCTTTATCCAGTCATCTGTCAATGGACATTTAGGTTGCTTCCTTGTCTTGGCTATTGTATATATTTATTTATATTTTCTTTACTGTGAACTGCACGTTCATATCTTTTGCCCACTTTTCCATTGGGTTGTTGGTCTTCTATATTTTATAGTAAGGAAATGTATACAAGGAAAATTTTATCTTAGAAACATAAGCCCTTTGTGGTATGAGTTGTAAATTACTGTCTCCTTTTGTCATTTGCCTTTTGATTTGGCTGTATTACATTAGTTATTTGTGTGTGCTTGTATGTGTGTGTGTAAGAAACCATCCCAAAACTTACTGGCTCATTTTCACAACCACCACTTATTTGCTTGTGATGCTATGGTCTGGGCTCACCTGAGAGTTTATCTCTGTTCCACCAGGTATCAGCTGGGCTTACTTATGCTTTAAAGTCAATGGGTGTTTAATGGCCTCACTCCAGGTCTGGTGGTTGCCTGGCTGTCAGTAGAGGTAACAAAGGTAGTTAGCCATCCTGCAGGCTAGTCCACTCTTCTTCTCATGGTGTCACCAGTTCCCCAAAACAACAAGAGTACAGGTACCAATGCCAGGTGTCTTTAAACCTCTGCCTGTGTCACATTTGTTATTGTCCCAGTGGCCACAGCAAATAACATGTCTAAGGCTGGATTCAGGTTAGAAAGGGAATACCTAAGGATGTGAATAAAGGGAAGAAATTTGTGGCCGTTTCTACAAACATATCTGTCACACATAGAATTCATTTGGGATTTTGTTCTTTTTCTTGGTGTTACTGTTGTTAGCTTGTTTTTCTAGAAAGTTTTTTTATTTTTATATGATGTAATTTGTCAGTCTTTTCTTTCATAGATTGTAGATTTTGAGTCATAAGTAGAAAGCTCTTCCCCCATTTGAAGGTAATTCCTATTTTCTTCTAGTACTTTTATGGTTTAATTGAGCACATTTCGTCCATTTGTTTTTTTTTTTAACATTTTTTATTGATTTATAATCATTTTACAATGTTGAGTCAAATTCCAGTGTAGAGCACAATTTTTCATTTATACATGAACATATATATATTCATTGTCATTGGTCCATTTGTAATTTATCCTTGTGTTCACGCCACCTTTCTATTCTTAACTAAAACATAGTCCTCTTCTACTGGGGAAGGTGGTTGTATCAGTCAGGATAGGCAGTTATACCCAGTAACAAGCAACTCTTAAATCGTAGTGGCTTTTAACAAGAAAGATTTATTTCAAGTTCATGCTCCATGTCCACCATGGTCTGGCATAAGCTCTGCTCCACATCAGCTTTACTCCAGGACACAGGCTGATGGATCACCCTCCATCTAGGACACCTCCCATCTTGCACAGAAGAGACCAAGACTGAGCACACACTGCCTCTTACAGCTTCCTCTCAGAAGTGACATGTTCCTTCCACTTGCATTTCCCTGGCTAAAGCAAGCCACACAGCCAACCCTGATGCCAATGGCTTAGGGAAGTATAATCCTCCACTGAGGAGGGACAACAAATAATTGAGAAACACATTCAGTCTTTCATAATTGTCCTTCCTGTGAATGTGCAGCCCTGGGAAAGGACACACATGGAGCCTGAAGCTGGCTGGGGACCGCATCTCACCAGCGAGGTCAGGAACATCATCGCTGGCCTGTGGTTATGCACACCAGCGGCAGACGGGCCTCACACCCCACCTTCCTCCCCCAGGTCTCATAGCCTGCTCAGAGCAGAGGGCTCGTGTGTTGTCTGGAGCAGCAGAGTATAGAAAGGAAGGAGCAGTGGGCCTCACCTGGGATGAGCTGAATTGTGTCTCCTTAAACATATGTTGCAGTATGAACCCCACCCCCGTACCTGAGAATGGTACCTTATTTGGAGCCAGGGTCTTTACAGAGGTAATCAAGTTAAAATGAGGTTATTAGGATGAGTCCTAATCCAGTATGACTGATACCCTTACAAAAGGGGGAACTGGGATACGGACACGTCAGAGGGAAGATGGTAGGAATACACAGGAAAAAGACAGGCACCCACAAGCCACAGGGGGAGGCCTGGAACAGATCCTTCCCTCACAGGCCTCAAAAGGAACCCACTCTGCCAACACCTTGATTTCACACTTCCAGCCTCCAGAACCCTGAGAAAGTAAATGCCTGCTGCTTAAGCCCCCCAGTTTATGGTCCTTTGTTATGACATCCCTCACAAATGAATACAGGGAACATCTCCAGTTGCTGGGTAGGGGCTGCCTGGATGCTGTTTTGGAAAGGTTTCTGGTGCCACATCAGGCCAGCGGGAAAGAAACCCATGATCAACTAGCAGCGTCTTCCATGAACGTGGAGTGGGAAGCAGCATTGAGTCTGAAGTCCACTGGCCCAGGAATGTACCCAGGCCCCTGCATATTGTGACTCTGTGATGACTGCAGGGTCCATCTAAACTTGTAAACTGGTGAACTGATGGGCAGGGCTGCCAGGAACCCATGGCTGAGGATGAGGCAGACGCCAGCCAGGCCGGTGATGAGGCAGCCAGCCCTTCCCTGCTGAGCGGGCACTAACAGCCAGCAAGAGGGAGTCAGAGCTTCAAACGAAATGAAAGCTCCTTAATATTTAACTAGACGTCAGCGTTCCTGTCAATTAGCCTTTTTGAAGTCTGCTATATTAAGACCACAAGGTCTGCTCTTCCCAGCTCTGCTGAGTATCGTGAAATCTCTTCGCCTCTAGCAGAGCATCATATGATTCCACAGTCCTGCTAACCACAAGGTTTTTCTCCGAGCAGGTTTTCGAGTCGACCAGTGTGTAAGAGAAAGCCTGAAATATTGACGAAAAGGTTCGGAGGTGTGGGTGTAGCGGCTGATTCCGGCAGGTATTTCCTTCCTGAAGGCTGACTCAGTAACAAGAGCAACAACAACAAAAACCCTTTTTAAAAATTTTAAATTCTGTGTGTGTGCGTGTGTGTGCGCGTGTGTAACACGTCATGGTCTTCTGGGGGCTCCGTGGAACACCACTGCAGTGTAGAAGCCAGCACTTTGGCTGTAGATACAAGGGTGGCTTAGCGGGTCCCCAGCACCAGTGATAATGGTGAGATGTCTTCGGAAGTGACCTCAGAGGCAGTGACCACCAGAGAGCAAGCAGAATGAGGGGAAAGAACAGTGTAGCTACTGCTTATGTAACAAACCACCCCAGAAATAGCGGCTTAGAACAAGCATTTTGTTTGTTCCTTACGTGGGTCGGCAATTCGGGCGGGGCTCAGCTGGGCAATTCTCGTCACCCGAGGTCAATCACGGGCTGTGGTCAGGAGGCTGGGGGATGTCGGGCTCTCGGCTGGGAGGGCTCGTCTCTGTGCCAGAGGCTTTATCACGAGGTGGTGGAATAGCCTTCGGCAGCCAGAGAGGCAATCCCGAACGCGCGCTTACCTTTCGGGCCTCTGCCCACATCACACTTGCTGACATCCCAGTGTCCAGCCCAGAGTCAGGGCGGGAAGGGACTGCACTGAGGCTTAGATCCACGAAGGCATGATTCCTTGGGGGCCCTCGTGGAAGACTCTTCCACAGTTGGCTTTTCTGAGAACGTTTGTAACACATCCTGAGACTCTCAAAGGTAAAACTTGCAGACTGCCGGAGGTTCCGCCTTTAGATGTAAGGCTCGGGAGCTGATGCAAGCTTTGTTACAGTCACTCCCATCGTCCCTTTCATACACACGTGCGAGTAGGCCTGGGAAAACTCAAATGATTGACCTTGAACACACTCCCTTAATCTCTGAGACTCGGGTTCCCATTGGTAAATCTCACCCCATAGGGGTGTGGTCAGGATCACGTGATCTCACAGCCTTTTGTGAAAAGTACAAAGCCCCACATGTATGTGGCTGCTCTTCTAATAGCCAGGATAGGAGACTATGAGGGAACTTTAAGCTGGTGCCCAGGGACGTGTAAAGATACTCAATGAGAAAATAGAGCCCAAGGTGACTGGGCTGCTTGTTTTTAATTCATGAAAAGACCTTTCAGTTCTAGATACTCTAAGTTCATCTTGATTTTGTCTCTCTCTCTCTCTTTTTCTCTCCCAAGATCGACAAGGGGAAAACAGATTTCGCATTTGTTTCACACGCCTGCTTTACCTTTTGTCCTAACCCTAAACTGTTCTTCCATCTCAAATGCAACGTGTTCTCTCCTGCTTCTAACAGCTTCGATCCAGCTCACAAGACACCTCTCCAGAAAGTGTCTGATGGATCACACCCCAAGCTGACCCCTGCTCACCCATCCATCAAATATTACCATGACCTGTGTATGTGTCAGACATGGTGCTAGGACCCTTGACACAAAGATGAATGAGGCATCATTTTTATCCTCCAGGAGCTCACAGACTAGCGATGAGACAGACGAACAAACAGGAAATGGTACTACCATTGTGTGCTGTGAAAGAAAATCGTGCATTTATTCCACAAACATGTCACACTCCTGACTCTGTGTGTGCCTTATGCTGGTGTAAAATACAAACATGAACAAGATGCCGTTTCTGTTTTTAAGGAGTGTCTAGTGAAAGAGTCAGAGAGATCAGTAGTCATAATTTAGGAACGCAGTGGGGAGGGTACAGCGCAGTGGTAGGGTGCAGGGCTTAGCAGGCACGAGGTCCTTGGTTCAGTCTCTGGTACCTCCATTAAAAATAACAATAACAACAAACAAATGAATGAATAAGTAAACCTAATTACCTCCCCTCTAAAAAAAAAATAACTTAGGAATGCAGACGTAGGCATGAGGGTCAAGTGGGAGCCCAGAGCACGGCACCAGTCGGCTTGAAGTGTTGGGGACATTTTCCCATAGAGTTGATCACAAACAAGGAAAAGGCAGGAGCTGGACTCCAGGCAAACAGAGCAACAGGTACAAAGGTGGCTTGGGAGAGTGCGGCGTTCCGGGGGAACCCGCAGCGGCTCCGCATGCCCAGGACGCAGAGGGAGAAGCAGAAGTGTGAGAGCAAAATCTGGAGGGGTCGGCAGAGGTCAGACCACAGGTAGGGGGAACCACCGACCATTTTACCCCAGGAAGTGGTCTGATCAGACTGGCATTTTAGGAAAATCACTCTAGCAAACTGTAGGTAGACTGGCACTTACAGGGGCAGACTGGGGGCAGGACAGTGAAATAGGAGACTGTTTGATATTCCCCTTAAATGGGAAATGAGGAGGGTGGAATTACTGTTAGGGGTAGAGAGAGGGGAATGGATTTGGGAGGCATAAAGGGGTATTCTGCAATGAAATGTGTCCTCCCCTGAAAAAAAATTTGTATGTCGAAGTCCTAACCCCTAGTATCTCAAAATGTGACTGTATTTGATGTTAGGGTCTTTAAAGAGGCCATTAGGGTGGACTCAATCCAGTGTGGCTGCTGCGTAAGACTTGGGCACAGAGACATACAGAAAGGAGACCGTGTGAAGACACAGGGCAAAGGCGGCCGTCTACAAGCCAAGGAGAGAGACCTCAGAAGAACCCCACCCTGCGGACACCACAATCTTAGACTTCAGCCTCCAGAACTGCGAGAAAATAAGTTCTCTTGTGTCAACCACCCAGGCCGTGGTGCTCCCTTGTGGCGACCAGAGCAAACTGATACAAGCAGGACGAATCAGGAGACTTGGGGCGCACGGGGGTGTAGGGGTGAGGGGGAGAGCCAGGAGAGGGCGACTTCCAGGGTTCTGACTTGGGCAGTCTGGCACATCCCCATCTGCAGAGGGGCCGGTTGAAACAGAGGAGTGGACAAGGTCGCCCAGGGGACACGTGCAAAGAAAGTGCCAAGGGAGGCTCCCAAATCCTGGAGAGATCAATGTTTCAATTTCTCTCTCTCTCCACACACGCCTTTATATTCTTCTTCTTCTTTTTTTTTTTTTTCTTTCAGTATTGGCCTGTTGCTTTGCCATGATTTTCCCGTTATTTCATGTGCATCACTCTGGGTTTTGGTGTCAGAACCAGACGATGTCTGCTTGCTTCTGCTGTGAGCTCTACCTCCCTGCCTGGTGGTGCTCACCCCACTCTCCTCCTGACAGGAGCTGCTTGTCGGTCACTTTACCTCTCAGTGCATCGGCTTGGTTTCTCCTCCAGGCCATCCTTAGCCCACCCTGTACTGCTGATGGATGGCTGGAGGAGACAGACTCAATGGCCCTGCTCTGAGTTGTCTGAGGTAAGGCTGCTCTCTTTAAGGCTTATTGAGCTAGGCAGAAACCTTGCACCTTGAGGGTGGATCAGATGAATAGGTATGATTAAAATCACTGCTCCCACTTCCTTCAGCCTCCCCAGGCCTGGGGAGGGATCCAGTTAGCTTGGGCACCTCCTAAGTCCCAGGTGTCGCTCCTTTACTTACTCTGAGGGAAGGAAAATTACGTGGACCCCCTCAGGCACTTCGCACTCTAGCTCAGTAAAAGATGCCTTGAAGAAAAGTAAAGCAATTTCCCCAAAGTCACATGAACTTTAATTACGAACTCGGGATTTGGAGCTGGCTCTGGCTGACTCTAAAGCTCTTCCCACTGTGAAGTGACCCTCTCCTCTGCCGTCTTCGCCCCACCACCCGGTTCTCCCTTCCTTCCTTGGCTGTACTCCATGCTTATTCCAGCAGCGCGTGCGCCAGCACTGGACTCGTTCTGCTGAAGTCCTGGGGCATCTCTGCCCCGAAATAAACACAGTCTGTCAGCCAGCGGCTCGTGAACCAGTCAGCCAGTCAGTGGGTGTGTACCATCCAGGGTTCCCCCCCAGGGGTGGAGGGATGGAGGAAACAGTACGAGAGAGCGAGCTTCACACCATAGACTTCCTGTGCCGCTGGAAACCTGAGTGCTGGATGTTCTAGCCCGACACCCCACAGCAGTAGCTTCTATGTAATGCACATTCCGTGTCGTTCTGGTCTCAGATGAGTTGGGAGGTGGGCAGAGTGGGCCCTCTCACCCATTCACTGAAATGAAGCCAGCAGAGACCTGCCCGTCCAGCTGGGCAGGCCCCGGGGCCCGACGCAGGCTGTCTTGAGTGACAGACTCAGCAGTCTTGTCATTTTGGCTCACAGCCTTTCTGAGGTTACTCAGCAAGAGCTTCCTCCACGAGAGACCCCCCTGGGACGAGCCAGCCTCTGTCAGAGCATCAGCTGCTACAGGAAGTCCTCCCAGCCTCCCCGTTCAGTGGGGATGAACTCTCCCGCCCCAGCGCTCCCTTTCGCAGTCAGGAGAAGAGACGTCTGTGAACACAAGCCCTGGAGCCGGGGGCCTGGGAAGGAGGTCGAGTCTTGGCAAGGCATCTCCGCATGCCTGGCATCCCTGGCTGGGACGGGCGGCCTCTGTGCCTGCAGGGACTTCTGCACAGCAGCGCCGTTTCCTCATACCTGAGCTATCCACAGCTGCACCAGCCACTCCCGGGGAGCCCACTATTTAAGGCCAGCGCACCCGCGCTGGCTGTGAGTCACGGCTCCAGGAGGGCAGCGGCAGCGCCACTCACCCCCGCATCCAGCGCGCTGCGGGAGGGGTCCCTTCCCCTCGCCATGGCTTCCCCAGGGCAGTTCATCTTCTGGAGGTAGTGTGCTCGTCTCTGTCCTTACAGGGGAAGGGAACAGGGGTGAGGTCTTTTGTGGGGTGCTGAGGACTGCTGGGCTGTCCCACCTGCACCCTTATCTGATCGAGCACTGGGCTGGTGGGAACCTGGCCAGACCAGAGCCTAACCGGACTCAGCTTAACATCACTCCCCAGCCACTTGAGGCCCCTGGTCAGGGCTAGGTTGGTGTTCTGCCCTAGAGGGCTGGCACCTGCCAGGGCAGCTCTGGACAAGGAGCGTGTGTGCCAGGCTGAGATGTCAAGGCTCTTGTTGGGGCATCAAGCCGGGTGGCACAGGGCTGGCTGCTTGGTGGGTGGAAGGGAATCAGTGACTGATGATGGGTGGAATGTAGGGGGATCCTCTGTCCAGCCTCCAGGATGAAGGAGGCAAGCATGCTCTGTGGGTGTGACGTCTCAGCACTGCTGAGTAATTCACACCGACACCCCTCCTCCACCCTGGCTCCTGGGTGGGGTCCCTAGTTTTGCTGGGGGCTCTTTGGAGAGGAGATCCCTATTGCTGCTGCTGAGAAAACAGACCTTTGTGGAAGGCCAGAGTCAGCCCACCCTGGGGCCTGGGATGGGGGTGGGGAGGACGTAAAGAAACAGCAGGAGACGAGGAGTGAGGGGACCATGTAACTGTGGTTGCGCACATCCATCAGTAGAGCTGAGAGGATGGAGGAGGAGGATCTGTGGGGTGAGCCGAACCCCCCAGATGAAGAAAGCCCCACCTCTTACCTTTCTCTCCTCCCATGTAGCGACCTCCAGTTGCCTCTTTATCCCTCAGGCTGTCACTAAGCTTTCTGGAAGGAGAGAGATGGAAAGTGAAGGAAGGGTTTTCCTGAAATGGTTGGTGATTCAATATGGGTCACAACTCAGGATGGTGTTTAGGGAGACTGGTGGCTCTGGGGGTTGTTTGTGTCTTTTCCAGTGAGAGGGAAAGAAGGGAGGAGGAAGAGAAACCTCAGATTAACAGTGGCATTTTGGCAGGGGGCGGGCATAGCTCAGTGATAGAGTGTGTGCTTAGCATTCGTGAGGTCCTGGGTTCAAACCCCACCACCTCCATAAACAAAAAGTGTTTTTAAAAACAGTGGTTTCTAAAGAGACTGAGAGAATGTTACTTCCCAGAGACAGCCTAGAAAGTTCTCTTCCTTAGAACAAAGCGTCAGCTAGTTCTAGTGTCCATCTAGAGCCTGCAGCAGAGTCGAGGGGACTCTGGGTGATGCCCAGGTTCCCGGGCAGCACCCCCATCCTGCGCCCCACAAGGACACTCTGCTCCCGTCCATCCGCACTTGTCTGCCCTGCAAGGATGTCCCAGGAAGCACCCGCGTCAGAGGAGCTCTCGCTTTGCCAGCTCCTTCAGTCTCCACGCCCTGGGCTAGGTGTCTTACAGAAGCCTCCTTTAATCCTCACCACAGCCTGTGAGCGTTCATTATCCCCTCTGGGAAGTTAAGTCATGCGCTCACGGCCACACACACAGCCTGGAAAAGGGCAGGGCCCTGTTGAAATCCACCCTACCTAACTGTAACCCAAGCTCTCTCCCAGGTGCCGCA
Organism: Camelus bactrianus; assembly: GCF_048773025.1. Taxonomy (NCBI): domain Eukaryota; kingdom Metazoa; phylum Chordata; class Mammalia; order Artiodactyla; family Camelidae; genus Camelus; species Camelus bactrianus. The sequence goes on along the minus strand of NC_133547.1, from coordinate 46,379,112 downwards.
CATCCCCCAACTCCCTGCCGGTCCCAGCCCCTCCGCCCCTCATTCCTTGGTTCCGTGGATGTGAAACACGCCTCACGCAACAAGTGGCTCTGTTGTTCCGAAGAGGGATGTGTGGGCTTTCTAATAATACATTGCAACCAGCCTGACTGGTTTTGCGGGAGGGTTAGCAGGAGGTGGGTGTTCAAAATGAGGACCCCCCACCCTCTAGAGACCCAGTGGCTCCACAGAGGCTCCTCTTGTTGGCTCCGGCGTGCCTCCGGAGCTGTTCATCCTCTGCAGTTGCAAAAGCAGTGACGAGCCAGCAAGATCGGTGCAAGGAGACCGCCCGGGAGGAGGGTCGATGCGCAGGCTCGGTGGGAAGCAGGTTTGGAGGGCTGTCCAGGGGAGCAGGTGGAGCCCCCTGGGGGAACCCGGTGTCCACTTTCAGCCCTAACAAGGCTTCTTTCTTCACCATCATTTCCTTAATTGGTAATAATACCTTTTATTGAGGTGATCATGACCGTTGGTGGCGTGGGAGAGTTCATGGGAGGATCTGCAGTCCTCTGCCGACCCTGTGGATTATTTTCTTTAATATTTACCGGAGAGCTTCCTACCTGCAAATCTCATGCTCGGAATGCATGCCACTCGGGGATGGAATGCTGGTGCGCAGGTCCTACCCAGCCTGACCTCCACGGTACATTTAGAAGCTGTGTGGTCAGAACTCTCTTCCCTTTTTCCCTTTGTGGCTGTCAAAGGGAGCAGCCTTCACCGGTGGAGCAGTTTTTTTTTTTTAATTAAAGTATAGTTGATGTACAATATTATGTAAGTGACAGGTGCACAATATAGTGATTCACAATTTTTAAAAGTTATACTCTGTTTATAGTTAATATAAAATATTTGCTATATTCTCCACGTTGTATAATATATCCTTCTACCTAATTTTTTACATAATAGTTTGTACCTCTTACTTCCCTAACCCTACATTGCCCTCCCCTCTTCCCCCTCCCCACTGGTAATCACTGTTTCGTTTTCTGTATCTATGAGTCTGCTTCTTTTTTGTAATATTCACTAGTTTGTTATATTTTTTTAGATTTCATATGTATATGATATCATACAGTATTTGTCTTTCTCTGTCTGACTTATTTCACTTAGCATAATGCCCTCCAAGTCCAGCCATGTTGCTGCAAATGGCAAAACGTCATTCTTTTTTATGGCTGAGTAGTATTCCATTGTGTATATATACCACATCTTCTTTATCCACTCATCTGTTGATGGATACTTAGGTTGTTTCCATATCTTGGGTATTGTAAATTGTGCTGCTATGAACATTGGGGTGCATGTATCTTTTCAAATTAGTGTTTTTGTTTTTTTCAGATATATACCCAGGAGTGGGATTGCTAGGTTATGTGGTAGTTCTATTTTTGGTTTTTTGAGAAACCTCCATGCTGTTTTTCACAGGGGCTGCACCAATTTACATTCCCACCAACAATGTACAAGGGTTCCCTTTCTCCACATCCTCACCAACATTTGTTGTTTGTGTTCTTTTTAACTATAGCCATTCTGACAAGTGTGAGGTGATATCTCTTTGTGGTTTTGATTTGCATTTCCCTGATGATTAGTGATGCTGAGCATCTTTTCATGTGCCTGTTGGCCATCTGCATTTCCTCTTTAGAAAAATGTCTGTCTAGTTTCTTCTGCCCATTTTTAAATTGAATTGTTTGTTTTTTTGACATTGAGATGTATGAGCTGTTTATATTTGTTGGATATTAACCCCTTATCGGTCATATCATTTGCAAATATTTTCTCCCATTCAGTAGGTTGTCTTTTCATTTCATCGATGGTTTCCTTTGCAGTGCAAAAGCTTTAAAGTTTAATTAGGTTCCATTTGTTTATTTTTGCTTTTAATTTCTTTGCTTTAGGAGACAGATCTAAAAAATACTGCTGCAATTTATGTCAAAGAGTGTTCTGCCAGTTCCACTAGGAGTTTTACAGTATCCGGCCTTACACTGAGGTCTTTAATCCATTTTGAGTTTATTTCTGTAGATGATGTTAGAGAATGTTCTAATTTCATTCTTTCACATATGGCCGTCCAGTTTTCCCACATGACTTGTTGAAGAGACTGTCTTTTCTCCATTATGTATTCTTGCTTCTTTTGTCTTAGATTAACTGACCAGAAGTGTGACCTGTGGAAAATTTGAGTGCCTGCTAGGGGTCCATGGATGAAAAAGCCGTGATTCCTGCTCCGAAGGGGTTACATTCTGGTCAACAAAATTAACTAAGCACCTACTGTGTGCTAGGCACTGTACAAAGGGAACTAAAATATTGATAAGATTATAAGCTAATGGGGAAGAAAGACTCCCAAACCAACAATCCCAACCTGCTGTTCGTAAGTCATGAGACAATAGGGCAGAATGCAGCAGAAACATGTCCCTAACCTGAGGCTCTGGGGAAGGTATTCTGAGCTAGGTGATAGCCGGGCTCAGTCTTGAGGGAAAATTAGCATGATCCAGGTGAGGAAGGATGGGAAGGACCCTCTAGGCAGAGGGAGTGGGACAGGACAGGATGGGGTGTTGGAAAGCTACAAGCGACTCTGTATCATCCTCAGGACATGACGTTGGAGGCAGGGGTGCTGAGAGGAGGCTGGAGAGGCTGTGCCAGGCCATGTGGGCCTTCCCTAGCAGACGCCAAGCCAGGAATTTGGTGTGGGCGATGAGGAGTCATCGAAGGTCACAAACAGGGGGACCTTGGTGGTTTTCATCTCAGGCAGGTTATTCTAGAGGCAGCGTGGAGGGTGGAGACAAGGACGGCGAACCTAGAGACCAGGAGAATAGGCAGGGAAACAGGTGCACAAGGAATGATAAGGACCTGAAGTAGAGAATGACAGCAGGGACCCAGAGAAGGCAAATTCAAGAAATGTTTAGGACTTAAAATTGGTGATATTTGGCCAATGACTTTAGGGGACGGTAGGGCAGTACAGGATAGGAACGGGTGAGGCAAAGGGTGGAGCCCAGAATGACCCCCATGTTCCTGGATTGGATACAGTGAGTTGGGGGAGAGGGAGGAGAGGTGAGAGTTAGTAAACTTTGGTATCTGTTGAATTTGAGGCTCCCCTGGGAACTTTAAGTGGAGATGCTCAGTGGACAGCAGAAGCCTTCAGGCTGGAACTGACATGGTCAGGGCTAGAGATGTCACTGTGAGAGTCACAAGCAGGAGGCAGGGGACAGTCACCTGGGAAGCCTTCTAAGAGCACACAGAAGGAGAAGAGCAGGGACTGGGGATGGGAGGCAGAAGAAAGTAACGTTTAAGGATGGGCCGAGGAAGAGGAGTCAGAGAAAGAGCTGGGAGCAAATGGTGGAGAGGTGGGACAAGACTGGGATGGAGGAGTATCATGCATGGGTCAACAGAACAGAGTTTCGTGGAGCACCCAAGGCTGGTAGGAGCATCATACAGGCCTGGTGCTGATGGGTTCGAGGGATCCAAACCAGACAAGAACATGGGCTATGCAGGATTTAAGCAGAACTCATGTGGCTTTTCCCAGAAGGTGAGGAGGATGTGCTGCCAAGTAGCTCTTGAACCCAAGTGCAGCCAGGAAGGGGCAAGAATCCTGAGTCAAGGCTCATGGGTGTGTTGAGCATTAAGTCAACAGAGAACATCAAAGAGCTGTCGCATCTGGTACCTCTCCTTCTAGACAGCAGGGACGCCAGCTAAAGCAGAAGTGAGGCCCAGCTGGCACCATTTCAAATTGTTACTCTGCTCTCCTTCCTTTCCTCCCCACCTGCCTGTCCCTTCTTGTTTCTTTCCTCCTTCCCTTCCTCCCTCCCTCCCTTCCTTCCTTCTCCCTGGAGTCTTCATCTGTCCCCTGGCTCTTCTATCTGAAGAGAGCTCTTAGGAACATTTAGGATTGGGGGAAATCACCAGTCAAAATGAGATTGATGAAGACGTGTCAAAGGAAGGAAGCTACGGCCTAGAGAAGGAGCAGAAATCTTTCTACCAGAGGAAGGTGGGTGGAATAGAGAATGAGGGAGACCAGAATAAGGGATGCTCAGGGAACCTTGCTCCAGAATCTTGGTTTTCCATTGCCCCCAAGTTTTTTAGCTGATGGCTGGCTCAGACATACCAGAATTTGATGGCCAGACAAATGGTGGTTGGCAACAGAATGAAAGTTTGCCTAGTAAGCAAGTCTTACCCAAGGCTTGGCCTAGGGAGGACCTCAGCACAGGCCATGTTGATGCTTGACACCCCACTGAGATAGGAAAATATGGGCCTGACTTTCAGACTCTCTGAGCCTATGAAACCTGAGACCTCAGGGCCTTCAGAGCTCATCCTCACGAACAGGACAGGGAGCTGGAAAAGGAGATGAACTGCACATTGGAAGAAAGACTTAAACAGGTGGCACCTGTGTTTCTGCCCACATCCAGGGTGGGTTGTTCTCTGACAATGGTGCTCTAGCCCCATCTCCACCTGTTGCAATGCAACCCATCTCTTTCAACATTCAGCTCAAGTGCCACTTCCATTCTGAAGTCTTTCTGGGTCTTTCTAGTTGCAGTTAGTGGCTCCTGTTATGTTCGTGGTTGGCCGCGTTGATGAATACCTGCTTCCAGTGCCCGTCTCTTTTCCTCAGCGGAATTGGCTCCTTGAGGACCTGGCCTTTGTCTTGTCCCTTGGTGTAAGGAGGCAGTGTAGCTCCATGGCTACACATCAAGGCTCTGGAATTAGACTGCCTGGGTTCAAATCCTTGTACCACCTTGAATTCTGTGAGCCTCAATTCACCTACCTATGAAATGGGCTGATAATAGAACCTAAATCCTAGAGTTGTATGAATGACATGTGATAATTATAATTATATGCCTGGCAATCCTAAGAGCTATTGCTAGGATCTTTGTAAATCCTTCTACAATGGCTGACACATGGCTGTGAAATACACATTCTAGAGGGTAGTCTTAGATAAATTGCCACTGAGGTCTCTTAATGACAGTAACAACACCCTGGAAAATATTCATAGAATTTTTCAGCTTCTTGTTTTGAAAAAGAAAAATCAAGTCTGCCCCCCTTTTTGTTGTCTGTGAGTCTGAGACACAATCCTTCTGTAAACCTGAGGATGATGAGTGTTTAGAATAAATGTCTGACTCTGCCAGGATCAAGCATGAAGGTGGGTGAGGTGAGTCTGGGAGTCCAAGCTCAGAGTCTAAATCTTCTGAACGAGGCACTGCTGATGTCAAGAGCTACAGCCTTCAGGGGCAGCTGGGGCTACGGAGCTATGACCAAGCACTGGGTAGTGGTTAATTACTAAACCACCCCACACTCCTGCTAATTATCTCCATTTCATAGATGCAAATGTTGAGGCAAGTCAACATGCTCAGTGTCTCCCGGGCAGCCGAGGACAGGAACCAACAAGTTCCTACTAGACCTCGGTGCTGACTTTTATTAGAAAATTATCTTTCTAATCAGCTCTGCCTCATCTCCTGCCACTTAAAGCGGAACCCAGCTCATCACTGGCAAAACTCACTTCCTCAGGGACCAATGACTGTTAGGGCAGAAGAGTCCTTAGCTGGAAAACTACTCAGCCATAAAAAAAGAATAAAATAATGCCATTTGCAGCAACATGGGTGGACCTAGAGATTGTCATACTAAGAGAACTAAGCCAGAAAGAAAAAGAGAAATATCATATGATATCACTCATATGTGGAATCTTAAAAAAAAGAAAAAGGACACAAATGAACCTATTTACAAAAGAGACACAGATTCACAGACATAGAGAACAAACTTAGGGTTACCAGGAGGGAAAAGTGGTGGGAAGGGATGAATAGGGAGTTTAAGATCTGTAGATAGTAACTACTATATATAAAATAAACAATAAGTTTCTTCTGTATAGCATAGGGAACTACATTCAATATCTTATAGTAACTTATAATGAAAAAGAATATGAAAATGTATCTATGTATGTATGTACATGTGTGACTAAAACATTATGTTGTATGCCAGAAATTGATACCACATTGTAAACTGACTAGACTTCAATTAAAAAAGAAAAAAGAAGGTCTCTTAGCCAGCCGAGGAGGGCGCTGTCCCCAGAAGAGGCTGGCACCTGTGGATTATCAGCCTCCGCCTGAGATGTTTCAGATGGTCGCTCTAGGTGAGTGAGTGCAGGAGTGAGAAGTGACAGAAATTCAGTGAAAATTACATCCTTTCAGAGCTTGAAAATTCAGAAAGTCACTACCTCTCCTCATTTTATTGAAGGGATAATAAGAATAAATTGTGCAACTTGCCTAAGGGTCATGCAGTTTAAAAATGGGGTAGAACAAGGCTCTTTCAATGATTTGATATTGCCCAGTGACTCTAGCTAAAAAACTGTGGTGGACCCCAGCTGACCACAGTTTACCTAGACATCAAGGATCCTAAATCTGAGACCAGAGCTTCAACCATCTTTACCTTGGACAAATGAAGAAGTGGAAACAATGTCGGTGTGGGAGTTAGTCTGACCTGTGTTCAGATTCCAGCTCTCTGCTTCCTAGCTGGGTGACCTCAAGTAAGCGCCTTAACCTCTCTGTGTTCTCATTTCCTCAGTAAGTTGGAGTTAATAGTAGTACCAACCTCATAGTTGCTGTGAAGACTAAATGAGTTAATACATGTGAAGAGTTTGGGACATTGTGCTGTACACCAGAAACCGACACATTGTAACTGACTACACTTCAATTTTTTAAAAAGGGAGTTCAGAGCAGCACCTTGCCATAGTTAGCACCGTGTGTGTTAGCTACTCTCACTCAGCCCCTCCCGTGGTTTTTACAGAATAACAAAGTGACTCAGAGGGAGGGAGAGGAATGACAAGTCCAAAAGTAGCAGCTGGGCTTAGGGGACCTCTGCGTCCAAATTCTTCTGGGATTTCAGTGGACTCGAGATACCTTCTCTAGTCCTAGTTCTGTGAGATACAGGAACGTGCTTGGCCGCCTGGGGTGATAGCACTCCCTCCATAGACCGTGTGGTCTCCTGAGGGCGGCAGCCGCAGCACCTGGGCCTGTCAGAAGTGCCAGTTCTCACTCCCTGCTCCAGACCTACAGAATCCCACACTGGGGGTAGGGCCGGGCAACCTGCGCTTTAACAAGCCCTCCAGGTGAGGCTGTTAGCCTTCTCTCTGGGCTCCTGGACTCCTCCCCGCAAGCACGAGGGCTGAATCCAGGTGGAGGTAAATTTCACCTGGGACCATCTATCACTCCTCATTTCTCCTTAAGACGCGTTCTAAAGAGGATGCAGACGGGCCTTGGCGAAAACAAAGGGGGAAAAACCATGGCGTTTCTGCAGGTAAGAAACCCAGGTTATATTTCTCTTTAGGTTAGCTTTCCACAGCCCCAAACCGTCTGCCTGTAATGTTTCAGATTTACCGTCTCGTCACTTCCAAATGTATTCCTATGACTCCCAGCAGAGCAGTAATGGGAGAAAAGGCCGACAGTTTCCCCTCTTTCTTTCTCTGCAGATTTGGAATGAAAAACTTCATAGAATAAAAGGCATGAAGGATTTGAGAGGTACGGAGAGCATCCATAAAATGTTGGGGCACTGAATTGTCTATTTTAGCTTTCTGTCTCGGCTCTTCACGGCATTCTCCTCCCTCCTCTCCCCAAAAAGCCATTTCACCCCTCTCTTCTCTCTTCAGGCCTCCTGCAAGCCTCCTCTGCTCCAACCTCCTACCCCGGTCTCAGATGATTATCTTGCTTTATCCTTCACTGAGAAAACAGGAGCCAGCAGAGGGGTACTTTTCCACACATACTTGCCGTATCATCTGTGCACTTTTTCATCGCCTCCCCTCATGGTACCAGAGGACGAGCCCAGCTGCTTTCAAAGAGCAAGCCCTCTGCACCCTGAATCCACCTCATCCCGCCCGCTCCAGCCGGCATCCTCCCCTCTCTGCTCCCCCAGTACCCCTGCAGCATGCAACCCGAGTGTCAGTGTTTTCCATCTTTAAAGACAAGCCCCCTCTCAGCCCCCTGACCTCTCCAGCTCCCGCCACACCTCTCTTTTCCCTTCTTGGCATACTTGCTGAAAGCCGCCGGGAATTAGTGGTCTTATGATTTGCTGGTGTTGTAGAGGGAACGTGAGGTGGTGGCATCCGGTGCAGACGGGAGCCAGGCGGCCTGGGTACAAGCCCAGCTCTGCCCCTTTCACACAGGTGCGTTGGGAGGTTGTTTAACCTCTCTGTGCCCGGGTTCCTCATCTGTAAAATGGGCGTGACATTAGAATCTAATTATAAGATTGTGAGAAGAATGTGAGTTAATTCATATAAAGCACTTAGCAGACACGTATTGTAAACCATGTATTCTATTATTACTCTCTCCGCAACTTACTCCAGTGAGGTTTTGTCCCCACTCCACTGAGATATAGCTGTTGTCCACGTCTCTAATGACCTCCATGTCGCCAAACATAACCTCGATTTCTCTGAGCTGATCTTGTCTTCATAACAGCATTCAACACAAATGTCCTACTACCTCCTTCTTTTTCTAAGTGTTTTAAATTTTTCTTATTTTTTATTGAAGTACAGTCAGTTAACAATGTTGTCAATCTCTGGTGTACAGCATAATGCTGCAGTCATACATACACATACATATATTCCTTTTCATATACTTTTTCATTATGGATTACTACAAGATACTGAATATAGTTTCAAGAAATTTGTCTTTTTTATTGGAGCATAGTCAGTTACAATGTGTCAATCTCTGGTGAATAGCATAATGTTCCAGTCATGCATATATTCCTTTTCATATTCTTTTGTACTACTGTCTCCCCCTTGAAACACCTCTTTGGTTTCCATGACCATGCACTCTCCTGAATCCTGCACCCCTACCCCGACAATGACACTGGTCCTATCTCCTGGGGATGGCCTGGCCTCTGCTTCTCTCTGCCTGGTTTGGTGCTAGCCGCCCTCCTCTACTGCCCCACACAACTCAAAACTAGGTTCTGCCCCCGGGGAACCTGCTTCTGGTATGAGGAGAGGACATAGTCTTTCACTCATTTCCTATATTTGATGATTGACTGTATCCTTTGCTAAAAAGCCTCACAGTCCAGGAGCAGAATATAACAGTATAGGGACAATATAGTGGCTGGTATAAGCTTCAGGGTCAGGATACAGTCCTGTAAGGCGTGGGAAGGTGCGTCATGTACTAGCCAGCTCTGTGTGGAAAGGAGCTTCTTCCAGACCCCAGAAGAGCTCCAGCTATAAGCCCTGAAGCCTGGGGTAAGCTTTCCAGACAGGTCCTGGTGGGAAGTCCTGCGGCAGGGTAGACGGAGATGAGGAGTTACTCCAGTCGAGAAGAAGCTGACCTGTCCTGACCTGTCCAGGGAAACTGCTTCCCATTCTCTTCCTCTGTCTTCCCTTTTTGGAAGAGATTCCAAGTCTTGGTGACTCTCTGCAGCCAAAAGAAGAAACCAGAGTTGATGGGAGAGTCATGCTGCCATTCTGGTGGCCTTAGGTCAGGGCGTCTTTGTCTAAAGACCTTAATACAGCGTCATGACAATTCAGAGAAGCCGCGGAAGTTCCAAGCCCCTGCTGCAGTCGCCTCTGCGTGGGCCCCGCTCTGCGGCCTTCCCTATAGAGGGCTCTGTCTCCTGGCACTTTCTCATGCCAGCTCTTTCAGGACACGTGCGGGGAATGTTGGGGACGGGCTTTGCAGATCGCTGCTCACCCAGAGCCTAGGAACGAGGCTGATTTGGGAGTGAGACAGGGAGAGGTTGCAGGACTCTCGAATGTCCCCCGACCAAGCCCCGGGGAGGGGAGGGGGGTTCTGCCCTGGGAGTCTCTCCTGCAGGCCAGGCTCCGCCTGAAGGCCGGGACAGAGGAATTCTTGGCAACAACATCCTCACCCTCTACCAACAGACTGCCGAGGGGCTGTTGGGGCAACATCCTATGCAAGACCAGGAGGACTTTTTTTCCCATGGACACAGCTTTGTACATGAGGGCCGGATTCCCAAGGTAGCCCGCAAAAGTCTACGCACTCCATCCTGTAGCTGTGATTGTACGCTCATGGTAGGAGTGTTTTCTGCTATCTTCCTTTCCCATTACAAATGGACAGTATTTCTGAAACACTGGGATTCAATAGGGTTTTGAGGCCTTGCTGAGAAAGCTAATCGTCATTTATACAGAGTGTTGCTATAGGATCCTGTTCAAAATTTCAAAAAGAAAAAAACAACCTTAAACGCAGACTTTAGCAAGTGGCTGTTGGGTGCTGGGAATGCCTATAGGTTCGGGGATCTGTTTGGATGGGCTGGTCCCTCATCTGAGTGCGGAGACAGAGGGGCCAGGAAGGGTAAAGGTTTGACTCCTCCCAGCTCAGTGAGGGGCCAGAGGGACAGAATTTACCAAAGTCCTGGCTCAAAGATCATCTTCTCCTTCATACTACCTTCCCCTCTGGAAAAATGGGGGAGGGGGATGGGGGAGTGCATTAGGACTTTCCCAAGACATTCTGGTATGAATTCAAAGCCTAAGGAGTAACCGGTATTTTTTTTTCCACTGCAAGATAGTATAATAACAGCATTTAAGGAAATTTTGAAAAGAGCAGACAAAAAGTCATTCATGGTTCTATCACTGTAAATGACTATATTTTCTTTTCTGTTTTTGCCCTTTTTAAGCCCAGCTGTAAATCATTTTACATGGATGTTAATAGAGTATGTACCCTTTCATATTCTACTCCTTCCATTGTGCTTTTGTGTACTAGAATTAAATATTTTAAAGCACTTTTGCAGCTAAAAAAAAAAATCTTGGCAGCTTAACATAGCAGCAGTTGTAACTCTGGGCATTTCTGTACTTTTACTGGGTTGAGAAATGCCATATGGGGCCACCCTTCCTGGAAACTCACCCCCAAGGCCTGGCAGGATTCCCCCATCTACCTGCCTCTCATTCTGCTCAATCTGTTATCCTGTTGCTTCTGAGCATCAGAGGGTCCAAGCAACATACATTACTCAAGCACCTAACAGGTTTTGTATTTAAGTACTTAGGACAGCGGTTCCCAAAGTGAGTTCTGAGGACATTGGTACTGCAGAATTTTCCCCAGAAGAGTTCTGTAGTCAAGCAAGTTTGGAAGTGCTGAATATTGTTAGGCTGGACACATGAAATTGCCAACATTCAATTGTTTTCGGCCTACAGAACGGTAATTTCAATTGGTTCAGCCTAACACATACTCTTCTGGGACATTCACTATGCATATTAGCATGTTAAAACTTTTGAAAAGTCCTATAGTTAAAGAAATCTGTTTGATGTGATTGAGTTAATGTAATCCTTTTTTAAAAATAATACTTATTAATAGCCATCAGGATGCACTTTGGGAAACTAGGGCTTGGAGTAATCACAAAAGAACAGAAGTCATGAACAGAAAAAAAGCGCATGAACACAGGAGCCCAGAGCAGCAGGGACGGCTGAGCAAATGCTCAGGAGGGAAAGAGCAGGTGGGCATTTTCCTTCCCAGGACTGCCCACCCACCTTTAATACCCAAAGTCATCATGTTTTCCTGCCCATCCCCTTCTACAGTGACTCTTCCTTGACCAACCTCTGCTTTTCTCTCCCTCGTAAACATGTAGGGAGGATTCGCGCAGTGGCAGCCTTGGCTTGCCCCATATTCCTCAAATGACAGACATTAAGTAAACATGGGTATTATTTTGGCTGCTCTCTCATTATACTTATTAATTAGTCCATCTTTTCAGGGTGTCATTATCATCCCAGTTCATAGGTGTGCATCTAATTTGCTTATGACTACAAGGTGAGCTAAGCTAGTCTGGGCTCAGGGAGGAGACTCTGCCCTGCTGGGGTGCCTCTGGGAGTGCCCCACACACGCTCCAGAGAGAACGTGGGCATGTAGCGAGCTCTGAATATTGTTTTCCAGGCACCAGAGCCAAGTGTCCAAGACAGAGAATTGTTGGACGGGGAGATTCCGGTAGCGTACAGGGAGACAGTGGCTTGGCTAGGGCTGAATCCTCAATGCTTCCCCCACATCCCCCACCACGGAATTCTTCCACAAGAGAGCCTTTAACAGGGTTGTCCATCATTCACACACTGCATGGTGGACATCAGTGTGACTGCTAGGCATTTTAACCTCACTCAGGCCCTCTGGTCATCTAGCAGGTGTTAGTATGGGCAGGAATTATCTGATACTCCAGGGAAGCGTAAGATGAGAATTGAAAGGTAGGGCGTTGCCTCCCCGTGAGAGCACAGAGTTCATTTAATGTTGTTTATTGTTGCATGGTGGGATTTAAACGACACTAAATGGGACCCTGATGGTTTTGTGCCCTGCAGCGGAAGGCACTAGCCAGAGTTAGCATGCTTACAGAAGACATTTTTGACTTCTCAGGGGCATTGTTACCAACATGCAATTACCATGAAAAGTAAGAACAAGCCTGTTTGATTTCTCATGATGTGCATGGAAATAAAGCCTTTGACTTAGGCTCACTGAAAGAGTGAATGTGGATGAGCTTTGAACAGACCACATCATCTTTCAGACCCTCACGTCTCACTTGTCCACTATCCGTAAAAATGAAATAATCTTCATGATATCTGCTGGGAGCTCTGAGGGCAGTAGGAAAGGGAAGGGCGTGGACATAGCTATTTCTCTTTGGCTACGCGGTGCATGGGAAAAGGACAGAATCTGGAACCAGAGGGGCCTGATTTGACTTTCCTTTCCAAATTTATCCTGTGTGATCCTATGCAAGTCACAGTTTTTCTTGTTAAGTAAGGGTAGTAAACAGACCTCCCAGAACTGCCTTGAGGATCAAAGGTGATAGAGTACAAAAGATGATCATGACAATGACGTTGACGGCAACACATAGCTCTCCTGCATTATCTGACACATATCTTTCATTGAGAAGCTGCCTTGCCCATTAGAGGAAGATAACTTTTTTTCATTTTTCAGTTTTATTAGGTAGAACTGATACAATTTGACTGCACACATATCAATATATTGCATGTAAATACATATATAAAATATACTGTTTTTTTTTAGTTTACATATATGTACTGATCATTGTTTCTAAGAACAGTTTAGAGCTTTAGCTTTTTAAACTTACATAGTTACCAAAGGAATAAAGCCAATCACAAAATAAGAATGAGCAGAATGCTCATGTGCTTACACATATTCAAGAAATCAATCACCTAAGTTATAATTAATAAGTAGTTCATTTTTGTGTCCCTTTTTTTTTAAATTCCACATATAAGTGATATATGGCATTTTTCTCTTTCCAGCCCACTTCAGTTAGAATGATGATCTCCAGGTCCATGCATGTTGCTGCAAATGGCATTATTTTATTCTTTTTTATGGCTGAGTAGTATTCCATTGTATATATGTACCACATCTTTATCCAGTCATCTGTTGATGGACATTTGGGTTGTTTCCATGTCTTGACTATTATAAATAGTGCTGCCATGAACATGGGGGTGCATGTGTCTTTTTGAATTACATTTTTCTCAGGTATATACCCAGGAGTGGGATTGCTGGATCATATGCTAAGTCTATTTTTAGTTTTTTAAGGAACCTCTATATTGTCCTCCACAGTGGCTGCACCAATCTATACTCCCACCAACAGTGCAGGAGGATTACTTTTTATCCACACCCTCTCCAGCATTTATTGTTTGTGGACTTTTGAATGATGGCCATTCTGTCTGCTGTGGTTTCCTTAGCTGTGCAAAAGCTTTTAAGTTTAATTAGATCTCATTTGTTTATTTTTGCTTTTATTTCCATTACTCCAAGAGCTGGTTCAAAAAATATATTGCTATGATTTATGCCCAAGAGTGTTCTTCCTATGTTTTGGAGGAAGATAACTTTTACAAAGTACCAAGACCCATACATATACTCTTGACTTTAAAATAGGCAGAATATTAAAAGTAATGGTCCTATATGTCCCATTGTTCATTTCTCTTTGGGTTCAGCTTCCAGAAAGTCTGTCTGTATCAGGGATGTAGCCTAACATTTTAGATCTCTTGGCCAGCAATTTATGTCAGTTCTGGGGTTGGCCCTCCTGTGGGTTCACCACACAGTCCCACAACCTCAGAAACATGGTCTCCAATGTTAGGTTGTCCCATGTGTCCGTACACTTCTACAAGTTCTGCATACATCGTTGATTAATTTAACACATTTTTATTGATCATCTACTTTGGACCTGGCACCATAGCTCCTAGGGTCATGGTCATGTACACGGTATAGAGGCTACCATCATTTAGAGTACAGACTAGAAAGGGAGACAGGTAGGTAAACACACAGTTACAGCACTGGATGCTCAGGGCCACCACAGGCCAGTTTCAGAATGATTTGGAATCAACTTCTGATCCACTTGTGGGAGTGGTGATTGTGGAGGATGGTTAGAAAGACTTCCTGAAGGAGGAAGTGGCTTTCAATCTTGAGTGGGACTTAGCCAAGCAAAGAGGAGTGGGAAGAACCTCCAGGCGAAGGGCAAGACCTATGAGGTGGGGTGGGAACGGGAAGAGGAAGGCAGCGTGGTAACTGGAGAGATGAGCATGAGCTGGGTTTAATCTTCTCAACAACCAAATAAGGTGGACTTTATCCTCCCACTTTGCAGCTGGGTAAATCAAGGCTTAGAGAGAGATGAGAAAAGCGAAGGGGGATGTTTGGGAGAATGACTGAAGATGTGAAAAGCCAGCAAATGAAATCAGATCACTTCTGAGAATGATTTTCAAATAAGCAAGGAGAGGTGATGAGGTCAGGAAGCCGCTGGTTACTGGCCGGACTCCACTGGGCCCGTGATGTCTTCCCTGACTCTTTTCTCCTGGGGATCATCAATCTCACTGCTTATCCATGATCACATTGAATACAGTGTACGCAAAGGGAGTGACAAATAGATCTACTTGCCTCCAAAGTCTCTACCCTTTCCTAGTCTAGAAAAAAAAATAATTTTATCTCATTTTTAATACTAAGATTGAGTGTGTGGAGCCGCTGGGGAAGTCGGGGTGGCTAGGCTGGTGCAAGGCAGGTCTTAGGAGGCAAATCCCCTTACGTTTAAGGTCATGGTAGCTGCCCTTTACCAAGAGCCCAGGAGCCCAGCTTCCCAAGAGTCTCAGTGATAAAACCCCAAATGCTATGTTCCACAGCCTTTCTGTGAAAGCCTTTAGAAGTAAAACTCTAAAGTGTTAGGAATATTGGTATGAGAAAGCAGTGTGTGTTTTTTTTTTAATTGAAATGTATTTGATTTACAACAGTGTGTTCCTGGTGCACAGCATAGTGATTCAGTTATATATAACTGAATTTCTTTTTCATTATAGATGACTACAGGATATTGAATACAGTTCCCTGTGCTATACAGTAGGACCTTGTTGTTTATCTATTTTATATATAATAGTTTGTATCTGCTAATCCCAAACTCCTAATTTATTCCTCCCCCCCAACAGAAAGCAATGTTTTGATCCTACAAAGCTGTCAAGATCTTGGCTCTTTTGAAATGCCAGAAGGATTTTTTTTTCCCTTAAAAAGATCCCCCAAAACTTCTGTGCTTAAACTGTAGGAAAAATCTAAAGCCTTGAAAGCTTTGAACATGACCAAAACTTTGAAAAAAAAATCTAGCTGTTTTCTCATATTCTAGGTTGACATTTCTCATAGACAAAGTACTAGATCAATGAAATGCTTGACTTTAATAGATTCAGCAAAAAGTCATTATCTTTTCACTAACAGTGACCCCAGCATGTTCCATCTATTCTGGTAAGGGTGTTACCTGAATGTCGGTGCTAATTTTCTGAGGCAGAAAGTGTGGGGCCTACAAGAGAATCTTTTTAATATGTGTAGGGGGTCCTGCTGGCTTCCTGGTTTTCTACCCTTAAGGCAAATAAAATTGTAAAAAAGTGAGGCGTAATATGGCTTTCATTAGCAATTCCCAAAAGATGTCAAAGGAAGTGTTCAGTTTATCTGAAAATTCTGGGGCTCCTGGTGCTGTTCACCTGGGCTCCCCAAACTAAGGCTCTTCTCTGATCATGAACAGACTATGGGTTTATGAAGAACATGTTGACCTAAAGGAAGAGAAACAAGTTATGGATATTTCAAGCACACATTCACTGGGTCCTGGCTCCTCCCGTGGGAGCTCTACTGAGAGTACAAACCACTGACCCAGGAAGCTGTTGCTAAGTTAACAGCCCCATGAGAGCTCCTGATTGAAAGATTTCTGTTCGCTGACCATCTAAAAGAGAGGTCACACCTAAAAATAGAGCGATATTTTCCTTATATGTTTTACAAAAATTAATATAGGGTTAGTGGGGAAATTTTGGATAATACAGGAAATCGCAAAAGAAACATATAAAATATCAAAGTCTGTATCATCTCTAACCCAGAGATAACCACCATCATGTTGCGGAAAAATGTGTTAGAGCTCAGTGTTATAGCTCAGTTGTGACAGCAACCTGGATCCGGGCGAGAGATCAAGCAGCACTCGGAGAGCTGGAGAACTCACGTTTATTCCAACAGAGGAGTTAACACTCCAAGCTCTAGACCCTGTCTGTAGGTTTACACCCGCTTTTATAGGCTGCCAGTTTACACTTTGCAACATCATATGCAAATGAGGTATAACAGAAGTTGACTAATTAGGAACAAGCTTTGTAGAAATGGACCAATCAGGAGGGAGAGAAATAAACAATCAGGAGTGAAGAAAATAACCAATCAGAAGTGAGCTCAGGGAGCCAATAGAATTTTAGGGGTAAGTAAGCCGGTTCAAAGGCAAAAAGTGAGATAGAGCTTCTGGGTCAGGGAACTGGATTGTGCTGGCAGGAGAGTAGTGGCCCTGCCTGGGGGTCCTGCCTGTCTTTTTATGGGGCTTCCCACCTCAATTAATGTGCCCTTCCAGTCTTTTTTCTCTCTCTTTAAATTTAATAAATGGTAGCATACAGTACGTATTATTTTAGAAACCACTTTCTACTGATCAGTTTTGTGAACACTTCTCATATAAATAAACATTTCTTCTATGACGTGATTCTTTACAACTGTATAGTATGCCTCTAGAAAGGAACCTTAATTTACTCAGTCAGTTCCTGATTCTTGGCCATGTAGGTGCTTCCAATTATTTGCCCACAACTACTGTGGTAATTTTAATCAGCACTGTAGTTAACATCCTTGGAAATGCATCCTGTTGGTTCTTTAGAATGAATTCTTAGAAGTAGAATTACTGGATCAAAACTCACTAGGCACATCAAACCTTCTGATACATGTGGCCAAATTGTCCTCCTATCTGACCCTAAATTTCACTCCAGCTCACACTCCTATCAACCATCTAGATCCCCAAAATAATAATTTCTGCGTAAGTCTTTTTCCAGGAGCAGCACTAACCCCTGCCAACGTTTTGAAAAAGAAAATGGCAAATTTTGTATCTAATGATTCCACTTTTTCCAAGTTTTGAGACTTTCTTTCTCATGTCTTAGCCATCTCCTTCTTCATTTACCACCCGACCCTCCTCTCAGTAAAGTAACAAATAGACTCATTTACACCCAGGTGTCAATGACTAATGAGATAAAATATATACATTTTTATCACAAACAGAACCAAATAAATTTCTTTTTTGTATATGTATATATTTATTGAAGTATAGTCAGTTTACAATGTGTCAATTTATGATGTACAGCATAATGCTTCAGTCATACATGAACATACGTGTATTCATTTTCAGTTTTTTATAAGTCATAAGATATTGAATATAAGTTCCCTGTGCTATACAGTATGAACTTGTTTATCTATTTTATATACATTAGTACCTGCAAACTCACAATTTATTCCTTCCCATCCCCCCCTCCAGTAACCATAAGTTTGTTTTCTATGTCTGTGAGTCTGTTTCTGTTTTGTAAATAAGTTTGTCTTTTTTTTAGATTCCACATATGAGTGATATCATATGGTATTTTTCTTTCTTTTTCTGGCTTACTCCACTTGGAATTAGAATTAGACATTCTACAGTTCCATTCATGATGCTACAAATGGCATTATTTTACTCTTTTTTATGACTGAGTAGTATTCCATTGTATAAATATACCACAGCTTCTTTATCCAGTCATCTGGTGACAGACATTTTGGTTGCTTCCATGTCTTGGCTATTGTAAATAGTGCTGTTATGAACACTGGGGTGCATGTATCTTTTTGAATTAAGGTTCCCTCTGGATATATGCCCAAGAGTGGGATTGCTGGGTCATATGGTAAGTCTATTTTTAGTCTTTTGAGGAATCTCCATACTGTTTTCCATAATGGCTGCACCAAACTGCATTCCCACCAGCAGTGTAGGAAGGTTCCCTTTTCTGCACACCCTCTCCAGCATTTATCATTTGTGGACTTTTAAATGATGGCCATACTGACTGGGGTGAGGTGATACCTCACTGTAGTCTTGATTTGCATTTCTATGATAATTAGCGATATTGAGCATTTTTTCATGTGCCTATTGGCCATTTGTACGTCTTCATTGGAGAATTGCTCGTTTAGGTCTTCTGCCCATTTTTCAATTGGGTTGTTTGTATTTTTGCTATTAAGTTGTATGAGCTGTTTATATATCCTGGAAATTAAGCCCTTGTCAGTCTCATCTTTTGCAAATATTTTCTCCCATTCCATTGGTTGTCTTTTGTTTTACTTATGGTTTCCTTTGCTGTGCAAAAGCATACAAGTTTAATTAGGTCCTATTTCTTATTTTTTCTTTTATTTCTATTGCCTGGTAGACTGCCCTAGGAGAACATTGCTGAGATTTATGTCAGAGAATGTTTTGCCTATATTTTCTTCTAAGAGGCTTATATTGTCTTGTCTTATGTTTAAGTCTTTAAGCCATTTTGAGTTTATTTTTGTGTGCGGTGTGAGGGAGTGTTCTACCTCCACTGATTTACATGCAGCTGTCCAGTTTTCCCAACACCATCTGCTGAAGAGACTGTCTTTATTCCATTGTATGTTCTTGCATCCTCTGTCAAGGATTAATTGACCAAAAGTTTGTGTTTGTCTGGACTCTCTATTCTGTTTCATTGATCTACATTTCTTATTTTTAAGTTCTCACTTTATTATAAAGCTAAAGATGAGTTATGGTGGGGTGGAGAAAGTGCCAGAGGTAGTAAAACAGAGGCCAGTTTTAAGAGAAATAAATCCCTCTTACTCCTAAAGCTGTCCTTGGACAAGCTTGCCCTTCTTGGAGTAACAGGGGAAACAATGAAATGTTCACAGCCTCTTCCTTCTCTCTCCAGCTCCTCAGGAAAATCTTGGTATTTTCTGCCAAATCTCACGTGCCAACTCACAGCTATGAACTCAGTGGAGTAAACCATGCAGAGAAGTCTGAAAAGAGTATAAGAGAAAGGAGAGGGGATAGTGAATTTGCTGGTGAGAGTAGATCTGAGGCTGTGAGGGAGAAGAGACTAGAGAGTGGATTTCAGAGTTTGGGGAAATTTTCAAAAAGCAAAATGTTTGGGGAGATAATAAGAGCAGAAGATGGGAGAGGATTTTTTTAAAAGGAAAAAAAGTTTTACTGTGCATTATTCATATAATGTCTTTTGATGTTTTCCTAGATGTCCATTGGTTTCAGTTAAACTTTTCTATTGGATTAATATTTCTTTGGCAATAATATTGTCAAAAACTGGTCCCCAAGATGTTTGGGCTTTACATAGGTTATAATAGGAGCATATCTCTGGAGGTAGACAATATTTACATATAATAATTAAGAGCTGATTTCTAAATGTACATTTATATTGAGCTGCTAATTTTAATTGTTTCCATGAAAATCTTCCCCAAAGTGTAATTTAAGTAGACATAACCCCAAAATAAAAATATGGACTGCCATTCAATTGGGCTGCTTCGCAGACATATTTTGATTCAGTGGAAGAAGAGTATGTTCCAAAATCAGTCAACTCAGTGTGACATTTATCAAATGTCTAGGATGAGTCAGGCACTGTCTGACACTTAGGGGAATAAATGTGACTGACATGTGGATCCAGCATGACCAGTAGGTTATAATCAAACCAAAATTTTATTGTCTCCTTCTGACCTTTTAAAGTACATTCAGCAGGGAAATACATGTTGAAATTTCTGAAGCCTCTTTATGGAAACTCGTCCTCTCCATCAGCTGGCTGATCCCTGCCTCAGCCCCTGTTTCCCCGCAGGTCCACTTTGCACATGACTCTCAGTGCTCAGGTCCCCTCTCCTGGGTATTCCTGTTGGTGAGGACTCATCATGGGTCTAGGATATCTGGCCTGTTGGACAAACTCACCTATTCCTTGCCTCATAAAGGAGTAGTGCCCCCCAAATACATATTCTCTTTCTCTGGTTGACCTATTCTAGAACACATTAAATTTCTCAGGTATGGCTTTGCCTATAGTCCATGGTGTCCCCACCACTCCCCAGCTTTGTGCATTGTATTTGTGTGTTGGGAAGAGGGAGGAGTATATCCCCATAGCACAGAGAAAATTTTTTTTCTCCCAAGAAATACCTTCACAAATCTTGCTCAACTCTGAGCTGTCTTTCTATGCATCATCTGATGGAGGTGGCTAAGAATCACGGCACTGGTTGTCAAAGATTTCCTCTTTAAATTCTGCATAGTGACGCAGTCTCTCGCTTTGGTATGCAGGATCTATTGTATTTTGCAATCTTGGTTGAAACTTTAAATGTAACATCCCAGTGTTACACAAAAGTAAAAAGATACGGTGCCTGTCCTTGAGAAATTGAGAGGAGATTAAAGAAGACACAAATGTGTAAACAGATCATTTCAATAAATGTGATGAGCCTCTGATAGGGAAATGTACAGGGGACAGCGAGGACACGGAGACAGCTTATGATACAAGATATTGTCACTTTTTTCCTTCAAACATCACTTGGAAGAAGGCCACACACAGAAGAACGAGGAGTCTGTGTAGCTTGCAAGTGAGCTGAAAGAATGTGGTATCATCTCGGGAACTTCATGCTTCAGAACAAATGCTATTGATTTGTCCCCCAGTTACTCATGTGCCTGGAGGAATAATTAAAGTATAGGCTTGGGGTAATACTGTATAATTGGTTAAAGTGGATAGAAGAAAGGATCCTTTTTTAAGGGTTTGAAAGGAAGCCCAGAAATCTTGGCAGACAACTGTGAAAATAGTAATCCTCTCTGAATCTGCCTCAAGATATTGTAGAAACAGGTCTGGTTCTGGAGCCCAGCCCCCTCTGATGTGTCTCAGTCCTGTGCTCTTGGCTCCACGGCATCTGTGACCACGCAGAGGACACCTGGACCAGCACAGCCCCAGACCTTAGAGGTGGACAGGGAGAATAGGGGGCCCATCCTCCACACCTGCCGCCTTATCCTCTGCATTCTCTCTCCTACCCAGTTCTTCCTCTTCATTTTCTGTGAATTTCTTTTCCATTGCACTTTCCCAGCCGCTTAACCCCAACGTGAAATATGGCATTGCAAAACTGCTTGGAAAATAGCAGGAAAGTCTAGGGATGAGCTTGCTCCTCTAATGCTGCTAAGGCAGGAAGAAGGGAGCTGGGTCCAGTTAAGGCCTTAACTGGAGTTACTGCTTCTGAGCCCCAGAGATGTCCCATCTGGCTGTCCAAACAGGTACAGTCCCCTTTACACACTGAGAGGACCACACCAGGGTTGTGTGTCAGTGTCCACAGGACTGTTGTCATTTCAGTTATTTTGCCTATTGTCTGTCCAAGCCATTGAACGATCCCAGAAATTCAAATTCAAGTAATGCAAACTATGTCTTTCAGACCTCTCACACTTGGAAGTAACACTCATGACCATTGTCAAACCACGGTTTTCACTTTTGGAAAGATTTCTCCCATAACTAGAGACTATTTCAGAAGAAGCAGCAGCATTTCATGCAAGAAATGCCACTTGGAACTGACCAGGGAATTCCCAACCCAGCTAAGTTCTGACTCTCATGGCCGCCCTCAGAAAACTTCTCTGGGAGAAGGTGGTTGCTTTCACTGGGTAATAAGAAAATTGCCTGGGTGGAAAATGACCGACATCCCGGTCATTCCTGCATCTTTTCTTCTGGGCCCCCTGTCCGTGCTGCACAATTCCATGGTCTTCCTGGAATTCTTAGCTCTGGAAGCAATATATCTGACGAAATGTGAAAAATTGTTTCTGTCCTTGGTTTGAGTAAGATTTGCCTAGGAAAAGGGAAGAAACTAGGAAACATTGTAAACAGGACACTAACAAAGCTAGTTTCTTATCCTGACTTCTGAAATCCAAGTCAAGATTTAACATGGGTGGTTAACGTGGCAGCTTTAAGGGTACCAGCATTGGGTCCTTGTCTCATCTCCCTCTAGGTTAGGGGGAGAGTAATGCTAATCAGTTTCTAGACTGAGGGAAAACTGGGGAGGCATTCCTCCCAAGCCTAGTAGGATCCCTGGTCCCCAACAGAATCTGCCTGTGGAAGAGACCCTTCTCCCCTAACTCCACCTTCCACTCCTTTGGCCTTGAAATACAACATACTTTGTACCCACAGTTATCTTGTTTCTTGATATGGGCCTTAGCCTCTTGGTAGCAGGAAAAAGAACTAACATTTTTAGGGCATTTGCTACATGCCAGGCACTATCCTACAGACATTATATACATCATGAAGAAAGGCACCAATTGGAAAATGTAGTTCCCTCTCTGGCCTTCAAATATTTCTGAATTTGAGCTCAAATCATAGCTTAAGCATTAAAAAGATTGTGGTGGTGCCCACCAATGCCCCCACCAACCAGCATGTAAGTCTTCAAATAATACAAAGGTTAAAGGAGAAACTGAGGCAAAGAATACTCAACTGATAAATAAGGTAAAATTTGACAGGCTTGATGGCAGTTTTGAAGGAGTTTCTTAAATCGTGTCGTTTCAGGGCAGGTATGACTGAGGACAAGATTAAGGCTTGACTAAGGGTAGCTATGAACCAAAAAGTGTTTGCACAAGTTAAAAAACGCTTCCTTCTAGATTTCCTGATTGTAAATTTCTGGATACTTTCATTGAACCTTAGGTCTGATTTTTGGCCCCTGTTTGCAAGTGTGTTGGTCAAGGGTGGGAGAGACAGGTTGCCAGCCCTGCTTTGCTAATGGCCTAGGGACAAGCTTATCTGCCTTGTGAATATTCAGTGCTGCTGGGCCGCAGGTCACCCTCTGCTGGCCCAGTAAAGCATGTTTCGGCTTACCTCCTAAAGTTCCTGGTAGCTTGGATCCCTGGATAGTGAAGCTTTGTCCATGACTTGTTTCTTTAAGCTGTTCAATATGCCTGAAACACATTCTTATGATGACCATTAAAGCTGATTCTGGCCTATGGTGAAGATATAAATCTTTTAAGTTTTTCTAGCATCATCTAGTAGTGTCTCTATTGGGCATGAAGCCTTAATGGTGGATACCATATTCTCTCCATATCACATCAGCATCCATAACACCTACTGGGTACTCCAGATGAACTTCACATCTCAAGTTTCCTTTTCTCTTAGCACTTTGAAGATGTAATTCCATCATTTTTTCTGGCTTCCCTTGTTACTTTGGAAAGTAAGCTATTAGTCTAATTTTCATTCCTTTTTAGGTAATCTGTCTTTTTTCTCTTACTGCTTTTAAGATCATTCAGGTATTTGTTCTACAGTTTCACTATGAAATGTCTGGTAGCTTTCTTTTTATTTATCCTACTTGAGATGAATTGAGCTTTCTGAACTGGAAGATTAGGATATTTCATGAATACTGAAAAAAACTCTCACTTTTTCTCTTCTAATATTGCCTCTTATTCTCTATTCTCTCTTTCTGGATCTCTGGTACAATGTATATTAAAATTTCTCACTTTGTTTTTTGTCTTACCTTCTATTTTATACATATTTGATGTATATATAATACCATTACAAAAAGTATTATATATACACCATTGTTTAATTGAAATGTAGTTAATTTACAATGTTCTATTAGTTTCAGGGGAATAGCAAAGTGATTCAGTTATACACACACATATATATACACACACACACATATATATTCTTTTTCAGATTCTTTTTCATTATAGGTTATTACAAGATATTGAATGTTGTTTCCTATGCTATACAGTATAACCCTGTTGTTTATCTGTTTTATATACAGCAGTGTATATGTGTTAATCTCAAACTCCTAATTTATCTGTGTCCTGCTTTTTCACTTTTGGTAAACATAAGTTTGTTTTCTATGCTTGTGAGTCTATTTCTGTCCCACTCATGCATGTACATACATATATTTGTTTTCATATTATTTTTCATTAAAGGTTATTAAAAGATAATGAATATACTTCCCTGTGCTATACAGAAGAAATCTGTTTTTTATCTATTTTTATATATAGTGGTTAACATTTGCAAATCTCTAACTCCCAGATTTATCCCTTCCATCCCCTTTCCCCTGGTAACCATAAAATTGTTCACTATGTCTGTGAGAATATTTTTTGTTGTAGATGAGTTCATTGGTGCACTCTTTTCTTTTTTTCTGTTTTTTAGATTCTACATGAGTGGTATCATATGGTATTTTTCTTTCTCTTTCTGGCTTACTTCACTTAGAATGATGATATCCAGGTCCATCCATGTGGCTGCAAATGGCATCATTTTGTTCTTTTTTTTAATCACTGAATAGTAGTCCATTATATAAATATACCACAGCTTCTTTATCCAGTCATCTGTAAATGGATATTTAGGTTGCTTCCGTGTCTCAGCTATTGTAGACAGTGCTGTTATGAGCATTGGGGTGCATGTATCTTTTCAAATTAGAGTTCTCTCTGGACATAGAAGTGGGATTGCTGGATCATATGGTAAGTCTATTTTCAGTCATTTAAGGACTCTTCAAACTGTTTTCCATAATGGCTGCACCAAACTACATTCACACCAACAGTGTAGGAGGGTTCCCTTTTCTCCACACCCTCTCCAGCATTTATCATTTGTAGACTTTTGAGTGATGGCCATTCTGACTGGTGTGAGGTGATACCTCATTGTAGTTTTGATTGTATTTCTCTGATAATTAGTGATATTGAGCATTTTTTCATGTGCCTATTGGCCATTTGTTTGTCTTCATTGGAGAATTACTCGTTTAGGTCTTTTGCCCATTTTTGGATTGGGTTATTTGTTTTTTTTTTGTTATTAAGTTGTATGAGCTGTTTATATATTCTGGAAATTAAGCCCTTGTCAGTCTCATCTTTTGCAAATATTTTCTCCCATTCCATAGGTTGTCTTTTTATTTTGCTTATGGTTTCCCTCGTGTGCAAAAGCTTGTAAGTTTAATTAGGTCCCATTTGTTAATTTTTTCTTTTATTTCTATTGCCTGGTAGACTGCCCTAGGAGAACATTGCTGAGATTTATGTCAGAGAATGTTTTGCCTATATTTTCTTCTAAGAGGCTTATATTATCTTGTCTTATGTTTAAGTCTTTAAGCCATTTTGAGTTTATTTTTGTGTCTGGTGTGAGGGAGTGTTCTAACTTAGTTGATTTACATGCAGCTGTCCAGTTTTCCCAACACCATCTGCTGAAGAGACTGTCTTTATTCCATTGTATGTTCTTGCCTCCTTTGTCAAAGGTTAATTGACCATAGGTCTGAGGGTTCATTTCTGGGCTCTCCATTCTGTTCCATTGGTCCATATGTCTATTTTTGTGCCAATACCATGCTGTTTTGACTACTCTACCTCTGTATTATTGTCTGAAGTCTGGGAGGGTTATTCCTCCAGCTTTGCTCTTTTTCTCCAGTATTGCTTTGGCAATCTTGGGTCATTTGTGAGTCCATATAAATTTTAGAATTATTTGTTCTGGTTCTGTGAAAAATGTCCTGGGTAATTTGATAGGGATCACATTAAATCTGTAGTTTACCTTGGGCAGTATGGCCATTTTAACAATATTGATTCTTCCAATCCAAGAGCATGAGATATCTTTCCATTTCTTTAAGTCATCTTTAATTTCCTTAATCAATATTTTATAGTTCTTCATGTATTACTCTTTCATCTCCTTGGTCAGATTTATTCCTAAGTATTTTATTGTTTTGAATGCAATTTTAAAAGGCATTGTTCCTTTACTTACTTTTCCTGCTATTTCATTGTTAGTGTAAAGAAATGCAACTGTTTGTTAACCTTGCATTGTGCTACCTTGCCAGATTGTTTTATCAGGTCTAGTAGTTTTCCTGTGGAGCTTTTAGGGTTTTCTATATATAGTATCATGTCATCTGCATATAGTGACAATTTTACCTCTTCTTTTCCAATTTGGATCCCCTTTATTTCTTTTTCTTGCCTGATTGCTGTGGCTAGGACTTCCAAGACTATGTTGAATAGAAGTGGTGAGAGTGGGCATCCGTGTCTTGTGCCAGATTTTAGTGGGAAGACTTTCAGGTTTTCACCATTGAGTATTATTGCTGGCTGTGGGTTTGTTATAGCTTTATGTTGAGATAAGTTCCCTCTATACCCACTTTGGCAATTTTTTTTAATCATAAATGGATGTTGAATTTTATCAAATACTTTTTCTGCATCTATTTAGATGATTGTGTGATTTTTGTCCTTCCTTTTGTTGATGTGGTGTATCACACTGATTGATTTATGTATGTTGAACCATCCTTGTGACCCTGGGATGAATCCAACTTGATCATGGTGTATGATCTTTTTTATGTGCTGTTGGATTCTGTTTGATATTTTGTTGAGTATTTTTGCATCTATGTTCTTCAATGATATTGGCCTGTAATTTTCCTTTTTGGTAGTGTCTTTGTCTGATTTTGGTATCAGGGTGATGACGTCTTCATAGAACGACTTTGGGAGTACTCCCTCCTTTTCAATCTTTTGGAAGAGTTTGAGAAGGATCGGTATGAGTTCTTTGTGTGTTTGGTAGAATTTCCCAGTGAAGCCATTTGGTCCTGGATTTTTGTTTGTAGGGAGGTCTTTTGTTGCTGATTCTATTTCATTTCTAGTGATTGGTCTGTTTCTTCTTGACGCAATCTTGGTGGACTGTATGTTTCCAGAAACCTGTCCATTTCTTCTAGATTGTCCAGTTTGTTTCCACATAGTTGTTCATAGTAATCTCATGGTTTTTTGTATTTCTGTAGTATTGGTTGTAATTTCTCCATTTTCCTTTCTTATTTTGTTTATTGTGTTCTCTCTCTCCTTGGTGAGCCTGGCCAGAGGTTAGTCAATTTTGTTTACTCTTAAAAAAAAATCTCTTGGTTTGATTAATTTTTTTCTATTATTTTTTATTTCTATTTTATTTGTTTCCTCCCTGATCTTTATTATTTCCTTCCTTCTGCTGACTTTAGGTTTTGTTTGCTCTTCTTTTTCTAATTATTTTAGGTGACAGGTTAAGCTGTTTATTTGAGATTGTTCTTGTTTTTTTTGTTTTGTTTTGTTTTGTTTTGTTTTGTTTTGTTTTTTGAGGAAGGCCTGTTAATCACTATAAACGTCCCTCTTAGGATTTCTTTTGCTGCATCCCATAAATTTTGGTTGTGTTTTCATTGTCATTTGTCTCAAAGTATTTTTTAGACGAGATCGGGCACATTCAGGGTGGTATGGCCATAGACCCAAGGTATTTTTTAATTTCTTCTTTGATTCTATAATTGTATTTGTGCTTTTCCTATTGTGATTTTTCCTTTTCCTATGGAGTCTTCCTTCTTTTCTATTTAAAGAAGATATTTGAACATTTCTTTTAGGGTAGGGTTAATATTACAGAATGTTTTTAGTTTTTGCTTGTCTGAGGTATTCTTTATTTTTCCTTCTATTCTAAATGATAACCTACATAGAGTAACCTAGGTTTCAGAATTTTTCCTTTCAGGACCTTGAATGTATCATGCCACTCCCTTCTGGCCTGCAAAGTTTCTGCAGTAAAATCAGCTGATAGCCTAATGGGAGTTCCCTTATAACTGACTGTTTTTCTCTTGCTGCCTTCAGAATCCTCTCTTTATTTTTAACTTTTGCCATTTTAATTATGATTATGTCTTGATGTGGGTCTGTTTGGGTTCATCCTGTTTGGAACCCTTTGTGCTTCCTATACCCGAATATGTTTCCTTCTTTAGGTTTGGGAATTTTTCGGCCATAATTTCTTCAAATACATTTTCAATCCCCTTTTCTCTCTCTTCTCCTTCTGGGCCCCCTATTATGTTTAGGTTGGCACATTTTACATTATCCCATAGATCTCATCTATTATGTTTATTTTTTAAAATTTATCTTTCTGTTTGCTGTTCTGATTGGGTGATTTCCATTATTCTGTCTTCCAGATGACTTATTTGTTCTTCTGTGTCATTTATTCTGCTCTTCATTGCTTCTAGATTGGTTTTTATCTTAGCAATTGAATTGTCTAATTTTGATTGGTTCATCAGTATAGTTTCTAGTTCCTTATTACAGTGATCTGCATTTCTATTGGTAATCTTTCTGAATTCCTTTAGCATTTTCATTACTTCCTTTTTGAATTTGGGTTCTAGTAGACTGGTGAGGTCCATTTCATTATTTGCTATTTCAGGGGATTTCTCTTGTTCTTTTAATTGAGAGTAGTTCCTCTGCTTTTTCATTTTACTTAACTTTCTCTTTCTCTGTGAATTTAGGAGAAATAGTTATCTACTGGGATCTTGAAGGGGTGTTTTATGTGGGAATGTCCTTGTGTGGACTGTGTTAGTGTGATATTTTTGGTACAATGGCTGGTTTTGGTATGGATGCCAGCCATTTCTTTCCTCAGAGTATGCTGGGTGTTACCCCCTTGACAGAGGGTGTGATTGATGTTGTTGGGTTTACAGCCTGTGCTCTGTGGCTGTCGCCACCCTGTCGGGATGTGGTCTGCTCCCCAGTTGTTGGAGTAGAAAGCCCCAGATTTGATCAGGCTCTGTTGCCCTTGAGTGCATGCCCTGTTCCAAAGGATATGACCCCAAAGCAAGTGAGTCCTGTGTGCTCACAGGGAACCTATGCACTCACTGCCCACACAGGCTTTGCAGTTCCACCCAGAAGCAGCCCAAGGTTAATTCTCTTTCTCTGTTGTGTTCCTCCCAGACCTAGTGCTAGGCTGTGGTGTGGAGCTGAGTGCCAGGGCACTGTGGCTCCAGGAATTGAGACGTATGTGCTGCTGCCTCTGTGGTAGACCTCTCCCAGGACCTGTCTGCCCCAGATGCAGTGCCAAGCTGCAGCGTGGGGTGAGTGGAGCCAGCGCTCTCCCCCAGGGAATTGAGCCACCACGTACTCCTGCCCAGGGCCTGTCCTCCTGAGACGGCACCCAGCTGCTGCCATGTTCCTGCAGTGCTGACAGCGTCCACTGCAGCCTGACCCACCCCGACGATTCGCATGCCCTGACAGTGGGCCCTGTGGTTCCCCCTGGGCCATACCCCAAGCCCTCTGGGCTGTTTAGCGTCTGAGCGCAGGTAGATCAAGTCCTCTCCCACGCTGGTCTGCCCAGCATGCAGCGCTTAGCCTCTGTGTGTTCTTGTGGTGCCACCCAGCGTGTGCACTGACAACGTCTGTCTGGCTCAATCTGCTGCCCCCATGTGTGCGCTGACCGTAGTCTCTGCGATTTGGTCCGAATCACACCCCAGGTGCCCTGGACTGTTTCTGCGCAGGTAGACTGAATCTTTGCCCTGATCTCCTGCCGGGCTGTGGTGCAGAGTGAGCAGAGCCAGGACGTTCCCCTCTTTGGATTGAGGAAAGCAGTGAGGTGGCAGCCACCAGCATGGGTCTCTCTCTGTCCTGATTGGTAGCAAGCCAGCATGCATGCACTCCTGGCGAGGAGAGTCTCGGCTTCTCCAGCCCCTCTATCTGTCCCCACAGATTTCCCAGCAGACAGGGGTGCTCCTTGCCCTTTGGGGGAGTAGCGATCCTAGCTTATGTGAGTCTCCAATTAGAGCCCCTTGCTTGTGTGGGGCTGCCTGTGTGGACCTTCTGCTCCTTAAAGATCACTCCCAGAGGCACCAGTTCCACCCTGATGACTTTTTTCTCTGTCCTACCCGGGTATGTGGAGATCTCTCTTGCAGCTTTGGTTTTTATAGGATATCTTCTGCCAGTTTCCAGTTGGTTTTCTGTGAGAATTGTTCCGCATGTAGATGTATTTTTGATGTGTTTGTGGAGGGAGATAAGCTCCTGCTACTTTGTCATTTCATCCCCCTCCACCCTCTCTTTTATATTTTTAACCTCTTTGTTTCTCTATACTGCACCATGTGTAATTCTTCAACTCTTACTTCTGATTAACTAATTCTCCCAGTGGTATCCAATCTGCAACTTAACCTGACCAGTGAGTTTTAAAAATCAATTATTTAATTTTCATTTCTAGATATTCTGTCTGGTTCTTTTTCAAACTTTTCTGATCAGTTTTTTAAGTCTCTTACTCAGGCTTCCATTCCCTTTTTCACTGAACACATTTAAAAGGGTCATTTTATATTCTGTACTAATGGTTTCAATATTCAAAGACTTTTCATTCCATATCTCCTGTTTGTTTATACCAACTCTTGTTCGTGGTAGTTTTTTTTCTATCTGTACTTAGTGATTTTATTATGAGCTTATATTTTGGGGAATTCCATTTGCTGAAATTCTTTGAGGCCTGGGTTTAGAGTTCATTTCTTCCAAGGATATTTCCTTTTGCTTATATGAAGCATTGGAACTTTACCAACTAGGAACCCTTTAAACTTCATTCTTGGTTGAGGGTTCTCTGGGGCTGGAGGTGTTGTGAATTCAGGCCTCAAACCTACAGGGTGACTGGCTGGTATAAACATAGTCTCAGGGGGTGTTTTTCTCTCCTCACTCAGAATCAGAACCAAATGAGATAATTGCCCTTTGGGGGAGTAGCGATCCTAGCTTATGTGAGTCTCCAATTAGAGCCCCTTGCTTGTGTGGCACCTTAGCTGTGTCTCTGTATTCTGCGTGGCTCTTAGGACAGAAGCTTTTGGTCCCTGGGAAATGTAGATGGCCGCTGTTCTGTACTGTCTACCTGTCTGGTTTCGTGTGTTGCCTTCATTTTTGGCCTTCGGAAAATCTCTCTCCTTTCTTGCCAGCAAAATCATGTGTTCAAAAACAGGTGTGTGGTTTTGCTTTGTTTTTGTTTTATTCAGCATTTTAAACATTTTAAAAGTAAGATTGTTGTTTTTTAAAGGATATTTATATTCACTATTGCTGGAAATTTACATTTTCATTCCCAGCAAAGTTCCTTTTTCTTTTAGAGTCATTTGTAGAGTATTTTGTAAGTCATTTGTGGAGAGAATGACTGAAGAGGTGCAAGTTTCACACATAATCAAGCACAGCTGTTATCCATTAATTCCTTTTCTGGGTTCCCTTCTTGACCGCAGCCAACCAGGTCTTCTCCTATTTCCTAGCCTCCAGGGCATTTTGTTATAATTCATAGCACCAGCAAGACTTCACATAGTACAATTTTTAAACGATTATTTTCTTTCAGAGAAGAAGAGAAATGATCATTTCCCCCATAAATGGCTGCTCAGAAGTTAAGAATGTGTTAGTTTCCCTTAGTAACAGTGTTGATGCTTAATTTATTCATTACTTCAGTAAGTTTTAAAGTCCTATGTGCTAGACGCTCTGAGGGAAGCATTCTCTATGGTGGAATATTTGCTCAACAAATATTTATTAAGTTCCTACCATTGTACCAAGAACTGGAAAAACAGCATGAAAAAAGCATAGAGACAAGAAACAGTTTGGCCTCTTTAGGGGCCCAAAGTGGTTTAGAATAGATGGAACACGGAGGAGGTAGGGGGCCAGAATTGGGGCCAGAAATTGAAATTAAGTATCCACAGATTTATTTATCTGCATGAGCTTGTAATTGGGCTCCAACTTTCTAAACTTTCAGAAGTTTTATGCATTTTTCACTTTTGATGTTCAAATCAATACTTGAGGTTTAAATCTTAAGCTTTTACTAGAACCCGGTGTCTGGATGTGTTAAAGTCTTAATGAAAACATAAAACAGAACACTTGTGTTTCATCATAGCTCTGTAACCAGTCTCTGGGTCAGTGCCAGGCCCTGGGCACAGTGGGTTATGGTGGCCCACAAGAGTCTGGGAAGGGAGTCAGGGTTGGGTATGAGAGAACAGAGTATGACCTTCTTGCATGTCGTGCCGGGGGAAGGCAGGAAGCCTGAATCTACGGGAGAAGCTGAGACCAGGAGCCTGGAACTCAGGCTGGACCAGAGGGGAAAGACCAAGAGCAGAGTCTGAAACTACAGGTGCCCTGGGTTCAAGCCCAGCTCCGGGGCAGGGGCAGGGGCAGGTTCCAGGAAGGCCGGGGGCCTTCCTTTGTGTCTGTAACAGACAGGTCCACAGAGGAGTTCAACTCGAAGACAGCTGTGGATCCTAGCACAGGGAGTGTCTCCCCTGCCTCGGGTTTCAGAACTGTCCTTGCTGTGGGCAACCAAGCCTTGTCGTGGTGGACAGGGCAGGGTCGGTGGCTGATGAGTGCAGCTCAGACAGGCCAGGCCCTCAAGGAATAGGCCTGGCCACCTGATTGCCACGCCTCCATCCTCACAAACTTTGTAGAACTGTCCCCGTGTCTAAAAGATGAGAATGTGGGCTCTAACAGGTGAGGCTTTGCAGTGCAACTTCCAGTGGGACTTTTGGAAGACTGCACAACTGACCCATACTGATTTCCAGGATACAGTGGCCTGCTTTTCTCTGGGGATGCTTTCTAGTGTTACTAAAATAAACGGAGTGGGTGGTAGAAGCCTTGGAGTGTACAAATATGACCCATTTCAGAACACAGAGGCTTTAGACTGCCTAAGACAGATGGACGTGCTTGGGTAGAGAAAAGCTCTGAGGGTCTCAGATGTGCTTGTTTCCAGCTTTCTTTTGATAATTAATTTTGAGGAGGGGGAGTAATTGGGTTTATTTATTTTTAATGGAGGCACTGGGGATTGAACCCAGGACCTTGTGCATGCTAAGCACACACTCTACCACGAGCTATACCTGCCCCCAGCTTTCTTAATGCATAAACAATGAACTGATCCCAGGGCTAGGCTTTCTGAGAGGAGACAGCCCAAGTACTTCTCGGAATCTCTTCAGCGAAGTGCATGTTTCCTGAAGGCAGGACAAGGGGTGAAAAGTCAGCCACTGTGGCTTCAGGGTGTGGCAAAGGTGATGTGGATTACAGACCATCAGAGCTCTGTGGCCTTCCATCTGCCGGAGGCTCAGATCACAGTGACTGATGGGGGAGAGGGTTAACAGAGACAGCCTGCCCTGTCCTTTCCCCTCAGACCTTCTCAGTTCCAGCTCCTGCCTCCCAGCTGCCATCCTAAACCCCAGGACTGGCCCTCCTCCTCTCTCCTGGGTTCTGAGGTTCGCCTTCCTGCTCCATCTCTTAAATCCATGAAGGAAAGAGAAGGGAGAGCAGACTCTAGGCTGGGTCTTCAGGAGAGATGTCAGAGGCCAGTCAGAGCTGAGCTGAGCCTTGTGTGGGACCCGCTTTTGATAAGGAGAGAGAAGGTGGATGGATGCACTAGGCAGAGGGTAACATGGAATGATGCACAGATAAGCCTGATAAGAACATGGGCTCCAGATGGGGAGGAGGGTTAGGGAGGCAGCATGGGGCATTTTGGGATGATCTTAAATTGACTTTTAACCTACAGCGATGAGAAGTCATTTAAACTGAGGGGATACTAAGAAGGGGTAAAAAATAAAAATTAACATGTATAATTTTAAAATAATAGCTAATACGTACACTTTACAAATCATGGTTTGCTTCTTCATCTCCAGTCCTGTGGAGACAGATGTATTCCATCTGGACACAGGTGTTGGATGGAGTGCAGCATTCTCAATGTCCAAGTCCCGGCTCTCACTGGGGCTTCCTTGGGTGAAGAACGTCAGGTCCTCTGTGGAGCTGATGAGGAGGGAGGGATGGGAGTGCCTTCTCTCTGTGTCGTCCATTCCAGAAATGACCAGGCTGTCACCGGGCAATGCCCTGCCCTGTCAGGGCAGGGCCAGAGGAGGAGGCAGGCGGAGAGCAAGGTTATGTGAGACCAGCGGGGGAGGAGGCCCTGGAGATGGCCCAGCAGCCCAGACAGCGACAGTGGTTGATGGTGGAAGAGAAAGTGCTCACCTCTAACCTCCCTCCAGGTGCTACGAGCGCCCCTGGGAATCTCTGTCCACCTCCAGCTGGAGAGACAGACAATTAGGCCATTTCAGCTCAGACCACACAGACCGCTTAGGAGTCACCCGGCTTTTCTAACAGTACAGACTTTTCGTGGGACGTTCAACAAAGGGTTGAAGTGTGTTTGTTACCAAACACAATGGGATCAGTTATACTGGAAATGTTTTTTCTCCTCAGTGAGAATAAGGAGGAACGGGAAAGACAGGTGTGATTAGGGAAAGGACTAGTAGTCAACTCTGTGTTGACTTTTGTCTGGCTCCGCTTGTGCGACGGGAGAGCGGTGTGCACCGGGCTGGTGAAACACTCATGTGCACTTTGTGGGCGTTCGGGGGAAGGTATGAATGAGCCAGCTGAAGAAGGAACAGAATGCTTTGCCACAAACTCGGACACTGTTTAGCGGAAGGTGTCTAGTTAGGAATGTTGTGTATTTTTCCACCTGGCACTCCCCCTTCCCGTTTTCTTTCCAGAGTCTCAGACAAAAGGTAGCCCCAGAGAGAGAGGGACTTCAATTTGTGTAAAATTGGGCATGTTGTCTCTCCGTTGGTTACAACTCTACAAAGTGTGAGCCTGGAAATGGATTTGAACCCTGGGATTTACAAAACTTTGGATTTATATAAAATACAGTGTAATAATGAAGACCATAGATGGTGGGGTCTAATTTCCCAGGGACAAACCCTTGGATGAATTAACACTATACCTTGGGTTTCCCATCTGTAAAACAAAGATAATAGTACCCACCTCAAAGGGCTGTTGTGGGTTTAAAGGAGATAAATGAGGTCATGTACTCAGTAAATATCAGTGATCGTTGTTGTTAACAAAGGTTTTAGGAGGCATGTGCAGAATACTTAACTGTGCAGGGGCAAGGCCAGAGCAAATCCCAGGGGATAGCAAATTACAGAATCATATAACTACTGAACTTGAAAGAGACTTTCAGAATTGTTCCAACCCTTATTTGGTACCAGAAACTCTTCCCTACCCACTTGTCTCCCTCGGTGGTTACTCAGGCCCTGTGGTACGCCCACGCCCAGCGATGGGAAGCTGCGGTCTTGGGCCCGTGCCAGAGAGCTCTGTTGGAAAGTTTCTCTGTATGCTGAATCTAAGCTTCATCTTTTAGAACTTTCACCTACCAGCTTTGTTGCTTCCAGAGTGATGGAGAATTGGCCCACAGAGCACCTTTCAAGTCTGAAATGATCATCGCTACAGTTAATCCTAAGTTAACTTACCCTGCTTTCTCTATTCTTCAAAAGACATGGCTTCTAATCACATCACCGCCCTGGTCCTGCTTCTCCTAGATCAGTGATTCTCAACTGGGGTGACATATCTGGAAACATTTTAGGTTGTCACAAGAGGGGCAGAGGTGCTACTGGCATCTAGAAGAGGCCAGGGATGCTGTGACAGATCCCACAATGCACGGGACAGCCCCCACCACCAAGAATTATCTGGCCCAAATAGTCAATAGGGCTGAGCTCAAGAAATCCTGCCCTAAATATATGTTAATCAATGTTCTTCTTCAAGTATGGGCCCAAAATGTGAACAGAAGAGTGTCAGCTAACCCTGCCATTGGGCTGTCATTACTTTGCTATTAGCCTGAGACTTTAGTTTGAAGTTATTGTGGTCAGTTAAAGCCCCCTTTCGTGTGTTGCTACTAACTCAGGGATGGCACACAGAGGGCCAGCATGCACGCTTAGAAATCTCTAATCAGTGGGGGCCCTCTCTCCTGCTGAGCCCCGAGGCAGCCTTGCAGACTTTTCCAACACAGTATCCAAGGACACCACTATCAATTATTCAAAAGAAGTTAGCATGTGAGATGGGATCTATTTGCTGGATGTGTCTCCCTGATTTTGTGGCGTTGGGTCCCTGATGTGATGTAATCCTGGAGCCTGTGCATTGGAGGAGCATCCCCCATCCCCCACAGTGCTGTCTCACGACCCCTAGTGGCAGCTCGAAAGAAGAGGGGATGCCTTGACCTGACACAAGACACCCAAGTGTCTCACAGGCAGTTTTCTAAAATCCCTTTCCTGAGCACAAAGCCATGCTGCCTGCTGTCAGCATGGACAGAGCAGGGCTGCCCAGAAAGGATGTCCTCTCTCCCACACACACTCGTCAAGCTCCACGGAACAGCTCCTCCTCTTTGCCAATTTCTTCCCCGACCTCCACTCGCCACTCTTGACACTCATACTCTCAGTTCCCTGGATCAAAACTGGCCTTGCTTTTCCCAATATAAAGTGATGCAGGAGAGGAAAGTAAAGATGGGAAACAGGATCTACACCCTGGATTTGTCAGGAGAAAAAGAACTTGAGTACAGCCATCTAAGTTTCTCAGAGGCCTAAAACCTACACCAATCAATATGTAGAAAATGGTTATGGGGTGAGGGTAGAGCTCAGTGGTAGAGTGAGTGCTTAGCATGCGTGAGGTCCTGGGTTCGATCCCCAGTATCTCCATTAAAAGTGATAAATAAGTAAACCTATTACCTTACCCCCCCCCCCAAAAAGTATTTTTTTTAATTAGAAAATGGTTACATAATTTTACCTTGAAGCCCAGTGCTTCACATTGTGTTTAAAATAATTCCTTTTCTCCTTTTCTGGGGGGGAAAAATAGAAAGAGAAACTTTGGATAGGCTGAAATAGATGTCTTCAGTTTCAGCATTCCTTCATAAGCCTAGTCACTTTGTTAGTTTACACAGTAATACGTCTGATTTATTCAAATATTGACTTGACTTACTCAAGTATTCTGCTTGTAATATTTAAAACAATTTATTGAGTTTAATCGGACACTCAACTCACTCAGTTTTCAGAGTGTGAATCATTTATCAGGTACAGCAGTGGAGGTCAGCTAATGATCTATAAGGAATGTGGTATCTCTCAGTTTCCTAAGTATCTGAGAAGGAGGCAGAAACTGGAGAACACAGAAACCATTAATGTCTGAATGAAACAAAGAGCACTTTGTGTCTTCCAGGATGAGGGCTCGACACCACTGCGTAGCAGATCCAGAAAGCCCTTGTTTGCAGAACCTGAGCTGGAGGAGCTGTGCGGGGTGGGGCTGCGGGGAGCCTTCCCAGCTTGTGGCCTCCTGCCAGGTGGGACTTCTTCTAGAAGTATGGCTCACAGGGGCACAGGCTCACAAGCTGGACTCCCTGGGTTTGAGACCTGGCTCTCCCATTTTCTAGCTGTGAGACCTTGGGTCATTTACTTAAGCTAAGTTACTTAAGTTCCCTCCTGTAAAAAGGTAGCGATGGTGGTACTCACCTCACAGCACTGCTGTGGGGAAGGAGCAAGGCTGTCTGTATAGCACGGGTTCACAGAACCTGACCGACAAGCACTATTGTTCTATCGCCCTCGTGGGCCTCTGATTCAATGAGCATTTGTCCCTTTGTCTCTATCCTGGTTGATCTCTTGGTAATTCACTCATACAGTCTGTCTGCTGCAATACCGATTTCTATGGCACCAATTAGCTTGTATGTGGTTGGAAAACAGGGGAAGGAGAAGAGTTGAACACGGATGTAGTGTTGGTTCACAGGCAAGTTTTCCGCAAGGCAAGGCGAGATGAAGTAGAGACGAATGACAGCTTCAGTGGGAAGGGATCAGTGTGGCTTTCTGGGGTTTTCTTCTTTTAATTTTAAATGAACACCTGCACGTGGGACTCCCTTCCCAGAGAAGCACATCCTGGCCTCGCACCTCCCAGGTTCCACTTCCCCCGTGATACCCACCTTCACAGCAACCTCACTGGCTTGCAGCATCTTAAGTCCAAGTCTTCACTCAGTTCTTTCTGAGCATTTTTAATTTCCCCCAAAGCAGCTTCTGGGCCTCCTGAGCTGCCTGCACTGGCTGTCCAGGTTATCTCCCAAGGTATCAATTACTGTGTCTCTTAGAGACCGATGACAGAGTCACACAGGTTTTGAATGGTCTGCCCTTAACCCTGATTTTTCCCATAAGTCCTATTACTGTCATTGTGTGACTTTTGTAGAATGTGAGGCTTTTCAGGAACACAGCATAGCATGTCTCAACAGAAATGCCTCATTTCTTTCAAGTGCTGTAGAAGGCGGCAGCCACTGAAGCAAAATCATGTGAAGGAACTGAACAAGGCTGCCCTCGGGGAGCGTGAATGTGTTTGCAGGATCCCAGGCTGCAAGGCTGGTCCCTCCCCTGCAAGGCTGCAGACCCTGAAATCACCTTCTCCTGGCCTCGAGCACTAAAGTGTGATGCTCAGGTTCTGACCCCATCCAGTGTAGCAGAAATAACCACTTTTCTTTCTGGTTCTGTCTTGGAGAGAGCGTACAGCAGTATGAATTAACTACATAGATTTCTGAATAAAGCCTTTCTCTTTACTTTCTTTGAAATTTGTTCATGAAAATACACTTTGATTCTCAGGCATAAATAAGTCCTACCTCCCTAGAATTCCTGTGAGAACTTGTTCCCTTCTTTACTGAAGCCCTGACCACCTTACGTCTTACCAGAGTGACGTGTGTATGTGCGTTCACATGTATGTCCCTGTATGTTGTATTTGCGTGTGTAAGTGCGTGTCTTACCTCAGTCATTGAGGACAGGCACTTTGCTTACTTCATCTATTTCCTCCATATTGACCAAAACAATGCCTTTCGCGTAGTAAGTACTTAATACATGTACCAAATGGACAAATCCTCCACAGGCATTGACTTCCATTGGGCCCCCTTGGAAGGAGTTTCTGACAAATGTGCGCTGTGAATTACAATGCAGTGGTTAGAAGACATGGTTTTGCATGAAAAATTTCTTGTAGCATAGTTATTGGAAATTATTCTGGGGAAGTCAAAACCAAAAAGCAATATAAGAACACCTTGTGTGAAATATTTTATTCATCTTTTTAAAAAATTAATAAGCAGCAGACAGGAATTATTTCATTTGGCTGCTCTGATGGTTCCTGCTTCTTTCCAAGGTCCTGGAGGGTGAGTTGTTTCCCAAGGGAATACCAGTTCAGAACAAACCTCAAGGGGATTTCTGCTTCGACAGGGAACTGGCTGACAGATGGCAGGGTTCTAAGTTCACAGCAAGGGAAACATATGGGCCTGGGGGTTAAGGGAGACGGGCTCAGCCGCTTTGACTGAAACACACAACCTCCACTCGTCCCTTCCTATTGGTGAGTATCCAGGTATCTATCCAGTATCTTTGCTGTCCAACCCCCACCTTAGGGGGGATCTATGATGTACTCCAGTGTGGCTGGAGTGCAGGGTCCCAGAGGATGTGTGGGGAGAGGCAAGGCTGGAGAGAGAGGGCAAGACCCCTTTTGGAAGGCTATGTTGGCTACATCAAAGAGTGGATTTGTATCATGGAGGAGATGGAAAGGCACTTGAAGTTTTTTTTTAATTGAGGTATAGTCAGTTTACAATGTTGTGTCAATTTCTGGTGTACAGCACAGTGCTTCAGTCATACGTGAATATACACATATTCATTTTCATATTCTTTTTCACCATAAGCTACTACAAGATACTGAATATATTTCCCTGTGCTATACAGTATAAACTTGTTTATCTATTTTATATACACCAGCCAGCATCTGCAGATCTCAAACTCCCAGTTTATCCCTTCCCTCCCCCCTCCCTGCTGGCAACCACAAGTCTGTATTCTATATGAGTCTGTTTCTGTTTTACTTATGAGTTCATTTATCTTTTTTTTTTTTAAGATTCCACATATGAGTGATATCACATGGTATTTTTCTTTCTCTTTCTGGCTGGCACTTGAAGTTTTAAGCAGAGGACTATTACGATTAGTTTTGTAATCATTCTTACCAATAGCTCAGTAGCTAACCAATGGGTGGTCTCCATAACCATTTCCATCAGCACCACCAAGGAAGCATTAACTTAGAAATATGTGCTTGTTATAGGACCATAGCAAAAACAAAACAAAACAAAACACAAGAATGAGAATAGCTAGGACTTATTGAAGCTTTCTGTGTGCCACACCATATCCTAAGCGATCTTTTAAAATGCGTTAACTCAATCTTTGCACGAAGGAGCGGACACTTGAGGTCACACAATTACTGAGTGGCGGTGCTGGGACTTGAACACACCCAGGCCAGGTCCAGAGGCCATGCTTGTTACATTACAGCACTCAGCTGTCTCAGTGGTCACCCCCGTCCTGGCTCTCAACTAGGTTGTCTCTCCCCAGCCACGCTCGCACAGAAATTCTGAAATCGCCACTGCTTCTGGCTGTGTGAAGGATGGGCTGGAGAGTTCTAGACTAGAAGCCGGACTGTCAGGAGAGTGTTACAGTCACGCTGGTGAGACACGGTGGTGACTGGGAGCAGTGGTAACAGAAAGGGAGAGGATATGAGAGATGAAGGAGAACAGGACTTGGTCAGTCAAACAAATGAGAAAATGCACATTGCATGCTTAGCCTAGTACATGTTATTTTTGATATTTCAAAATACTGTAATATTTTTACCATTACCAGTTGGGTTATTCTTCAGATTTAAGTCAGAGCTTTTCTATAGTAAATACTAACATATGAATAGCCCTTTCTGGAATGTGCAACTTTTATTGTAAAATCTGATCTTAAAAAACTCGTTTATATCGGTTTTGGAGAGCTGCTGTAACAAAGTACCACAAACTGGGTGGCTCAAACAACAGAAAGAAAGTGTGTCACTGTTCTGGAGACTGGTAGTCAGGAGTCTGCAGGGCTGGTTCCTCCTGAGGGCTGGGAGGGAGAATCTGTTCGAGGCCTCTCCCCCGGCTTCTGGTGGTTGGCTGGCCATCTTTGGTGTTCCTCGGCTTATAGGTCTCTGCTTTCATCCTGACATGGTGTTTTCCCTGTGAGTGTCAGTGTCCAAATTTCCCCTTTTCATAAGGCCACCAGTCATACTGAATTAGGCTCCCCCAACTCCGGTATGCCAGTATGTCATCTTCACTAATTACACCTGCCATGATTCTATTTCCAAATAAAGTTACATTCTGGGGTACCGGGGCTTAGGACCTCAAAGTATGAATTTTGGGGGGACACATTTTAACCCATAGCACCTTTATAGCAGGTAGAGAAGAAATTACTCTTATTCCCATTTTAAAGGTAAAGAAACTGAGTCTCAGGGAGCTGAAGTAACTCACCCAAGGTAAACAAATTCCTGGGTCACAAATGCAAGTCTGCTCTCCAGTTCAATAGTCAAAGGGAGCCAGATAGTGCCTCTGGCTGAGTTTGTCTGGCTGTTCTCACACACCTGGACCAGTAAGATCTGAGGTCACACCTGGGTGTGTAAAGAGAGGGGAAGTGGTCACATGTGGTCTCTTCTTGCAATCAATTGCAAATAATCTATTGTTAAAAGCTTCCTTTTGCTTATTTAATTGCTGCCCCTGTGGCTGTACCTCAAGATGGTTTAACCTCGAGGGGAACTGTTGACTCAAATTGTTTCCTGTGAATCTGTTGTTTCTCCCCGTGGGCCCATCCCTGAGCTGAGGGGAGCTGGGTACAATGAGCCTATTCAGGATAGCACGTAAAATGCCCTGTGTTCCCCTTTTCTCTATAAGCAGCATTCTTTGCCCCCTTGTGCTTTTCTTTTGTCCTGCCCATTGCATAACATCAGTATGGGTGTGGGGAGTGTGTGAGTTGCCAGCAATGAGAGTGTGGCCGAGGACACCTGCCTGATGACTTATGCACAAGAGCAGACGGCGCTGGGCAAGCTTCCCAGGAACTGATCTGCCACCATGCCAGCGCTGGCCTGCACCTTCTGTTCTGCCCGAGTCCCTCTCACCAGCTAAAGCTGGTGTACCCTCGTGGCTTCCTCGGGGCAGAGAGGAGGGACATACCCCATCTGTGAGACCCCACCCCCTGGGAGGCAGTGTAGGAAGTAGTCAAGTGCAGATTCTGGAGACAGATTCTAACCCCAGCTCTGCCATTTGCCATGTGACTTCAGGGAAGAAGCTTCACCCCCCCACCCCATGTCATTTCATCTACAAAATGGAGATGATAAATTTATATCCCTCGTAAGGTTATCACCTGTACAAATGGCATAATCTATAAATGGCGCCTAAAACAATGTGCCTGCTACATAATACCAGCACTCAGTAAATATGAGCAATACTTCCTTATTTGTTTCCCAAGTGTCATTTGTTAATCTGCTCATTGGAAACTGGCAGGAAACGCATCAAGAAGTTAACAGCGGTTATGTCTGGATGGTGGAGTTGCAGGTGATTTTATTGTCCGAGTTTTGCTTATTTGTATTTTCAAAACTTTCTGTAGTAAACATGTGTTACTTTTTTAACGAGAGAAGACAAACTCCCGTCGA
This sequence comes from Camelus bactrianus, assembly GCF_048773025.1. Lineage (NCBI taxonomy): Eukaryota > Metazoa > Chordata > Mammalia > Artiodactyla > Camelidae > Camelus > Camelus bactrianus. The sequence goes on along the minus strand of NC_133547.1, from coordinate 46,336,941 downwards.
GAATCTACAAGGTGAAGTGGACTAGGGATGAGCAGGTACGAAGTGAAGACAGGACCACTGTCCTTAATGGAGTTTAAAGCCTATGGGAGGAGCCAAAACAGGTAGATTAATGATGTAAGAGGAATGGGCTATAATGCTCGGGGGGGCTGGGTACCGAACCAGACCCCTCACGTGGCACCTGGCACTACATAAATGTCACCGGTCTTTCCCCAGCAGTGTTTGTGGGAACAGGAAAGTAGGAAGACACACACAGTCAGATAAAAGAGCCACCCCCTTCATCTACCCCAGCGCCCCAGGGGGACGGGGATCGTTGAGAGTCCTTTCTAAGATGCCTATTTCTAGGAAGGGGCTTATGTTGGAAAAAGGTGAGATTCTTTACGGAGCACCTCTTACGAATGACAAGTATGAGCCCAGGTTGCAGAGCAGTGTGTCAAGTGGAATAAGTAATTTCCTGTTTCTCTCTCTCCATAGCATCATTAGCGTCATCATCATTCTGGCTGGAGCAATTGCATTTATCATCGGTTTTGGTATTTCAGGTATGTGATGTCTTGCCTTACCACGACCCATTCACCCATCAGTAAGCCCCTAATCGTTCAGTGTGGTAGAGTGGAAAGAGCACAGGGCTTGGACCCAGAAAACCTCAGAGGAGAGCACTGGTTCTTCTACTTACTGACTGTGCTCTCTGCACTTTAGTCATTTAACTCCCTGGGCCTCAGGTTCCTCATTTGTAGAGGGGAGGAAATCAGCCCACATCACCGTTTGGCTGAGCAGATTAAATGGAATGTCCATCAGAGTGTTCTGTCTGCCAGACAGTGCGAAGACCCATTCTGGGATCTTAGGTAAATGCTGTGGCTGAGCCATTCTGTCAGTTGTTGATCTGGGTAGGTGTTTCCTTTGTGATGAAGCTTCAGCTGAAGTGTTAGAATATCAAGACTTTGGACACAGGGGTCTTAAGTAAAGGGAATATTCGCTGGCCGTAACTGCTGTTCCATGTAGGAAACAGATGTCATTGTGGCGTGGATGGTGAGTTTCTGAATGCAGCTAACTGATGTCTTCTCTTCCGTGTGGACCATGTCTCAGAGACATCTATTATGGACGCCAGTTTGATTAAGATACTGAGTGAGTTAGACCAGCAGCTGTCCTCTCTGAAGCAAGTTCTTTGCTTCATTTCCCTTAAAGTGCATGACTCAGGCCAACCCATTTATTTTAACTTAGTCTGTGGCCAAAGCTGTCACTTTATAACTGCAGTTTTTATAGTTCCAGCTGTCTTTTCTCTCTGTCATTCTCCTCCAGTGTGAGTGTCCTGCCATTACACAGTAATCACAAGGCCTAAATGAAGAAAACGCATTGCAGATGTGTTTGCCTAGAAAAGACATTAGCATCCTTCCCCACTTTCTTATCAACAAAAATGTGTATTTTGTCTTTCATCCATTTTTCTATTGAATTATCGTTTTCTTTTTATATGTGGGAATTCTTTATATATTCTGGATGCAGTTTGGTTTTATATATTGCAAAATCTCTTCTACTCCATGGCTTGCTTTTTCACTCTAATGATGTCTTTCAATGAGCAGAAGTTTTTAATTTTAACATAGTCCAGTTTATCAGCCTTTTCCTTTATACCTGGAGCTTTCTGTAAACTGCTTGGTTAAGAAGTCTGCCTATCCCAAGGTCATGAAGATTTTCTTCTAGGTTATCTAGTGGAAGCTTTAATGTTTTACCCTCACATTTATACCTACAAACCATCTAGAAAAATTTTGTGTGTGGTCAACGATAGCGGTCAAGATTCCCACGTTCCGTGTGGCTTTACAGTTGACCCAGCACCATTTATTGAAAACACTATCCTCCCCTCCCCTTCTCACTGGTGCCATTTTTATCATAAATCATTTATCCAAATGGGTATGGATCTGTTTCTGAGCTCACTGACCTGTTTCATTCTAATATTCTTTTTTTTTTTATTGAGTTATAGTCAATTTACAATGTTGTGTTAATTTTTGGTGTACAGCAGTTTTTGACATACATGAATATACATATACTTTCATATTCTCATTCTAATATTCTTTTATAATTTGTTTTCTCTCTCTGTTATTTTGTCTTTTCGTTTTCCTAATCTTGGGCATTATCTCTCTCTCATCTTAAAACAAATTGACAAGGTATTAGTGGCTTTGTAGTAGTTTCGAAGGAACAAGGTTTTGGTTTCATTTTTACTTTCTCTAATTGTTTCCATATTTAACTAATTTTGGCTTTTATCTTTATGTCCCTCTTTCTTTGTTTTGCAGTCTTTTAGTTCTTTCCCTAATATCTTAAAACAAGCACTTCACAAAACACTACGTCCAGAAAGCCAATAAACAGCTCTTAGTAGACAGATACTGCCATTTAATTTTCCAAAGTGATTTCCCAAGTTGCTCTTCACCAGAAGTGTGTGAGAGACCCAGAGCGCCATGTCCTCACCAACACAGGATGTTGTGGAGTACTGTTGTGATTTTAATTTCAATTTCCTGGAGACTGAGGGGGCTGGGTATATTTTCACATAAGAAACATGTTGAGTGACAGAGCCAGACACAAAACAGTACATACTGTATAAAAACCAGGCAAATGAATCTCTGCTATTAGAAGGCAGAATAATGGTTATCACCCTGGGAAGAGGGAGAGAGCGGCCATTAGGAGAGGGCATGAGGGGGCTTCTAGGGGATAGCAAAGTTCTAGTTCTTGGTGTGGGTGGTGGTTACATGGGATGAAGTTGTGATAATCCCTCAAACTGCACAATTATGATGTGTACATTTTAATGTATATATACCTTGCATTGGTGGTAGGGTTTTAATATTATCTGTGGTACACTGCTGAACTGAGTGAATGGTAACTTTTATCTATGTATTCACCCCTCCATGCTTCTGTCCACTTGTCCATTCAGAAAGAACTTGAAGATGGACATTTAGGTTACTTTCATGTCTTGGCTATTATAAATAGTTGTAATGTATGTCATACTTCTACAATTCCTATACACTATATATGTAAATAAAATACTGACTGGTAAAGCAAATATTTTGGGCTTTTAAAGATATCAGCTCATATATTTTGGTACCTTCCTCACTAATGCTCAACTTCTCTTCCTTGCTTATAATTTACCCTATTCTTGATCTGATTTATCACCTTGAAATAAAAACCTAGTGTTTGCCCTTCCCTCTAAATCTTGGTGCCCAACCCTTTGGTGGCCTGGGGCTAAATGGCTTAGTGTTAGAGCCCTTCTGGAGTTATCTTTTGCTTGTTAGTGGCTTTGATCACCCTCGCAAGAATTTTCACATCGTCACAGCTTCCCTGTGACAGTCAACATTTTGCCACTTACACTTTTTCCTGTTGCATAGCCATAGCAACCTCAGGCACTTAGCTCAGTTCCTTGAATACAGAAGGTACTCTTTTAAGTCTTTTTAAAATTGTTTATTTTTTATTTTTATTGAAGTATAGTTGATTTACAATATTGTGTTAGTTTCAGGTGTATAGCCAAGTGACTCATATATATGTATATATCTCTATTCTTTTTTTTTATTCTTTCCCATTATAAATTATTACAAAATATTGAATACACTTCCCTGTGCTTCACAGTAGGTCCTTGTTGTTTATTTCATATTGATGGTGTGTATCTGTTAATCCAGTACTCCTAATTTATCCCTCCCTCCCCGCCAATTTCCCTTTTGGTAACCATAAGTTTGTTTTCTATATCTGTGAGTCTGTTTCTGTTTTGTAAGTTCATTTGTACTATTTTTAAGATTCCACATAGAAGTGATATCATATATTTGTCTCTCTCTGTCTGACTTACTTCACTTAGTATAATAATCTCTAGATCCACCCATGTTGCTGCAATGGCATTATTTTGTGGGGGAGGGTATAGCTCAGTGGTAGAGTGCTTGCTTAGCATGCAAGAGGTCGTGGGTTCAATCAGTAGTAGCTCCACTAAAATAAATAAATAAACCTGATTACCCCCCCCCCAATTCAAATGGCATCATTTCATTCTTTTTATGTCGGAGTAGTACTCCACTATGTGTGTGTATGTGTATTTATGTATGTATAAATATGTATAAAAAAATGTATACATCTTTATCCATTGCCCCAATGTTCATAGTGGCACTATTTATAATAGCCAAGACTTGGAAGTAACCTAAATGTCCATCTTTAAGTGCTTTTCAAATGGACAAGTGGACAGAAGCATGGAGGGGTGAATACATAGATAAAAGGTACCATTCACTCAGTTTAGCAGAGTGCCACAAATAATATTAAAACCTTACCACCAATGCAAGGTTTTCTGCCTTCTTCCTATTTTATAAGGTGAAAGCTGATTACTTTGGATACAATGGGCTGTTTATTAGTTTAACACTATTTAGTTGGATTTTTCTCAATTGCCTCTATTAAAAGGACAATAACCTGAGAGCATTATATTATCACACTTTAAATAAAATTGGTAAAATGTTAGCTGGCTTCACACACAAGACAATGAAACAGCATTAGGTAGATGATGATGATATGTTTTGAATCCTTTTTGCGTGTGCCTTACTGTACTAAATAACTTTGCATATATTGTCTGGTTTACTACTCACAACAAACAGAAAAATATTACATTGTCCTGATTAGAAACTCGCCTGAGGTTGCACACCCCTAGCAAGCAGGCATAGCTGTGGTTCAAGCCCTGGAAATGTGCTTCCAAACCCCCACTCTTACCCATCACCCCATACCAATGATAACATTTGTGCAGAGTTGTTGCAGAGAGGGGTGTTCTCTGGTTTGCCTTGCAGGCACTCTTCCTGAGGCCACAGCTTTTAAAGATGTAAAGATATTCATAAATACAGAAAAACATATGTCTTTGTAACTCTCCTGAGCCATCTATGTCACCTTCTCATAGCCACTCTACTCCTTACAAGTTCTAAATATGGACCTTACAAAACATAAAATGCGTTGGGGGTGGATTATTTGGAAGGGAGGCTGAGCAGCTCCCATTAAGCCCCAGTTATAGGACAGCCTTGTGGGTGACCCTTTAAGAAGGAGGGAGATGCAGTGGAAAGGCCCCTGACTGCTTAGCCCAGGCCCCATGCTGTCATTCACCCACTGGGTGCCTGTGAATAGCCCTGAGTGGCAGAAGCATTTAGGAATCAGACAGAGTGGTTCTAATCTCAGGTCTGACACTAACTGTGTGTCCTTTGGGATATAGCTTAACTTTCCAGAATCTCACTGGTAAAATGGTCAGTGTCGCTGTGGGAATTAAATGAGGGGGCATTTGTAAGGTGCTGGACACATGTACGTGTAATAAATGGCTCTTTGTTACTTACGTTGATACCATCAGTGCCATTAATAACAACTTGCTACTACTAATACATTCATGTAGCACCTCCTAAAGCTTGTACGGTTTCCTGACCACACCAGGAAACTCCCCTGAAGTTAGGGAAGCCAGGGCAGGAAGCCACAGGACACTGCCTCCTAATTACGCTCCGTCTTTTTGGTCCCTGGATAAACTGATCGATCAGGCATGTGCTTGTGGCATCAAAACAGGAGCAGTGAAGTCTTTTGGAAAGAATTTGATACATATTTTTAAATTACAGTCAGCTGAGAAAATAAACAGCTGTTGGCCTTTCTGACCCTTGTTTTATGGTTTTTAATTGTTTTTATTTTTACACGAGGTGGGGACGCTGTTTTAGTGGACAGGCTCTGCATATCTCAGTCTGGCCGTGGGTATGAGTGAAAAGCAGTAGAAAAAATAAGGCTCAGCACGAACTTAGACAAGACTGAATTTGATAGTGGCTCCACTACTTGCTAGATCCAGGGCTCTGGGCAAGCCGTCTAATACCACAGAGCCTCTTTCTCCTCATTCATCAAGTGGGTTATTATCAGCATCCCTATTTTAACAGATGAAAAATATTACAGAACAGAAAAGTCCAAAAACTTGCTGGAGGCCCCATATCCAGGGAGTGGCAGAGCTGGGACTGGAACCCAGACAGCCTGATACCTGTTCTCAGATGCCGTGCTCTGCGGCTGCCTCCCTACCTTGTTCCTTTATCTAGCCTAGCCCAGCATCCTTTCTAATGTCTTCTCACAGGAGCAGCTCTTAAACCCCAACCCTGCCCTCTTCTCTGGCAAGACTGCCACCCGCAGGGGCCACCCCGGGTTCCACTGGTGCAGGCTTAAGCCTGTGTGTTTCCACCTTTAAGCCACGTGCTCTGGTGCCCATCTGGGCAGCTGGGGATGCTCTCTGTGCTACTGGCATCTACAGAGCTCCTCTCACTGAGTCATTTCAGAGAAAGTTCATTTTCCAAGATCTCTCCTGTGGTGCTGGGCACCCCAGAATCATAATTTCTGTAAAGAATCCTTGCCTTGTGTTACTTACCACCCCACTTTCCAAGAGATTTCTGCTCCTGCTGGAAAGGGCAACTGAATAGTGCCCACTGAGTGTGAGAACAGAATAGCCCCGATTTCAGCCTGTTCCCCTCTGACACTTTTCCCGTGCAGACCAGAGCTGTGATGGTAATTAGCTCTCATGAGCTGGAGAATTCATTTTTGGTAAGCGGCTGGGGCTTCTAACTTTGGAGGTTTGATGGAATCTTAGAGGCCAATGGAATCCTTAAAACCCATGCCTGTTTAAATGAACAGAACTCTGCATCAGTAGATAGCTGCCTCTAACCAGCAACTTGAGCCCTTCTACCCTCGATAAACCACAGGAGAGCCCCTGGTGGTGAAGAGGCCTGGAGAGTCACATCAGGCCAGACTGTGTTTCCTAGAACGTAGCTCCTTAAGCAATATTTGTTCGCAAGTTTGAATACAGATTTCTTTGGGAGAGAAGCAATACCTATATGCTGTTGCTTACAAATTAAATCTCATTTGATCACTTTTAACCATAATTTATTCACCCAACAAATGAGTATCTACTGATTGTTTTCTGGGTGCAAAGCAATGGCTAGGTCTTCTTGGTGTTTTAAATTCTCGCTGGCTTTTATTCCTCTTGATTTGCTACAAGGAGCGGGGATTTCATCAACACGTACTCATTCCATCTGCCACATCCTTAATGCAACTCGAAATGAGCTGGAGCCTGCTGTGGGTCCCTGGGGCACTCCACAGCTGCCTGCTCTTAATCATTAAGTTTTCTAAGATATTTCAACAAATTCTCCACCTGTGGGCTCAAGGCCAACACATTAAATTTAATTCGGTAACACAATTACCGAACTAAGAAATGTCATTACCATTTCATTCTCTCCATAAACTGTGCTCATCAGGTATTTTTTTCTGAAAAGTAATTTTTCAATTCAACTTTAATGGAACTTTATGAACTAGAATCAAATTTACCCTTGCTCTAACAGAGCTACATTTGCTCCGTGATTTTATTGAGAATTGTGGTGTTTTCTCATTGCTTTCTTTTTCACTGGCTCATATTTCCCCCAAATTTAGGTGGGGTAGTCCTGCCAAGTGTGCCTTGTTCCTACAGTCATTTGGGGTAGAATCATTTATTCATTCACTCAACAGATATTCTTTTTCTCTGTAGAAATCTAGCACTAGGCACTTGCCTTAGTCTGCTCTGACTGCCATAATAAAATACTCTACCCTGGGGAGCTTAAACGGGGACATTTGTTTTCTCACAGTCTGGGAGCTGAGACGTGCCCCCAGGCTCCAGATGGCCCCGTCTCCACAGCTTCCATCAGACGCCCTCCGGCCTGTTGAAGCACAGTGCTGAGTGACGCTGTGGTCTGGGCTGGAGGAGCTAAGAGGTCTGGCAGCCTTCCTTCATTTTCTCTCATTGTTCTGTCCCCGTCAGCTTTTCTGTACCAAGCTGGCGGTATATAATCCTGTCTCCATCCCTGGCTTCTCTAGAGGCAGGTGTTAGAATCCACGAGTCATACGTATGATCTCCTTATCAAGTGGTTGTTCAGCCTCGCCCTGAGCGCTCTCTTCAGAATGGCTTTCTCAGTTTTTGCAATGTGGACAGGTTGAGAATTTTCCAAATCTTCAAGTTCTGGTTCCTTTTTGCTTAACAATCCCATCTTCAATTCATCTCCCTTCTTTCCCGTATTTTGCTATAAGCGGTCAGGAGTAACCAAGCCTCTCTTTCAACACTTTGCGTAGAAATCTTCTCAGCTAAATATCCTGTTTCATCACTCGCATGTTCAACCTTCCACAAAACACTAGACCACAGTTCGGCCAAGTTCTGTGCCACTTTATAACAAGGATTGCTTTTCCTCTAGTTTCCAATAACATATTCCTTATTTCCCATCTGGGATCTCACCAGAATTGCCCTTAACACCCGCATTTCTAGCATGCACCTCAAAACTCCTCCAGCCTCTAACCATCACTCAGTTCCAACGCTTCCTCCACATGCTCAGGTACTTATTACAGCAGTACCCACCCCACTTCTTAGTAACAAAATTTATATCAGTCAGGGTTCTCTAGAAAAACAGAACCAATAGGGTGTGTGTGTGTGTGTGTGTGTGTGTGTGTGTGTGTGTGTGTGTAGGGAGGGAAGAGGAGAGCAGGGGAGAGAAAAAAAGGAGAAGGGGAGAGAGAGAGAAAGAGAGATGGAGATGGGGTTTAGAAAAAATTGATTCACACGATTATGGAGGCTGAGAAGTCCCCGAGATTTGCAGTCAGGAAGCTGGAGACCCGGAAAGTTTAGTTCCAGTCTGAGTCCAAAGGCTTGAGAACCAGGAGAGCCAATGGTGTAGTTCCAGCCCAAAAGTTGGCAGACTCAAGACTCAAGAAGAGACGATGTTTCAGGTCAAGTCTGAAGGCAGGAAAAGACTAATGTCCCCAGCTCAAGGGCAGCGCAAGTTCCCTCTTGCTCAGCCTTTTTGTTTGATTTAGGTCTTCAGTTGATTGGATGAGGCCCACCCACACTAAGAAGGGTGATCTGCTTTACTGATTCAAATATTAATCTCCTTCAGAAACATCCTCACAGACACACCCACAATGTTTGACCAAATGTCCGGGCACCCTGTGACCCAGTCAAATTGACTCATAAAATTAACTTCTAAGTCATAGGACTTAGAAGTATGATTAAGACAGTTTTGCCCTTGAAAAGCTTACAAAGTCGTGCCAGAGATAGATTAGAGACAAGGTAGAGGGAGACAGTTGCTAAAATAAAGGCAAACAACAGTGTTCAGGAAGAGCAGAGAGAGAATCTGTTGATTTTGTCTTGGCAGATCTGCGGGTGCGGCCATGTGAATAGCCTTGACTACAAGTTTGGATAACTGGTGATAACGGAGAGGAGGGAAGTACACATTGTAGGTGCAAGATGAACAGGGGTGTGTGTGCAGATGCATAGTGTAATTATAACCAGCACTAGCCTGGGAGGTCTTGGACATCAGTCTGTCAAGTAAAAGATCATTAAAAAGCAAATTAAATCTTTGAAGTAGTGTTGAAGAAAATGCCAAGGCAGGGGATGAGGTGTGTGGCACAGCTAAACGTCTATGATCCTCCTTCAGAATTTCTCCCCCAGATCTCCCACGTGAGCGACCATGCATGGCAGCTACTCCAAAGGCTCTCTTCTCCCACACCCGAAAGCCTCCGAAACATCCCCCCAGCCCAGCCTATGCACATATTCCTGTTTCCTCTGCCTCCTCCTTTTTACCTGTAATTTTTCTTCCATCAGTAGCTCTTTGTTCTTTATAAATTCAACTAGCTTAGCTTCTCCAGTTCTGTCCCTCATTCATTGCCTCCATCTACTTCATACAGGCCTAGGAGCTAATCAGACAATTCCAACCCCGTGGGCTGGAAGAGGCGAGATGCCAAAGATATCCTTATGCTCATAATGTTTCCTTCTAGCACTTGAAAAACAGCAAGAGTGCTTTGCTTGTGTATTTTTCCATTGAAAGCAGCAAATCAACAAGTCACTTGATATGCATCCTATGAAAGGATGTAGTGGGAAATGAGGCTGGAAGGTAGCAATAAGGGCTAACAGCTATGGGTGTCTCCTGTGTGCCACGCAGTATTTAACTTTAAAGGCCATGCTGGTTAGTCTGAAGTTTACTCCACCGCCCTTGAAAGCCATGGAAGATGAGTGATCAGAAAACTGACATGTTCAGATTGTGCTTTAAGGTCTACTGGTAAGATTAATGCATGTAAAACAGATGAGAGGCAGGAATACTAATAAGGAAGCTGAGAAGTCCAACTGAGCGAGAAGTGCTCAGCACCCATCATGTTGGACTTTTTTGCTGTAATAAAGAGAGGTTTGTGCAGACCATTTTAACATAAGGTGTTTGTTTAAAGGATACTCAGAGATTGGGACAGGAACTAGACCTGAAAGCCTGTAGGATCTGAGACAGCTCCAGGGGTGGGGGACTCCCTTCATCTCTTCCTCTCATGGCCTCTCCCTCATATTTCTTTGGTTCTGCTCCACTCTCGTCTTGGGCTCAAAGACCCATCCTCTCCTTTAGCTTTACATCCAAACCACAGAAGGAGGCTCTCAAGAATATTCAGTTAATTAAATCACCCCTCGAGCAACTTCAGTCAACAGTCTCCCCTACAGAAAGAAGAGCTGGTCAGTCTTTTACAGACTGAGTGGGCTACCAGCTGGACAAGTGGGAAAGTGGCAGTGGACATGGCGGTCATCATAATTAATACTTCTATTTGTGATATGTTTGGAGAAGAGGGTGTGCCTTCTATCTTAGGCCAAAAATCAATTTAATTAAGTACTGTTCTTCATTACGCCACAGCTAGCACTCTAACCTTGACCAAGTCACTTCTGTTCTCTCTGCCTTAGTTTCTTCATCATTCAAATGGAGATAAAGTAACAGCACTTTAGAACTTAGCATTCTTCAGAATTATCAGCCACATTACTTAACATAAGATTTCACTCCTGTGCCACTTCTGGTTAACTAAGAATCACAATACCTTACACGTATAATTACAGTTTGCAAATCAAGTTCACATCCATGTGATTTGATCCTCACAAGAGCTCTTTAAGGTAGGTAAGACAGATATCCTTACCTCCATTTTTCTGAGATCCTGAGACTTCTTCAAGGTCACATAGCTCTTAAGTGACAGAGCCAGGATTTGAATTCTCATCTTGAAACCCTAAGTCCAACACGTTCTCCTCTTGTTGGGTCTCAGCGTTTTGGTTGCTTGGTCTCAAAAAGCTATGGTGTAGTTTTTTATCTGCTGTGGGCAGATCTGTGGTAGGTATCAAAACTCCTGTCTTCATGCTCCTTCTATTCCTCGTCTGTCCCCTTTTTTTTATACCTCTCCTGTTTCGTGTATTTCTAATTTATTACAGAAGCCCCTGTTTGGCTCTTCAGTAACTAAGGATTTGGTTGTTGATTTTCCAAAGCTGCCTTGGCATTAACCCTTTGTTCCTGAATTGTAGGAAGACACTCCATCACAGTCACCACTCTCACCTCAGCGGGGAACCTCGGGGAGGATGGAATCCTGAGCTGCACTTTTGAACCTGACATCAAGCTTTCTGATATCGTGATACAGTGGCTGAAGGAAGGTGTTATGGGTTTGGTCCATGAGTTCAAAGAAGGCAAAGATGACCTGTCAGACCAGGACGAAATGTTCAGAGGCCGGACAGCAGTGTTTTCTGATCAAGTGATAGTTGGCAATGCCTCTCTGAGGCTGAAAAATGTGCAACTCACAGATGCCGGCACCTATAAATGTTACATCATCACTTCTAAAGGCAAGGGGAATGCTAACCTCGAGTATAAAACTGGAGGTAAGTTACTTTTGAAGACAGGAAAAGAAGGTGCCAGAAGATATTTGAGACTGGAGAGCATGACTTGCTGATAAAATGTCTTATTATGCCCACGAGTGACTAATAGCAGACAATGACCACTCGAATTCTGCTAGCAGCCATCCTTGCTGTCCAAGACCCACACCAACTCCAAAAGTAACCCACTATAACATTAGGTCTTAAAATCTTTTATTCTGGACTCTACTTCTTCTAAATTTTCACATATATTCCCTGAAATATTTTGCCAAAAATATTTTACCTGTACTTTTTTTCTCCAACAGTAGCTCTCTTCTTTCTCTTTTAGGGTAGTGAGAGAAGCCAATAATCTGGCCTGAGACCTTTCTGTGCTACGTAGGCCTGAACCCAAGTCTGAAATCAGTACCTCCAGGGACTCACGACACTAGAACCCATTAGAGGAGAGGTTCTGACTGACCAACGTAACTGCCCAAAACAATACTGTCCTGGGGGAGGAGGGTAGAGCTCAGTGGCAGAGCGCATGTTAGCATGCATGAGGTCCTGGGTTCAGTCCCCAGTACCTCCTCTAAAAATAAATAACCTCATTACCTCCCCAGCTTAGAAAAAACAGAAACAAAAAAACCAATATTGTCCTATAAACTCACTAATCCTCCTCCAATGATATCCATGCTTCCTTACCAACTAAATTTAACATATGTTTTCTGAATTTACGTACAAAGGACTCAAGAGAGAGATACTGTAAAGAGTGAAAAATGATTAAGAAAACAAAGATGATTGCCTCTCCTTCTGTAGAGCTCATACTGTAGAGATTATAGGGTAGAGGGGTCAGGGCAGAGATAAGAAATATATGTAAGAATCTATAATAATTGGTAAAGTATATTAAATGCTTTAAGAGAAATGTAAATAGAGTGATTTGGGGATTCAGAGGAAACGAGAGATCACATCCAAATACACTGGGAGGAAAGGGATAGGAAAGCCCTCATGGAGAGAATCCGACATTTGAGAGGAGCCTTGAAGGACAGGCAGAAGGCATCCGGAGGCCTCCTCGCCTAAGCTAGTCAGCACAGGCCTTTCTTGGACCCTTATAATGTGTATATGTAATGGTTTGAAGCACAGATCTAGAGTCAGACCTGGGCACATACAGTGGCCTCGGCGAGGCAACCTCACTGAGTCTCAGTTTTTCATCTTAAAACAAGGATTAACAGAGTCTTGTCAAAGGGACACTGGAGCCACTTGATAGGGTTTCCAATGGCAAAGCTGGGACAATTTAAGCAACAAAATAAACAATATAGTGTTAAATTATAACTCCAAGTATAAAATAAACACACGAGTCCATACTTATAGAAATATGAGGGAGATGAAACAAATCTTTACAGATGAATTCCAAATAATTCACATTTAGCTCTCTCCCCCTCGACGTGGAGCTTAGACCTCTCCCACCCCCACAATTAGGGCGTGTTAGACTCAGTGAGGTCTGGCTTCCAAAGAAACCTGGCAAACACTGCCTCAGCCAGGTGATCAAAGTTAACATCCTCAGTGCTAAGTCATGTTGATAGCATGCACTGTCTGATGGGATAGGATGAGAAGGACACTTAACTTCTATAGTTTTTCTCTCCAAAACCCATAACCTCAGTCTAATCAGAGGAAAACATCAGACAAATTCCAGTGGAGGGGCATCCCACAAAACACCTGACCAGTTCCCCTCAAAACTGTCAGGATCACAAAAAACGTGGAAAGATTGAGAAACTGTCACAGACCAGAGGACCTTAAAAAGACATGACAAATAAATGTAATCTGGTATTCTGGATGGGATCCTGGGATAGAAAATGGACATTAGTGGGGAAACTGGTAAAATCCAAACAAAGTCCAGAGCTGAGTTAATAGTAATATATCAATAACAGTTTCTCAGTTTGGGCAAATGTGTCATGGTTATCCAAGATGTGAACACTGGGGGGAACTGCGCAAGGAGGACACAAGGACTCTGTACTATCTGTGTGACTTTCCTGTCAGTCTCAAATTATCCCAAAATTAAAAGCTTATTTTTTTTTTAAATGGGCACAGTAAGAGACATCCCTAGGACTGTTGTGAGGAACAAATGAAATAATGTCTGGAATTTGGTCTCCAGCACAGAGCACACCCTCAGCAGATGGAGGTTCCTTGTCACGTCATGTCATGTCAGTTTCCCACATCCTCTCCCAGGAGCGTGCCCCTTGCCTGTTCCAAGGGTGTGAATCCCGTCTCCCCTGCTAGGCGGCAGGCGCTTTAAGGGCACGGCTAAGGCCTTCCTTCCATCACTCACTCAGCACTAGCACAGTCCTGGGTAAAGAAGGATGCTAAATAAATTAATCATTTAAATCTTGTCATTTTGGCATCATAAACATTTTACAGGCCAAAGTCCAGGCCTCCATATTTTCTACAAGTGTCTCTCTGCCTAGATTGATGGGGAAGTTAATCTTAATTTCAAAATGCAGTTGCTTGCATCCCCAGTGAGGAGAATCATCTTAGAAGAAAACAAATGCCTGTCTCTCTCCGTGGATACCAGGGCTGGCAGTCTCTATCAAAGCGAACTCCAAGTCCCCAGGATGACAGGGCCTGTGTGTGGAATTTCTGTGGGTGACAGGTGAATGCTGTTCGTTCCCTCCTTCTCCCTCCGCACCCTAACTTTACCCTCCAGGCAGAAATATACATAAAATTCAGGAGGCTTCATAGGTGCCTGGGAAAATACCAAATTTCCCTAATGGATAATCTTTTGGGGTAGGGGGATCACTTGAACTCCTCTTACTTTGAGAAATCTATTTGTTGAAACAGCTATACCTCGAACTCTAGGTCCTTGGAGTTTGTGATATTGGCCAAAGTGTTGTGATGGATGACAATACTATGAGCAAACCATTTTTTGCATCTACAGTACAATGGGTCATACACAGACAGCCCACTGGGAAAGCATTGAGTCACTTCAATGTGTTTTGTTTTTAAGACCTAGCACTTCAAAGGCTATATTGTCTTATCTGTCTGACCTTGACATCTGTCCTTTTTGACCCTCAACCCTGCAGCCTTCAGCATCCCAGAAATGAACGTAGACTATAATGCCAGCTCCGAGAGCTTACGATGTGAGGCTCCCCGATGGTTTCCCCAACCTACAGTGATCTGGGCATCCCAAGTTGACCAGGGAGCCAACTTCTCTGAAGTCTCCAACACGAGCTTTGAACTGAACTCTGAGAACGTGACCATGAAGGTTGTGTCCGTGCTCTACAATGTCACAATCAACAACACATATTCCTGCATGATTGAAAACGACATTGCCAAAGCCACAGGGGATATCAAAGTGACAGGTGGGTTCCTTCACACTTGTGGTATGTGTTTATTGGGGTAATAATCAAATGTAAATTAAAAATTGAATTTCTTCAGCAGATACATTATGTACCAGGGCACAGAAAGCATCACTGAAATCTTGATCACAATTCCAGTATTCCAGTTGGGATTGTATTACGTAAGGAAAAAACTAACACAAAATGGCGTTTATGGCATATAGGTCAAAGGTGGCCATTAGTTTTCATCTTATATGCCCTCTTACTGCCTGGAGAGCACTGTTTAGGATTCTGAGGCCCTGTCTAACTCAGCAGGACTACCTTAGGAAAGCAAGGCTTTTGATTTAAAGACTAAAGGTCTGCCGTAATCTTATTCAGTCCTTCTGGGACTGGCTCATGATCCCTCTAATACTGGCTCAAGATTAATCTGAAAGTTTCTAGATTGAGCTGGCCTCCCAGGCTGAGAAGTCCAGGAGCCGGAAAGGCCCAGCACCCTTGTCTCCCTTCAGTGCTTTAGTATATTACAAAACCTAGGGCTGAGCTAGTGTCAAGGAAATGCATAGATTGAATTATGAATTTTAAGACCATCCCTCTTTGGGTTAAACTGAATTCAAGCTGTAGGGAAAGGAGTATGTCGGAAGAATTGCTGTCTTATATCAAGCCTAGTACCAAGCAGAATATCTTGCATTGCATATTTTAAGTGCCCTATAAATGTTTGCTGAATTTAACTGAATAAAGCATATTTTCATCAGCTAGCTTTAAATTTAAAATTATATATATGAAAGGCAACCTATGGGAGAAAATATTTGCAAATCATATATATATAAGTGATTAATACCCAGAATACATAAAGAACTTCTATAATTCAACAACAAAAAGTCAAATAACCTGATTTAAAAATGGGCAAAGAAAAAAAATGGGCAAAGGAATTGAATAGACATTTCTCCAAAGAAAATACACAAATGGCCAACAAGCATATGGAAAGATGCTCAACATCCTTAATCATCAGAGAGATGTAAATGGAAACTACAATATCATCTCATGCCCATTAGAATGGCTACTAGCAAAAAAACAAACAGAAAATAACAAGTGTTGGTGAGGATGAGAAGAAACTAGAACCTTTGTGCATATTGGTGAGATTGTAAAATGGTGCAACCACAATGGAAAAAAGTATGGGAGCTTCCTCAAAAAATTTAGAAACAGAACTACCATTTGATCCAGCAGTCCCATTTCTGTGCATATGTCTACAAGAACTGAAAGCAGTGTCTCAAAGATTTATTAGCACACCCATGTTCATAGCAGGATTATTCACAATAGCCAAGAGGAAGGAGCAGCCCCAATGTCCATCAACAGATGACTAGATAAACAAAATGTGGTATATACATACAATGGAATAGTATTCTGTCTTTAAAAAGGAAGGAAATCCTTTGACATGCTACAACATGGATGAATTCTCAGGATATTGTGCTAAGTGAAATAAGCCAGTCACAGAAAGACAAATAGTGTTTGATTCTACTTATATAAGGTGTCTAAAGTAGTCAAATTCTAGAAACAGAAAGCAGAATGCTGGTTACCAGGAGCTAGGGGTAAGGGGAAAGATGAGGAGTTGTTTGATGGGTATAGAGTTTCAGATTTGCAAAATTAAAACATTTTGAAGATCTGCTTCACAAGAATGTGAATATACTTAACACTACCGAACTGTATACTTTAAAAAGGCTAAGATAGTAAATTCTGTATTATGTGCTTTTTTACTACAATAAAAAAGTAATTTAAAAATTGTATTTACAAGAAAGAGAAGAGTTCTTCGACTATCCTGTGGAACAAATTGGTGATTGTACCAGTTAGAACATTTTTAGTTACTTAGAAAACAAAACCAACTCAAATAAGCCTAGACTAAAACTGGGAATTTATTAAAAGGGTATTAGGAGGTCTCAAAACCAAGGACAGGAAGTGCAATATGGCTTCAAGAACAGCTGGAACCGAGAACTTAAAGTCCACTGGGATTCTAATTTCTACTTTAGTCTCTTTGCTCTCTAATTTACTCACTCTTGTTTTAGTCTATGGGGCAGAACATGGTTGTCAAGAGCACCTACCTTTAAAAGTCTCTTCCACTCAAGGGTTACTAGACTGAAGCTTAATTCCTCAGTCCTAATCAATTTTTCCAGAAAGGCTCAACTTGGGTCAGCTGCCCACACTTAGACTAGTGAGGCAGTACCTGATGGAAGGCCTTCCCAGAAGAGAAGGGGGAAATGAAGCATTAGGTATTTAAAATAAAGTGTTAACAACAGTATCTCAGTTAAAAGCTCCAAACTGTGTAACTAATGCCTTCTAACAGAAATGGCAATAACTGAAAAAACCACAGAAATTGAGCTCAACTGCTATTCAGTAAACAGGTTCTTTTTCCATACATGCTTACTGGATACATCAGAATATGTGTTCATGTGCAGCACTAGGATTATATACAACTTTTAGTAACATGACGTAGCTCAAAAGTAAGATAAAATAACATAATTCCTTCTTGTCATGCACAAAGTAAGTTTCTGAACAACTAGATGAAGCCATGGGGTTTACAGCCTGTGTTCTCTGAGTATACTGTAATTTGGGTCATTCATTCAACAAGTATCTATTGAGTGCCAAATATATGCAAAGCAATTTTTAAGTCCCATGAAATACTAAGATGAAGAGTACAATTGTCATAAGAGAAGTTAACCACAGTGTGGCTATGATACCTAGAGGAACAAGTCATTAATTATGACTGTAGTGGCTCACTAGGTAAGAAAGAGTTCAAGCTGAGCTTTGAAGAAAAGGAAGGGTTTTAATAGAACAGAAAGGCATGAAGTCACGATCCAATGTCAATGGCCAGGGGAGAATGATGAGGGCCGTAACCAGGGCAGTGACAATGGGAAGGAGAGTAGGAAGAATCAAAAGTTAATGAAGAAAATAATCTACAGAACTTGGTGACAGAAATGTGAAGGACAAGAAGGAACAAGTCAAAATGGGTCTGATATTTCTACCCAGGTTGCTTAGGAGGTTAGTAATGCTACCAACAAAAAACATGAAAATATCAGAAAAGCAACGTGTTTGGGAAAAAGGTGAAGAGTTTAGAGATGTTGAGTTGAAAATGCCCCTGTGTACAAAGGTGGGGCTGTCCGATGCTTAGCACATTACTGGGCAGGTAACAAGTTTGGGGAGAATGCTTCATCCCTGCTCTACATATTTCCTTCTACGAGAAGAGATCCCCACCAATGTAACCCTTCTAGCCTCTCCTCCCCTCTTTCATTCTTCCCCAGAGGAGGAGGAGTTAATTTATGTGACTGGTGAGTTTATTAGAAGTTGGGCGTAAGTAGCTCAGTTCAGAAGTATGCATTCTACTCTGCTCCTCCCAGCCATCAGTTGTCAGGGGCAGAATCTGCCCTCGTGGAACGAAGCCTGCCCCAGTCCTGTGCTGCCTGTCACTGGGGAAGTCCGGGCTGCAGCCCACTTCCCTGCAGACCAGGCGTAATCCTTAATCATCAGATTTATCAGTAACAAAGGTGATATTTTAGCCTTCCAGTTGCCTCATTTTTTTTTTTTTTTTGGTCTTACTCTTTAATTGGTTCAAAACTCAGCTGGAGAGAGAGTATTTATTGGACTCCTTTGAATCCAAAGAATAGGTGCTCAAGAATATTTGCTGAATAATTATATTTTTAACTGGCATACAGTAGCAACTGTAAATCCAGATGTGAAACTCAGAATTAAGGCCAAGGAGGTGGACTTGGAAATGATCAGCTTAATAGGAGTAATGTTTATGAGGCTTGAGTGGGGTTACTGTTGATTTTAGAGCTAATACTTACCCAGTGCTTACTATGGTGCTAGGCACTGTTCTAACTGCTTTGCATGTATTAACTCATCAATCCTCATAAGAACCCTATGAAATAGATCATTACTATTTTAGCCCTGTTTTATAGATGAAGAAACTGAGGCACATACAGACTGAGTAACTTGCCTAAACTTGTCTGAAGTCACACAGTAAGTGTCAGAGCTGAAATGGACTAAATGACATTGGATTGTCTAGGGAGAAAACAGAGTAAAGAGTAATTTAATTTCTTCTGCCTTTCTCTACTTCAAAGTGAGAACAGTACTTTCTCATTACTTTGCGGTGGTGTGATGAAAGCAAATGGCACAGAACCTGTAAAGGTCACTGCCTAGAGGGGAAAATGTGCTCGAAACTAAGGCCTGGCCACAGCTGTTTGTCTAGCCTATCCTTTATTTGGTAACCAAGAGCAATCTGTTTCTTGGCATGGTTTGCCATTTGGCTGAGTGCTCACTGGTCTGGACCGCAGAATGGAACTGCTTTGAAGAAAGCGAAAGCTCTGCTGTTTAGCCAGTTACAAAAAAGGTGAAGAATGGGCTACAAAATTGCCCCCAAATTAGGGTACAAGTTATATTAGGAACAGTTTATTCTGTTTTAGAGGTACTTTTCTTGCTAACCAGCCATGTGAAGAACACATCGGCTTTTCCTCTATGACCCTGAACGTTTTTCTTTCCCTTTACAGACTCTGAGATTAAAAGGCGAAGTCACCTACAGCTGCTGAACTCAAAGGCTTCCCTCTGTGTCTCTTCTTTTGGTGCCATCAGCTGGGTACTCTTGCCTCTCTGCCCTTACCTGATGCTAAAATAACATACACTGGCTGTACAGAAACATGCAAAGTCACTGGCACAACAGGTGAGGTGAATCACGAGTGGTGTGGGGGATCCACTGTGTGTGTGTGCTTGTGTTCCTAACAAGAACCAAGCAGCCCCCAGCATCAGCCTCAGAGAGAAACATTTCATAATGCCAGGGCAGTAGGCATTATTTCCACTGGTATTGTGGAAGGTAAGCAATTGTTAACAGAGTACAGACCGCACTGACCGGCTTACAGGAAAAACAGCTCTATACAATTCAAGTATTTGTGTAAATTCAAATGCCTTTTCATTTATTGAGTCATCCATGAAGGTAAACATACCTCACTGAGGAGAAAGCCGTTTGGCCCTGACTCATTACGCTGATCTCACAACAAAGCATCACTACATGAGCAAAATCCCTCCCAGACCCCCTGCTGGCTGGGACCTGACAAAGCCCTCTTGCTGACACTTCTCTCCTGCTTCAGTCCTCTGGCTCTGATTTTCATCTTCCTTTGTTACCAGGTATTTTTTGATTTCTTCAGTGACCCATTGGCTGTTCAGTAGCATATGGTTTAACCTCCACATGTTTGTGTTTTTGCAGTTTTTTCCTTGTAGTTGATTTCTAGTTTTACAGCACTGTGGCTGGAAAAAACACTTTGTATGATTTTAATTTTCTTAAATTTGCCAAGGCTTGTTTTGCAGCTTAGTATGTGGTCTATCCTAGAGAATGTTCCATGTGCACTTGAAAAGAATGTGTATTCTGTTGCTTTGGGATGGAATGTTCTATAAATAACAATTAAGTCCATCTGGTCTAGTGTGTCATTTAAGGCTAATGTTTCCATATTGATTTTCTGTCTGGATGATCTGTCCATAGATGGAAGTGGGCTGTTAAAGTCCCTTACTATTATTACTGTCAACTTCTCCCTTTATGTCTGTTAACATTTACTATGTATTTAGGTGCTCCTATGTTGGGTACTTATATGTTTACATTTGTTGTATCTTCTTCTTGAATTGACCCTTTGATCATAAAGTTCTTCTCTGTCTCTTATAACAGTCTTTATTTTAAAGGCTATTTTGTCTGATATAAATATTCCTATATCCTGGCTTTCGATTTCCATTTGCATGAAATACCTTTTTCCATCCCCTCACTTTCAGTCTGTGTGTGTCTTTAGACCTGAAATGAGTCTCTTGTAGGCAGCATATGTATGGGTCCGGTTTTCGTATCCATTCAGCACCAGTTTTTATTTATTTCTTTTGACTGGAGCATTTAGTCCATTTACATTTAAAGTAATTGTTAATATGTGTGTTCTTATTGCCACTTTGTTAATAGTTTGGGGGTTGTTTTGTAGGTCTTTTTTGTCCTTTTGTTCTCTTGTGATTTGATGGCCATCTTTAGTGTTATATTTGGATTCCTTTTTCTTTTGTGTGTATCTAGTATGGGTTTTTGGTTTGTCATTACCATGAGATATTTATATAGCAATCCGTATATATATACATATACATATTTATAATTAAGTTTCTAATCCCTTAATTTCAAATGCATTTTCACAACCCTGCATTTGTACTCTCCTCCCCTTGCAATTACTATTTTTGATATCATATTTTACACCTAATTATTTTGTGTGTCTCTTAAGTGTTTGTTGAGGATACAGATGATTTTACTTTTGTCTTTTAGCCTTCCTACTACTAGTTCTGTGTGTGAGATGATTCCCTACCTTTATGCCTGCCTTTACCTGTGAGCTTTTTTCCTTTCATAATTTTCATGTTCCTAGTTTTGGCCTTTTCTTTTTATTTGTATTTTTCATTTCAGTTATTATATTCTTCATCTCTATTTGGTTGTTCTTTATATTTTCTAACTCTTTGTTAAAAGCTTCTAACTTCTCTGTGTCCATCCTTCTCCCTAGATCTTTGATCATCTTTACAATCACTACCCTGAACTCTGTCTTGGGGAGATTGCCCATCTCCACTTTATTTGTTGTTCTTCTGCAATTTTATCTTGTTCCTTTATCTGGAACATGTTCCTCTGCTGCCTTATTTTGCCCAAGTTCCTATTTGTATTTTTATGTATCTGGCAGGTTGGTACATTTTCCGACCTTTGAGAAGTGGTTTGTTGTAGGAGATGTCCTATGCATACCAGCAGACACATCTCTCTCGTCACCTGAGCTGTATGCTCTAGAGTTCTTCCCATGAAGGCTGTGCGGGTCCTTCTGTTGTGGTGGGCTGACTAGGTGGGAAGTCTAGTAGGCTTCGTTGACCCCCAGGCCAGTGGTTGCCAGGCCTTGCTTCATGTGGAGGTTGCCAGCTGCTGGTTGGCAGGGCCAGTTTATGAGGCAGCTGACTGTGGAGCTCCAGGAGGCCTTGGGCCTAGTGCTGTATCACTGGTGGGTAGAGTCAGGGTCCAGAAGACTCTGGTGCTGTTGCTCACCCACTGGTGGGTGAAGCCAGGTCCTTGGGTTAGTGCCAGTTGACTGGTGGGCAGAGCCAGGTCTTGGAGTCTGGTTACAAGACCCAGCTGGTATTGCATTGCTGGTGGAGGGGCCAGTTCCTAACACAGTTGGGTCTCAGGTCCAGAGTGTCTCAACGCTTGTGTTGACCTGCTAGTGGGCAGAGCTGGGACCCAGCTGGTCCCCAGGGCAGGGTCTCACATGCTCTGGCACCCAAGGCAGAAGCAGTAATCTGATAGGAGCCTGGGTCAGACCTACCTACTGATCCAGAAGAGTCTCTTGGAGAGGCAGGAGGCAACTGCACATCACCTTAGGAACACAGGCACTGGTGGCAGCCCTTTTGGGGAGCTCCTTCTACCATGTGGACACTGGTGCTGGCAAGAGCCATTGTGGGATTCTCCCTCTAGCTCATTAATGCCAAGACCTGACCCCACCCAACAGCCCTCTGATTCTCACAAAAGTAAGCCCAGCTGGCCTTCAAAGCCAAATGTTTGGGGGCTCGTCTTCCTGGTGCGGGACCGCTGGGCTGGTAAGCGCCACGTGGGGCTCAGATCTCATTCCTTTGGGCGATCCTCTGCAAAGTAATTATTCTCTAGCTCATGGATCACCCATTTGGGGGTATGGGATTTGACTATATAGTGAGTCTGCCCCTCCTACCTGTCTCATTGTGGTTCCTTACTTACGTCTTTAGTTGTACATCTTTTCTGGTAGCTTCAGTCTTTTTCATCAACGGTTGTTCTGCAAATGGTTGATTTTGGTGTCCCTGTGAGAGGAGGTGAGCTCAGGGTCCTTCTACTCCACCATCTTGGCTAGGGATGTGTTGCTCTACTTTTCATTCCTTCTCCTGTTCTCCACTTACTATGGTGCAGTGCACAAAAGCAGAATTCTTTGTGAGGAAATCTGCCTGTTTCCATCACTTCTGACCTCCATGGTTGTCAATGGAGGAAGATTTCTCTGAGGAACTATCCCTTGAGGATCTCATTAGTAGAAGCCCTTCTTTCCTTGTTTCCCACAATACTGTAAATGAGTTTTTAATATCCTGCAACTAGATAATCTGACCTACAAAATGTACCTTATTTGTCTTTATCTTGTATTCCCTTAGAAGAGTAATTTGCAATCTTTTTTTTTTAATGATCCATGGCATACATGTAACAGTTGGTGTTCACATGCAGTACACACATGGTTACATATTGTTACCTGGTCAACTGCAGCTCCATCTCTCTCTCTCTAGAACTATAGAGGGATAACCTTAAATTAATTTTTTAAAGTAAATGAATAGGTCATACTAGAAATATACATAATAACTGATCATGACACTTTAGGTCACACACATTCCCTGGCTGAGATCTTTTTGCTTCTACCCAGGAGCCTGCCCCTAGCTCCTCTCTCAGTTCCTGTTTGCTGAGGATGGTCCTCTATCTCAAGGGGAGACTCAAGCCATTTTCTTTCACCCAGCAACCCATGATACCATGTGGTCTCAATAGACTATCATCAAACACAGAAAAACAAGCCCATTTCTGAACAAGAGACACTCATGCAGTGGAAGGGAGACTGTCCATTCTCAATAAATGTTTGCTGAATGGCTGTAATGGTATCTTATTGCTGTTATTCTGTTATTTTCAGAATCCCAGGAATCTGCAGAACTATTTCACCACAAGATATGACCTACTTTTATATTTCTGGGGGGAAATGAATTCATGTTGAGAAGTCTGGAGTGAAAAAATAAGATCAAGAAGAAAGAAGCAGCCAAAAGCAACCCACAGAAGACTTCAATATGAACAAGATAAATTTATCTTCAAAAACATATATTAAAAGTTGGGAAAACAGTTCTTCTGAACTAGAGAAGTGTATTAAGACTACTAAGTAAAATGCTTGTGGAGACATGTATATTCCCATATCTCAGGGACCTCCCCATACCCATCCCCGTCGGGGGAGTGAGAAAATGGGATATTACATCTCTCTTGTCTCTGAATCTTTAGTTATATTGCTGTAATGTTGCTCTGAGGAAGTTCCTAGAAAGTTCTGATTGCAATATACACACATTTTATAATCCACAAATTAAACTGTGGTGGATCCAGTAAGAAGCTGCTAATCAGCTGCCACTTCACAATTCAGAGGTGGCTGCATTTTACTGATGGCTCAAATGATTCACTTTTCATTACAATGCAAAAGTGCCTTGGCCCCTCCTCCCACCTGGCATATGTTTAGGATATGTGGAAAATGATTTTAACATAAAAAATGTTTACATTAGTTGGGTGACACTGATTTTCTAAATTTTTAAAGACAAACTAACGGCATTTTACTTCTCAGATGATGTTCCTCCTTGAATGGTCCAGGAAAGGACTGCTCATCCTTGACTGCACGGAGCATTATGCCATCACAAGGTTTGAGGCTTCTACTTTCTTTTCTGCATGGACAGTGATCACCTCAGCTTTCAACAGCATCTGGAGCAGTGGGACTCAAGCAGGGTAACTTTGCACCACCCCAGGGGACATCTGGAAATTTTGGAGACAATTATGTTGTCAGCTTGGGGAGGGGTGGGGGTGCTATTGGCACCTAGTGGATAAAAAGAACCCAGGGATGCTGCTCAACACCCCACAACGTACAGGCAGTCTGCCCACAAGAAAGAATTATCCAGCCCAAAATGTCAATCGTGCTGAGATTAAGAAGCTCTGATGTAGAGTAGAAAAGGATCTAGAAGAGAGGGGAGCAAACAAACCTGTTTGCTTCCTAAAACAGGCATTAGCCTCTGTTTCTTGGGCGGCTGCCTCAGCACAGAGCCAGGACTCAGCTTCAGGCAACCAAGAATTCCTGATGGGATTATCTTCAGCTGCCTGAGCTTCTACGTTCCTTTCCCTTCTACTCTACAAATCAAGTCCTGTGAGAGAGCTGCCTGAGTTCCATCTCACTCTGAACTTAGGTTTCAGGACCCCGCCTAGGCAAAATTCAGAGTAAGGCCAATAATAACATGTAACTTCCTTGAAACCCATAGACTTCTCCAAGCAGGGGCAATGAAACTTTGAACTGAGGCCCTGAGGAACAAAACTTCGATGATGTTTTAAAAAAAAGAATGTTTCCAGCCTCCTTCCCAGACTTTTCACATATTGACCACTGCCTCCCTGGCACTTGGACTACTTCATTTTAGAGTTCACTAGAATAATGAAATACACATTCCCTATGCTATTGTCTGTCTGGTTTTCAGAGAAGGTGTAGGAAAGGGAAGATGGATAAAAAGCCATAGATCAGGATCTAAAGATTAGTACCTAGCACACAACAGGCCTTCAATAAATGTTGAATGAATGGATAAACGAATGGGAGGGAATGACGGGAGCCTGTGAGCATGCGCAAGGTGGCTGGGTCTTGTTTCTTAAGGAAACTGCACTAGGCTTTACCAGCCTGCCAGGTCTCCATCTGGGAAAATCAGTGGTGACAGTAGGCTCATGGCAGATAAATGTGGGAGAATAAATATAGGTGGACAAATGCATTGCTCTGGGATCAAGAAGTCTGACTTTTACTTCTCAGGAATTACCAAATTCTCAAATCTTAGAGGTAGGCGGACCTCAGAATCCTCTTTCCTAGTCCTTTCACCTTTTAGGTGAAGACCTCAAGGCCCAGGGTAAAGGGGCGGTAACTGGCCATCCTCAGGCAATATAACTTGCCAAAAACACAATGGTAGTTGGTGGAGGAATAAAATCTATAGAAAACTGAATTGCCAAAGGGCGAATTCCCAGGGGACTTTTGCAACACCTCTGCTACATTACCAGCTTGTTCCCAGTAGGCCTTCTGCAGGAAGAGAATAATGCTGAACCACACTGAGAAAGCAAACGGTGAAAGCAAGCATAACCACTCCCACCCCAGGTAAACTCACTGACCTTGTCGGGAACACACAGTGGTGTGCACAGATGCATTGTATGAGCTGAAGTAGAAGGACCAGAATATGATGTACATCACGATCATCGGGGAAGCTCAAATCTGGATGATGCCAGAAGCTAAGACATTTCAACAAGTCAAACTTCAGGCAGCAGCACTGGCCACCACCTGTACCCAGACTCGTTGTAAGTGCGAAGTGACCCAATCTGTGCATAAATTGGGGGATGGGGGATGCAGGGGTGTCATTATTGCATAATAAGGCTTCTGCCCAGTGGCATGTGTGGTGTGCTTTGGTTCTATTAATGAAATTTGTCATTTCTAATCTCCCTCCAGCTGGTGAAGTCTCCATACATCTGACTGGCTGCTCTAATTCAGACTATCTTACTATTCACCTGAAGGTCTTGTTCCTTCTAACAGTGTCTTATTCCCTCGTTCACAGCAATCATCTCCAGGAGTTTCAGTATGGGAGCCATGAGTAAAAATTAACAGTCACCAAAAACAGAACTTTAGATATGCTCTCTTGTCTTTCTTTGAATTCTACCTCCTTCAAGCCAAAATTCTTCTTTCCCCATGAAGCTGTCCCTGAATGGTCCGAGGCACCATGATTTTATTCTCTTCTTTAGTCTATATATGCAATTTAACACAAAAGCACACACTGTTTTGTCAACTGTTCTTCACTGCTGAGTACTCAGAGACTTCCACCCTTATTCTGTCATCATTTTCAAAGTGTCCAAGTACTCAGCAATGAAGAACCATGACGACGACAAAATAAGGGTGGAGGCCCAGGCAGTCCTTGGAAGTTTGCTCTTAAAAGGGATCAAGCAGACACTCCTGGAAGCCTTGTTTTCTGAGTGTCTGCTGGGCCAAAGGAGTTAAGTCACAGCTTAGAAGGGGGTCTGCAGTTATCACTACAGGAGCCTATGTCTTCTCAAAGTCATAACCTGACCTTCAGCTTAGCTTCTCTCTTCAGCTCAACTCTAACTGCCTGGCCTAAGAAGTATCCTTAGCATTTTCAGTTATAAAGTCTCTTACCCAAAACTCTAAACAATACAAATAAGAACTTTATGGATACCTTAGTCTTATATCTGTTCTTTAGAATAAGCCAAAAGTGATGCTCAGTTAATCTAGCCTGTGAGCAGTTCATAGGAAACCAAGACTATGTCTTTTCTCTTTGTCTTCTATATTTGCAGCTACCAAGATTTATTTGCAGCCATTTATGTATCATTATAGGGAGAACTATTAGGTTTTGACAGATAAAATTCCAGGACCTTATGGTACTTAATATGAGTTGGCTCAGATAACCGTATGACTCAAGCAGTGGGTCAGGTCTCACACCTAGGGTAGGTGAGACTGGAAATGTGACAGATTTACAGCATAAAGGGAGCAGTTTCTATTGAGAGGCAGTAGCTGCCCCATGAGAAGCCAAATGAGGCTCACAGTCTGCTGAGGACCTATTGAGAAAAATGGCAATCGTCTTCAGTTCCTCTCACCTTCCCTTTTATTCATTTTCTTCCATACAGCTCAATCGGCTCTCCTCTGGGCCCTGAGTACTCTGTCTTCCCATCAAAACTCCCCCACATACACCACCTCCCCTGACCCTCACCACACACACAAAGCTCCCTGGTAACTAGCTACACAGGAGAAGGTAATGTACTGACTACTACCTTCTTCATTAGCTTAATGTATTATCTTCCCAGGGAGGCAAATCCTCACTTCACTGAAATAAAACTGTGAGTGAAAATATCAAACAAAAATATCAAACTAGTGGGAGATCCTTCGGGTATCAAAGTACAGACCAGTGATTCTCAGGGAGGGTGGAGGGGTGCCTTTTAACAGAGGCATCACCACCTCCACCCCCACGGCTGGTGTTAAGAATCACCGTGTTACACGAGACATATCTGAAGAGAGTCCATTACCTGTATGAACATGTAACTGTTGTGGAAATTGGAGGTCCACTGACACAATCACCCCTTAGAGAAGGAACGGAAATCGAGTGCCTCCTACATCTTAAACATCAAACATCATACTAGGTATTTCTCAGTCAGTCCTTACTTTATAAGGTAGGTATCACCTTGACGCTAGCACCATCACCATCATTTTACAGAGGAGAAAACAGGTCCTGAGAGGTTAAGCAACTCACCAAAGATCATACAGCCAACAGGTTGAAAAAGCATTCAAACTCAAATCTCCCATCACAACCCATACTACCCCTGAAAAAGTATGGACATGTGTAAAAGTGCCATAAAAAGTTTAAAACATCATATAAATATTGGCTATCATGTTCTTATATGTATTAAACTATGAGGATTCGTCACGAGCTCTTGGCTGCATTGCTCACAAAGCCCTGCAGCCATCTGCAGGGAAGATCAGCCCCTCCCTGCGGGGACTGCAATGCATTCTCCATTACCACTGGGCATTTTCCACCACCGCCCTCCCCTGACTCACAAAGGGCCTGGCAGTGAAACTGCAAGCCTCTTCCCAACTTACTCTAAGAACACCACACTGCTGTGTTCCCAACAGTTCCTTGGGGACTATCTCCAAGACTTCAGAAGATGGTTGTAATCTGCTGAGGTGAAGTCTTTACCAGATGATCGAAAATGTCTCCTGAGACCAGTTTATATGTTCTATGTTAACTGACCTCAAACACACCTGGAAAGAATAGGTTTAATTATTATAAATTCTTCCTTGAATCTACAGATGTTGAGCACTGGACCGCAGATGGTCCTGTCCACTCTGCCATGACCAACCACGTTGCTTTTATATAATCAAGTCTATCAATTTTTCCGCTTATTTCTTCTTTTAGTACTTATGTTTACATGTTTCGACGTGATTTCTATACCCCTAGATTATATAAAAATGTCCATCTTCTCATATTTTAATACTTTCATGTTTCTTTTTTAACACTTAAACCTTTATTCCACCTGAAATTAATTTAGTATAATCTGAGGGAAGGGAGTTAACTTTTTTCAAGTGATTCTCCAATACTATTTATTAATTAACTTATCGTCACCCCCAGTAACTTTTTAAAGTATTTTACTATATTGCATGTTGTTATATATGTACTTGTATCTGTTTCTGAACTTTGATAACCTTTGAGACCTACATTTTAACCAGTAATATGTATAGGAAAGGAAAAAGAATAGTTATTTGGAAATATATTTACCTGGCTAGTCCCTGGAGATGAGTAAGAAAGAGACCAAAATAGAGGAAAAAATTAGAAGTGAATAGTGAGTGATCAGAAGGGACTTATCAGTTCAGCGTGTAAACCCTTGTAAAGGCTTGCCCTGGTACATTAGGGCTTACCACTCCCCCGTAATGTAAGGAACAAGGAGTACACATGGTTAGACACAACCAGGAGAGAGATGCACGTGTCAGGAAAGTGCTTGGTTCCATTTAAACCCTCTCCCCACCTCAGCCATTTACGAGCCAGAGCATTCCACCTACTTACTTTCAGGGTCAGGCCTGAGCCTACTCCGAATGCATTCCTACTGTGAGCAAAATTATGTTGGGAGTCCCTGTCTCAGTAGTGCCTGCCTCATTTGGTAACTGTGACTATTAAAGAGATAATTCATAAAAAACAGTTATTACACTGCCTGGCTGTGGCTGGCTCAAACAATAGAAATTTTCTCACAGTTCTGGGTGCTAGAAATCCAAGAGCAAAGTGTCAGCAGCTTTGGTTCCTTCTAAGGCCTCTCTCCTGGGCTTGCAGATGGCCACCTTTGCAGTGTGTCCTCACACGCCCTTTTCTCTGTGCACTTGCATCCCTGGTGTCTCTTCCTCTTCTTACAAGAAAACCTGTAATATTGGACAAGCGTCCAGCAGTATTATTCCATTTCACCTTAATTATCTCTTTAGAGGCCCTATCTCCAAATACAGTCACATTCTGAGGTACTGGGGGTGGGAACTTCCACATATGAATTTGTGAGGGACACAGTTCAGTCCATAACACTGGCATAAAAGAAGGAACTAATAAAAATTAGCTATTAAATGTATTGGGCAGGGCAAATGAATATCAAGGCAGCCATCACAGGAAAGATGACCAACTTAGCTTTTTTCCCTCCATATTCAACCAAGAATAGATGTTTAATGTTTGAACAGCTGGGATACAATAGAGAGCCTTGTCCAAAGAGCTGCTGATTCAAACCAGGTCAGAGGACACTTCAAGACTTGAGCACAATGGCTCAGCAGGTGAAGGAACTGAATTGGCTAATGGCCTCCTCAAACCACAGGTTACTATTTTAAATGTTATAAAAGACCACAGAGCATGAAAAGATGAAAAATAAAACCAGTGTGGGTCCAATCTTCAAACGAGGAGAACTGAGTGACAGGACCAGTTTGACTCCATGAGACTAAACTAAATTGCCGGGTACTAAGGCCACCTTTGGGCTAGAGGTAGATTACAATCTTTTCTGTCCTGAGGCTCTCAGAATAGAAAATAGCTTTTCTCTTTTCTGTCCTTCTCACTAAAATCCTTTTCGCAGTCCTCAAAGAGTGAAAACATCTCTATGTTGGCCAAAGTCATGCAAAAGGACACGAACAAAATAGTCATGCAAAAGGGACACTAACCCTAGTGCTACATAATGTAAAGGAGGCTTATTTGACACCATATACAAAAATAAACCCAAAATGGATTAAAGACCTAAATGTAAGACTGGATACTTATAAAACTCCTAGAGGAAAACAGGCAGAACACCCTGACATAAATCGCAGCAATATCTTTTTGGATCCAACTCCTAAAGTGAAGTAAATAAAAGCAAAAATAAACAAATGGGACCTAATTAAACTTAAAACTTTTGGCACATCAAAGGAGACCACTGACAAATGAAGACAACCTACTGAATGGGAGAAAATATTTGTAAATGATGTGAGTGATGAGAGATTAATATCCAACATATATAAACAGCTCATAAAACTCAACATCAACAAAACAACCCACGTGGCAGAAGAACTGAACAGGCATTTTTTCCAAAGAAGAAATGCAGGTGGCCAACAGGCACGTGAAAGGATGTTCAACATCACTAATCATCAGGGAAATGCAAATCAAAACCACAATGAGTTATCACCTCACACCTGTCAGAATGGCTATCATCAAAAAGAACACAAGCAACATATGCTGGCGAGGATATGGAGAAAAGGGAAATCTTGTACACTGTTGATGGAAATGTAAATTGGTAAAGCCACTGTAGAAAACAGTATGGAGGTTTCTCAAAAAAAACTAAAAACAGAACTACCATATGACCCAGCAATTCCACTCCAGGGTTTATACCCAAAAAAACCAAAAACACTAATTCAAAAAGATACATGCACCCCAATGGTCAGAGCAGCATTATTTACCAACCTAAGTGTCTATCAACTGATGAATGAATAAAGAAGATGTGGTGTGAATACTACTCACCATAAAAAAACAGAATTTTGCCATTTGCAGAAATATGAATGGATATGGAGGGCATTATGCTAAGTGAAATAAGTCAGAGAAAGACAAATAGTGTATGATATCATTTACATGTGGGATCTAAAAAAATACAACAAACTAGTGAATATAATAAAAAAGAAACAGACACAGATATAGAGAACGAACTAGTGGTTACCAGTGGTGAGGGGAGGGGAAGGGACTATACAAGAGTGAGGGAATGAGAGATACAAACTACTGGTTATAAGGTGGGTTCAGGGATGTATTATACAACACAGGGAACACAGCCCATATTTTGTATTAACTGTAAGTGGAAAGTAACCTCTAAAAATTTTATTAAAATTTTTAAAAAATTTTTTAAAAAGAGGGCTTATTTGGGGGAAAAAAAACTAAGCAGATTTGAAGGAGGAGAGCCATCTGAGCTCTTAATAGAGTGGTATGCTTAGGCTGGGCATAGCTGCACAGGACTCATTAGGGTCAAGTGTTCAAGCAGAGTGGTCCCCCCTCCCATCACAGTAGAGAGTGACCCTTCCCTGCACTACTACTCTACTCTCTGTTTGTAGGAAAAGAAAGAGTAGGAAGTTTTCCCAACTGGGAAAATGGCCTTGCTAGAAAGAGGATTCCCCAAAGCTCAGGTGCTTGTACTAGGTCGTTCTCCCAGGGGATTCCAGGGCCCTCCAGATGGGCACCTCACTCAGTCAAGGAAAAGGAACAATCATACTACCTACCCACCAGCCACCACAGGGAGGGTCCGGCAATCCTCACTAATACAAATGTCACTGGACTACTACTGATCAGGTGAAATGGCAGCACAAAGGGTGACCAACTTTCTTTAAGAGCTTCCACGTGGGTATGGCCACACTGGGCCAGCCCCCTGCCAGGCGTCCAAAGAAGAGGCCTGCAGGACTCTGCTCAGATTTGCATTAGGACCCAAGTTGTGATTTATTAACTCCAGAGGATTTTTTTGTTTCACAGCCAGAAAGGGCCACGATAGTGGATCTCTAAGTTCTCTTTTGCAATTTGAAGACCACCCACAGTCTCTTATTCCCACAGCACAGACAGCTTCTGAGTTGGCTAAATGATCAAGTCTTTCCCTCTGGCTTTCCTCTCTGCTTCAGGTACTCAGTTGCTCCCTGGGCAAATGATGGTCCAAAATCCTATCATTAACAACATGAAAATAGTACAAATGTCTCAAACATGGATTACGGAGCAGCTGTGATTTACAACAAAGGAAGCGGGTCACTTTAACTGAAAGATCACATATATTTTTTGGTAGTTAGCAAAAACAAAAAAAACAAAAAAAACCCCTGAAAATTCTCAAATTTTTAATCTCCAGCTTTCATCACCCTCTCCTGATTCAGACATGTTCCCAACTACTGACCAGGCACCTCCATCTGAAGTTACCTCATTCTAAACATACCCAAAACAAACTCATTTTTGTGAGTTGTTCTATCTGTTTAAGTTATCCAAGCTAGAGGACATCTTTGACCCCTAAGTCCTAATTAATTAGTCATCAATTCTTGTCAATTACACTGTCAAAATGCCTCTATAATCTATCTTCTCCTCTTCATCCTTATTGTTCCTGCCTAACTCATCATCTTCTCTCGAGGTGCCTCTAAACTAATCTTCCTGATTCCAGTTTCATTTTAATTTTTGATCCAAGAACCACCCCTTTGAAGCATGGTGGAAATACAAGACTGACCTCTTCTGAACAAAGTAATTTGCCTCAGGAGGGGAAAACCAAGAATTCATTAGGCCTGATTCACGACAGAGGAGCGAGAGAGTTAAGAAACAGAGGAACAAGTCTTTCCAGGTCAATGTGGCATGATGCTGCGCTTCAATCCAGTGATTCTGGCAGAGTACTATGCATGTTGCTGAGAGGAGAGGGGAAGGGAGTTGGAAAGACAGAGGGAAAATGGCCATGCAACTAGTGGGTTAAATTAGCTAAGAATCTATTAAGATTCAAAATGGGGACCATTAGTTTTCCCTAACTGATATGCTAAAGAACTCAAGTATGTACATACTCTAAAAATTACAGATTTTTAATTTTACAGAGAAAAAATTGACTCCTAAATCCACCACCCTAATAATGATTCTCATCTGTACATGCCCTTTCGGTCTTTGTCTACTGCACACATATTTTATACAGCTGCATCATAGCCTTCATCTTGGGTAAATATAGAGAACTGTATACCTAAAGATTTGACAAGTTGGAAAAACAACTGGCTGTACTTAATCTCATGCATTTCAATTGAGGAATTTTCAGTCTGGAGTACATCATTCATTAAAGAGTAGTTCCTGCTGCTGAAGACTGAAGTTGCAGCCTGGATTGTATCTACGCGATATTAGACAGAAGTGCAGAATTTGGTAAGGTATTAGAGATTTAAAACTGGTAGACCTCAGATATGAGGGAAATACCTAATGTCCAGAAAATAGAAAAGAATCTCTTACCTTCAT
The DNA here is from genome assembly GCF_048773025.1 of Camelus bactrianus. Lineage (NCBI taxonomy): Eukaryota > Metazoa > Chordata > Mammalia > Artiodactyla > Camelidae > Camelus > Camelus bactrianus. The sequence goes on along the minus strand of NC_133547.1, from coordinate 46,303,143 downwards.
AGCACCTTCTGGCTTTTATTAGCAGCATCTTTAAAATGGAGGAACAATGTCTATTTCACAGGGCTTTTGCGAGGAATAAGTGCACTGTAAACTACAAAAAAAAAAATGGTATGAATGTGAGGAAAAATGATTAGTATCACTCATGAGGCTGTATCTCTCACCAAGCTCCAAAACTGAAAAACCACACCCTTGCTTCCTATTTTGGATCTGCCCCACCAACCCTCCCAGAATGCTACAACAGAGAGGCAGAAACAGAGCTCGGCTGGAGCTGAGAGAAACAACCAACCGGTTTCTCTTTGGACCGTCAGGGACATTTCACAAAGGGTTTTACGGGGTTCATACTAGGAATCTGGGAACTATTTTTACTATTTATAAAGGTCTAACCTGAAACTATACTGTTATCAGCAGTAAAGCTTTACAGGCTAAATAAAACATCAAGGCTCACTTTATTTTTTCTCATTTTTTCCTGTTAAATGGAATTACATAAAATAAATATGTATTTCATAGAAAAACTACTCGTTGATTTATTTAATAAATATTGTATGAGGCCCCACAGTAATCACAGAGGACAAAAAGATAAGTCATAATTCTTGCCTTTAAGGAACTCACAGTGTAGTGAAGACAGATAAGTTTAATGGGCGGGTATAATATTTTATGGCAAGGGCAATAATGAAGAAAATCACAATAAAGGGAATAAATGAAGGGCTCTCAACCTAGGCTTGAGTGGGACTAGGTGGTCAAGGAAGGCTTCCTGGAGGAAGTGAAATCTTAAAAAAACTTCTAGGAGTTATACAGGCAAAGTCGGTGTGTGAAGGAAGAGGGGGAGGCCAGATGATACATCCAGGCAATGGGAGCAATATATGCAAACAGCCAAAGGTGAGAGAAAATGTGTTACCAAGAAATTGTGGGTCAGTAGGGCCCCACTGTAGAATTAGGATGCAGGAGTGATAGAGACAGCGTGCAGAGACAATGGCATTTTACCCCAACTTTTATTTGGAAAATTTCCACACTTAGAAAACTTGAAAAAATAGTGCAATGAGTACCTATATTCTGTTCACCTAGATAATATGGGTGGGGGTCAGGGGGGAAAGAGAATGAAACCAAAAGCTGGTTCTTTGAAAAGATGAAAAAAAATAGATAAACCTTTAGCCAGACTCATCAAGGAAGAAAAGGGAGAGGGCCCAAATCAATAAAATGAGAAATGACAAAGGAAAATTACAACTGACAGCACAGAAATACAAAGGATCATAAGAGGCTACTACGAGCAACTAAGTATATGCCAGTAAGACGGGCAAAGGCACAATCTCCCAAGCCTGAACCAGGAAGAAATAGAAAATATGAACAAGCCAGCTACCAGCACTGAAATTGAACTAGTAATTAAAAAACTCCCAGCAAACAAAATTCCAGAGCCAGATGGCTTCACAGGTGAATTCTACCAAATATTCAGAGAAGAGCGAATGCCCGTCCTTCTGAAACTATTTCAGAAGACTGAAGAGGAAGGAACACTTCCAAACTCATCCTATGAGGCCACCGTCACTCTGATACCAAAAATATCACACACAAAAAAAGAAAATTAAAGGACAACATCACTGATGAATATGGATGCAAAACTCTTCAACAAAATATTAGCAAACCAACTCCTACGATACGTTGCAAGGATCCTACAGCATGGTCAAGGGGGATTTATCCCAGGGATGCAGGGGTTTGTCAGCATCCTTAAATCAATCAGTGTGATGCACCACAGTAACAAACTGAAGAGTGAAAAACACATGATCTGGGGAAGAGGGATAAATAAGGAGTTTGGGATTAACAGATACACACTATTATATATAAAACACATAAACAATAAAGACCTACTGTGTAGCACAGGGAACTATATTCAGTATCTTGTAATAGCCTATAATGTAAAATAATCTGAAAAAGAAAATACATATGTCTGTGTATAACTGAACCACTTTGCTGCACACCTGAGACTAACAAACTGTAAATCTACTATATCTCAATTTTTTTAAGTAAGATAAATTCTAAGATTGCTAACAAAAAAAGTTGTTAACTCCTAATGCTTTCAGTTCTTCTAAGAAAATGTTTTTTATTGTTGGCCACTTGGCCACAGACTCCACACTTACATGCTCCAGAGAACCTAGTATAGTGGTAAAAGACCTAATTAGTCAATTATCACCTGGTGCTGTCAAAATGAATTAAATAATATAAGTCTTTGTTGGGTGGGGTTGGGGGAGGAGCATGGCAATCCCAAGTAGTTTGAGGGGTAACAGAGGAATCAAACCAAGGCAAGTCCTGGAGGAGAATACTCTTTGTAGGAGGCAGCAAAGCTTAGGTGTCAGAATGAGAAAGTTGTACTGAAGATAAACTCTAGCAATACTGTTTTACCAAGGCTTAGAGCAGTGCTGTCCAGTAGAAACTTAATGTGAGCGGTCTATGTAATTTTATTTTAGAAGTCACATTTAAAAAGTAAAAAAGAAACAATTAAAAAGAAATTTAATAAGAGATTTTATTTAATAGATTTTAATTAAAATATTATCACTTTTAGATAAATAAACTGTAGGAGATTCATATATTGGAATATATTATTCAGTGCTAAAAAAAATGAGCTATCAAGCTATGAAGACATGGAAGAATCTTAAATGCACGTTGTTAAGTGAAAGAAGCCAATCTGAAAAGGCTACATAGCGTATGATTCCAAATGTATGACACTCTGGAAAGGGCAAGACTATAGACAGTAAAAAGATGAGGGGTTGCCAGGGGCTTGGGAGAACAGAAGCAGGGGATTTTTAGGGCAGTGAAACTATTCTGTATGACATTGTAATGGTGCAGGTCATTATACATTTGTCAAACCTACAGAATGTACAAAACCAAGAGTAAACCCTAATGTAATGTAATGTAATTATGCATCAATGATGCTTCATTGATTATAACAAATGTTAACTCCCTAGTGCAGAATGTTGGTGGGGGGGGAAGCTGCAGGGTGGGTGGGGAGGGGATATATAAGAACTCTCTGTACTTTCTGCTCAATTTTGCTGTGAATTGAAAACTATTCTAAAAAAAGTCTACATTTAAATATATCTATATGTATATTTTTTTAACATGCAATCAATATAAAATATTACTAAATGAGATTTTTTGCATTTTTTCATAATAAATCTTAGAAACCAACATGTATTTTACACTTACACCATTTGTAATTCATATTAACCACATTTTAAATGCTCAAAAGCCACTTAATGGCTAGTGGCTCCCATACTGGACAGCACAAGTCTAGAGCCGTGGCAGCACCAAGCCATACTGGAGACATAAATGAAGAACAAGTGTTTTGCTCTGCAAATGAAGCTTCCCAAGAAGTCTGAGTCTTTTTTCCACCCAGATTGCTGGCTCTCAACTCCTCTCACACAGACACTCAGGTGCATCCTCCCTGTGAGCCCCCTCCCCAGTCCAGCCCTCCCGACAGTATCACTCTGAAGATTTTTCTGATGGGAATCTGTCTAAAAGAGAGGCACAGGGGGGAGGGTATAGCTCAAGCAGTAGAGTGCATGCTTAGTATGCATGAGGTCCTGGGTTCCATCCCCAGTATCTCCTCTAAAAATAAACAAATAAACCTAATTACCTCCCCCCACCAAAAAAATAAAAAAATAAATAACTAAATGAATAAATAAAAATAAAAGAGAGGCACAGAACAACAAAGAATAGAAGGAATTTATCACACCAGAGCTTCCTGAAACACGTCATTAATATTAGGCGTACTCCTTATTAATAACAGGGGGAAAAAAGCTTTCAGGCCCTAAACACTATGCAGAAAGTGAAGAATTTAATAAAATGCAGTGCAGACTTAAACGCTACCTAGAAAATAGGTACTTAAGAAAAAAATTGCTGCTGTCATTATAGAAATAAATAACCAGGTTTTGCCTTAGTTGGTGGGGATTATTTATATTTCCTTGCAACTAGAAACATCACTTATTTATATTTCATAGCAATAGTCCTGGAACTAATGTATAGACTTCTCTGTATGCCATGAAATATTATAATCTACTCATGTTCTAAATGCTGTTACCAAGCTGTGGGTGCACTTTAGTTCAGAAAAATTAGCTGTCATTTGAATTACAAAAGGCACATGTTAAATCACAGCCTGCCTTTTTATAGTCATCATTTTCAGGTTCTATCATGCAAAAAAATGAGAAAAAAAGACATTTTTTTGCTTACCATTTCCAATAGCTCTTCCAAATGAAGGAAAAGGAAAAAACAGAAAAGTGGACCAATTATAACAAAATACAGTGCAGTCCCACAGAATCCTGCAAAGAAAACAAGCATGGCATAAAGCAGAATGCATACAGACCCTGTAAGTTTTATTTATAGTCACAAAAATCATTATTAAATGCCTAACTCCCATCTGAATCCTCTTTGAAATAAAGGAAGAAATCTAAAAATAAATACATAAAATTGGCATTTAATTGAATATGGCATTTTTAAATATATAAATTCTACATGAAAAGTCAAATTTTTTCCATCTTTACATCTAAACCTTTTCAAACAAGTATCTTAATATAATCTTAATATAATTTAACAAAATGACATGATCATCTGGGATTTGACTTAAAATACTCCAGCAAAAAAACATGATCATAAAAGTTGGGGAAATATGTAAGAATGACAGAATGCTGTTAACTGGTAAAGCTGAGCGATGGGTACTTGGAGGTGGGCCATGCCTTTCTCACCGCTTGTACACAGCTTACATTTAAAGTTTTCCAAATCAAAAAGTTCAACAATTAGCTTTGCACAGTGGCAGTACTGTAACCAGTGAGGTTTATCCGAGGCGCAACTATTGCTAATTGAAAAAAAAGTTCAAAAATTGTTGACGGTAAGTTTTAAAATATATGGATATCTTTAATGAAAAGAATTGTTGATTGGTTGTCTCTGACTCACGGCCTGGCACAGGAGATTTACTATTTATTTACGCTCTTCTAAACTGTTCACATGTTTTGATCAAACACTATTTTATCAATGAAAAAATAATCTAAATACACACATATATATGTATGTATGTAACACATACACCGAACTACACACATACATACACTTACATTATATATCTGTGTGGATGTATGTGTTTTGGTAAGTGTAGAGCACTTAAAACTTCTTGAGGATACTGGTAATGCATTTAGCTCTGCATTTTATCAGCTGTGGGTCCTTAGGCAAGTCACTTCTGAGCCTTCTTAAGGTTAACATTTAAGTGAGAAAATACATTTGAAAATACCCAGCATAATACAGGTATTCACTCAGTGTTGGTTTAAATGACATTTAATATGTGGAGAGAACCGGGTTTATTACTGAGGTAGGCCTGCCCCTAACATGAGGGACCGTGAGCAAGGGGAGAACAGAGGCGTCCAGCCCATGGTCTGTTCTCTGTCCGCCCAACAGAGAGGCCTCACACATGCACGTGTGGATACCCCAACAAACCTGATTAAGCTCCACCACCCCAACAGCTGCCCTCTGACCACTCCTGAAGCCTAGGTATGGGCACACTTATCCTGTCTGCTCCCAAAGAAGAGCCAGCACAGGCCCTGGAAGTGGACTTCTGGCTAACTATCAGGGAATTTCAAGGAGCCCCAGCAGCTAGAAGCTAGTCTGGAATGTGCGCTTGTCACGGGGGGGGGGGGGGGGGGGCGGGGGGCAGGTGTAGTGGGGAGATGTACTGGTTGAATTCCTTGGCCCCTGGGAAAGGATGTGACTGGAGAAGGGCCATAGTGGGTCCCTTCAAAGCAAAGGGCCCAGAGCAGGGGATCCAGGGGTCTGCTCTAAAAGCAGCACTGATTAGACACAAGGCGTTGTACTGAACCACTCAACAGAGTGGCAGTCAGAGACATGGGTTCTTGTCCCACTTCTGCCAGTAACTTCTTGTGTGACCCTAGGCCAATGTCTTTACCTAGCCATACCTTAATTATCTCACACATCCATTCAATACATAATTATTGGGCTCCAATTATGGGTCAGGCATGCATCTAGATACTGTGGATATACACAGAATTCAACAGACAACAGTCTTTGCCCTCAAAGACTTACCATTTTGATAGGAAACAAGCCATGAAGACATCTAGAGCAAACATATTCCAAACAAAGGGTCTCTTCTAAATCAAAATTTTCATGATTAATCTTGCAAGTTGGTGTATTCATTAAATACAAATCACAAAAGAATCCTAAGAGGAAAAAAACAGCATGTCAAATTATAATGCAACACTATAAAGGTACAAAGCATGACATTTATGATCCATTCTCTAACACAACAGCACTCCACACCTGCTACTCTAATTTTAATCACAAGAATCATCACCATATGCAGCACAACAGCCAATCCCTAAATATGCATAGTTTTCTTTATATTATTACCAATTTTAATTATGTATATTGTGTATAGAAGATATTTATATGGAAGATATGATCACAAAGCATTTAACCACATTAATTTATTTAATAAATACATTAATACAATGTATCAGATGCTTTTTAAAACGTTAATAATGAGCTTTGTTTATTTATTATTTAATTTACACTTGATAAATATAGAAATGTTATTTACACAAAGAGATGAATAGGGTGTGCAATAATGTACAGATAGTCTAAGAAGAGCTTATATTTATTCCAAACCAACCGAGACTGAATGCAGCTTCCTGACTACATCAGTAATAGATGTTTGGTGGTCATGGCAGAGCATCTGGTCAGATGACTAGGAGTCAAGTGAGAAGACCTAGAAGATCTTGGATAAGACAGCGAAAAATGTTTTTCTGAAAAGGCAGGCAGTTAAGTAATAACGGAACTTCTGTCTCGTTTAGTTCCAGTTCGACCTAAAAGCAGTCACACAAGGGGAGCCCCAGAGCTCAGATCATTCTAGCCACTGCATCCTACACCTTCTCAAAATTGAAGTTTCCCATTTATCACAAAATATCCACTATAAGGAACTATTAACACTTGTTAGATCCCACAATTAGAATCATTCATTCAAGGTACAGTGAATTTCTAGATACAAATCAAAGCACCCATAATGCATTGCAGTCAAGTTCTCCCTTCTATGCTTGGTTCAAAATAAAGCAGAACAGCGTGCATGCACTGTCCTAGCTTTATTAGTAGCAGTGTTTTTTATTGCAGCTACTTCCACTAGATGGCACTAAAGACTCTGTTTTAGAAATCAGGTTCTGGGGGAAGGAATCAGAAGGCAAAAATGATCCATCTGAAATAAACAATACATTTCTCCAGTCTTCTGTCCCATCATTATGATCAGTTTCTTAGAAATTAAACATGAACCTTGGCCATTTACTCACTCATCAAACATTTACTGAACCATACTATGTTTGAGACATGCTCAATGTTAAGAATGCAGAAATAAAATACAATTCCTTGTCCTTAAAAGAACGCAGTGTGGGAGGGGTGGGCTGCAGAGAGGGCAGAATCAGACAAGCAAGTATAAAATTGAAATGCAGAATGTTAAAAGATTTAATATCAATAAAAAATGTTAAAAAAAATAGATTTAATAGAGGTCATGACAGAATACCACAGGCAGCACATAGAGGGGTACCGAATAAAGATGTGGTCAATGAAGGATTCCTAGAGAAGCTGATGTCTGAAAACTGAGCTCTGAAGAATGGGTAGGAATTAACTAGGCAGGGAGAATGGGCAGGACGTCCTAAGCAGAGCAAGTGGCTTGTACAATCATACAAAAGGCTGACGCTCAGGTGCAGGCTAGGGTCAGGCTGGGGCAGTGCAAGAAATGAGGTTGGCTGAGCTGGTAAAGACAGAGTCAAGGGAAGCCCCCGCTAGAAGATAGTCTGCTTGAGAGCAGGGATTTTTGCTTGTTCTACACAACGATACATCCTGGCACATGGCCAAAAGTCCCTCCCTTCATGGGATGTATTGTTCTAGGGGGGAGCAAGCTGTGAAGACATTCAGGGAAAACATTCCAGGTGCTTAAAGGATATTTGATGAATAAACGGAGGTACTGAACAGCTACTCAAGATTATGATCAGACTGCAGTTTCAGAAAGATCTCTAACAGGATTATAGCGAGTGGGTTGGAAATAGGGACACTTAATTAGCAATCCAAAGTATGATAAGAATCTGAACTAAAGCAGGAACAGCAGGGAGGGAGGGAGTAGATTCAGAGACATGATGCAGGAAATAATGATAACAGTAAGAAGACCCCCTAGAAGAAGTGGGCTGGCACTGTACATGTATCACCTCCAAATCCCACAACAGCCAAGGGAGGAGGAAATGTTTCGTTTTGTTTAAAAAAGTGCCAAAGGACCCTGGGAAACAGCCACGTTTAAGAGCCAGGTGGAAGAAGTAGTGTATCACAGGGAGAAAGACGAAGAGTGGTTAGAGGGGCGGGAAGAGGAAGGAAAATCTAGAATAGTGTTATGGCAACCAAAGAGGAGAGAGTCTCAAGGAGAAACTGTCAATGTCAAAAGCTATAGCCAATTAAGGTAGATAATACCTGCGAAGTGTCCACTGGATGTAGCCAAGCGGGAAGTTACCAGGGACTTTGCCAGAAGCAATTTCAGGGAACGGTGAAAGGGAAAGCCAGACTGTACTGTGCTCAGGAGTAAAACGTGAGAAGAATTAGAGAAGCTAGTGTAGACTGTTCTTTTTAAGAGGCAGAGAGAAAGCAGGAGCCAGAGAGGGGCACAGGGTAGGAGAAGAGACTTAAGCATAGGTATGAGCTGAAAGGAAAATCCACCAGAAAAGACAGGATGAAGACAGAGGAGAAGGGGGAGGCAGATGAGACTGGGCTTCAGAAGGCAGACCTTAGGAGAAAGGATTCTCCTTGCTTTGAACTAAGGAAGAAGGATGGTGAGTGACAGAAACAGGTATAATGGTGGAAGGTAAGTCTGACGTAGCTCTAGGGTCCACGTTCTAAACCCTTACTCAGTGTCTGGTAGTGCTGATCAGGCCAATTGTCCGATCCAGGCCTGCCTGATTTCCCGATGCATCCTCCTCCCTTCCTGGCCTTCTTGTCTCTGGTACTTCCCCTGTCTGAGGCCACAGGAGTGAGCTGAAACCCTTCAGACACCTTGCTGGACCTCATCGCTTTCATCCATCCTGTTCCTCTGATCCCATCACTTCCGTACTTCCTGTAACTGTTCTGCTGCCTGGGGTCCCCAGAAAGATGAAGCCGTATGTGAGCACAGAACAAAACACCAACTAATTCTGGGGAAGGAGAATCCTTACACAATCCTCTCCCATAATTTCACCCCATGTTGCTTACAGTCTGCACGACCCACAAAACTCTTGGTTGCATGTAGTCCTGTTTGTTCCACTTTGAGGTCACTGATTTGCCTCACCAGTAACAAGTCTTTGAGATGTCTACTGTGTAGGCATGGGGCTGGCTGCCAAGGGTTTTTCATCGTAACAGACAAAGAATACATGTGCGTTTGTGTGTGTGTATGTGTATATCTATATATACATACACACATATATATACACACATATATAAACATATACATACATAATAAACAAAAAACACCCAATACCAGAATGTAGCACAAACTGAAAAGTGAAAGTACAGGCAAAAGTGTTTCTGGAGCTCAAATGTGGAGCTCTGAAGTGACAGGGAAATTCAAGGAGTTGGTGTGGGGCAGCTTAGCAGAGAAGGGCGGGCAGGTCTGGAATAATAAAGGTGGAAGAATTCTGAAGGCAAAATTGGAAAAGGCCAAGAAGTGTGCTTGGCAATGTTTAGGTACAACTAAAAGGCCCATCTTATGGATCTATTAAGGAATCCAGATTTTATTCTCTGGAGATTGGGAACTACTGAAGCTTTCAGAATGAAAGACTGGTTTGTATGATATTTGTACAATTAATTTGAAAAGACTGCATAGAATCAATTGAGAAAAAAATGGAGGGTAGGAATCATTGAGACTTTTCTAATACTTGAGGTAAAGGTGATAAAGTCTTTATCGTCCTAAAATTCTACACAGTAAGGTGTTGGCAGTGGAGATGGAAAGAAATTGGTACCACCACCTGGATATGGAAAAAGAGAAAGGAGGCCAGGAGCACTATAGGGTTTCAAGCTGGAGGGAAGAGAGAATGATGACATCTTTGAGACAATAAAATAGGAAAATTCAGAGCACAGTTTAATGAACAAAGACGTTCAATGAAGTTTAAGACACGTGGGACTTTAGGTGATGGGGCCATACCTGGGCGCAGGTTTATAACAGATGGTTGTGATCAAAGCTCAGGAGAGACGTCAGTACTGAAAGTGTGAACCTGAGAACCACCTGCATAAGAAGAAAATGTAGGGAATAAAGTGGAGAAAGGGGAACCAGTGAGGAAGGAGAATGTGAGAAGCAGTCCAAGGAATCAAAAGGCCAGGAGAGCAGAGTATTTCAGAAGGCAAGGGGGAGACAGGTGTTAAGGACAAGAAAGTACATGACAATGGTAAATACTAAAGAGACTGCAGTGAAAAAAGGCCAGTGACATGGTCATTCATGATCTACAAGAGAAAAGTTTCAATAGGAAAGAGGAGTTAGTTTATTTAGGGGAGGAAAAAAAAAATGGGTGGTGATGGTGATACTGGGAGACGGTGATGAAAGCAGAAAGTGAGACCACTCTTGAGAAATGTAGTGGTGAGAGCCACAAAGGTAAGCTAAAAGGCAGCCTAGTCAAGGGAGGATTTGGTAGAACATGCTAGTCAGGGACTGACTGAAAAAACAGCCAGGTTTTGAGAAGAAAGGAAAAGTTGGAATAAAATGCAAAGGTCATGTGGGGTCACCTTGGAATAGAAGAAAAGCAGTCAGGAGAGGGATGAGGAGGTGTGATGAATCACAGATTTGTTTTTAAGTAAAAAGTCGGGGGAGTTGCTTTTCTCACTCAATTAGAGGCAGTTAGCTGCTGAATATATAAGGGATTCAATAAGAAGCTGGGAAAGGGAAGGGTAGAGGTAGTTGGGGTAGAATCTTAATGGTATCATAAGACAGAGTTCAAATCTTGATGTGTTACCTTGGACTGGCCACCAACCTTGAGACTTTCCTCATAGAGTTGTTAAAAGATTAAATGAGATAATGCGCATGTAAATTATACAACACTTCTTAAACAAGAGAAGCTTGGAACATCTGCTATGGGAAATATGATAGAGCATGAATAAGAGATGAAGTGAAGCATCACCAGGCAACAGGGAGGGCTGAGGTAGAGTTCAGAGCAAGAATATATAGCAAACCCAAGTCTGCAGTTTTTGTGACATACTCCAGCATCCTGGAGTGGAGAGAGCAGATTCTGAGTCAGCAGGCACGCAGAAGGACAAAAAGCTGAAGAAAACTAGGTAAGGACTATTTTAAGACCTCAGTAGGCATGCTTACTTTGGGAAATTACCTGTAATTTACACACAAAAGTGGCATTTGACTCACTCACATGTTATATTTTAGAAATGGCCAACCATTTCAATTTCTTATTTTATAGTTTTCTTTTCATAGTTTGGAGTCGACAAGCTTTTGTTTCAGATTCCATATTTTTTAAAGCTTAGGTTCTAGGCACTGTGCCTATAGCATGTAATGGATATTGAGGACATCAATGAGACAGTGGCCGTTGGGTCAAATCAAGTAGTGGAGGTAAAGAACAAAGCAACCAGTGAGGTACTCAGACAGGCTAGACGCGCTTAAGCGGCTGGAGATACGAGAACAAGTGGAGAGTAAGGCACCAGAGTGTTACCATTTCTGGAGATGCAGGTGTAGCCAATAGAGGAGATCCCAGGTGTAGGCAACAGAGGAGACCTCAGGTGTAGTAGCGCCCTCGTGCGGCCAAATCAGGAGACTCCTCCTAGGGACACTTAAAGGAGACAAAGAAATTGTGAAGTAAAGGGTGCCTGATGTATCGTTCATCCTGCCATTAGTTTGTGAGCCCACAAAGGACTTATCCCTCTTTGACAGCCTCCACTAACCCATTGTGACCAGTCACAGGCCCTCCTTGATTGATTAAAAACAGCGGGACAAGCTTGCCCCGTTTCTCTTACACAAACTGTAGAATTCTGGATGACAAACAACCCCTTAGTCTGGACGGGTGAAACATCGGCTTCTCCAGCCCCAGGGAACGAGGAGTCGCGCTCCCGGGCGCTCGCAGAGCGCACGCAGCGCTAGACCTCGGTCCAACGGTCTCCCTGAGGGGCCCTTCGCCCCGGAAAAGGCCAGGAGCCGGCGAGCCGCTCCTAGGAGCTCTTGTAACCGGCACGCTAGGCCTCAGGGGCTCCTGAACTAAAATAAGCTGGGAGGCCCAGAGGGGAACTTGCAGGCTCTCAGCAGCGCGGAGAAACGCCGACACCGCGTCCCGCTCCGGGGGAACAACCAAAGCGCCTCCCCTTTCAACTCCCAGCAAGCCCTGGGCGGTGCTCGGGGCTAACTGACAGCGCCACTCACCAATGAGAGGGCCTAGGCTGGGTTCATGGGACCAATCAGAGGGCGCAAGGGAGGCGTGCCCCTGCCACATCAGGGCGGCTTCTTAAGTGGTCCTCTGGCCTGTCTGGTCGCCACAGCTATAAAGAGAGGGCTAGTCGCCGTAAAATGGTGACGCTGGCTACACTATGCCGCTCACTCCCGGTCTTACTCTTTTCCTCTTCCGAGGCCCAAGCCCTCAGGCCGCCCCTCCCTGGAGAGGACAGGAGAAGATGTGGAATTTCCAAAGCTTATTGGACGCCGGTGGTGTCGCTCTGGGGGGCCGCCGGGCCCGCAGCGGCGAGCACCGCCCCTCTCGGACGGTGATTGGGCTCGCCTGAGTAGACCCGGGCTGGGATTGGTGCGAGGAAGGGCCAGAGCCTTCGGGCACCTTGGACCGGAGCGTGGGGAGGCGGTGGCAGCCGAGAAGCCGGTGGGGGCTCGCAGCTCCCTCGCCCGCCGCGTGCCTTCCGCGGAGGGCCCGGTGGAGGGAAGGAGCGAGCGGCCTCCCTACCGCATCACGCGGGGGGCGAGGGTGGCACTTGTCGCGTGTCGGGCGCGGGACCAGTGGGGTGGGCGGCGGGAGGGGGGTGGTAGCGGAGGGCGTTAGAGGTGCAGAGATCCAAGAGTCGGCAGCAGGACTAGCTGGAGACCTAGACCTGGAAGCGCTTCTGGGGAGGAGGACGTAGGGGGCAGAGGAGGGCGTGGGCGTGTCTGGTATGGGATGCCAGGCGAAGGAGGGGGCCCTGCTGAACAGATCTGTGGGTGGATACTTTGAGGAATCCTCTTCCTTTTTTCCCTTTGATTTGCCTAAGAGAGAGTCCCCATGGTCTCTGTTCAAGTTTCGGAAACCTCTTTGGGTGGGCCTAATCACCTACTACTTCTTTATAGAACTGCCCAGGGCCTTTTCTGATATTGAGCACAAACGTGGGGAATATGGCAGAAAACAGGAAACCGCTGCTGGGCTTCGTGGGCAAACTCCCCAGTGGGACCACACTTGGGAACTCAGGCAAGACTCACTGTCCTTTGTGCATGGGGCTTTTCAAAGCCCCCAGGCTCCTGCCTTGTTTGCACACAGTTTGCACCACCTGTCTGGAGCAGCTGGAACCCTTCTCAGTAGTGGACATCCGAGGGGGAGAGTCTGACACAAGCTCTGAAGGGTCACTATTCCAGGAACTCAAGCCGCGCACTCTGCAGCCGCAGATCGGCATTCTCTGTCCGGTATGTGATGCTCAAGTGGACCTGCCCATGGGTGGAGTGAAGGCTTTAACCATAGACCACCTGGCCATGAATGATGTGATGCTGGAGAGTCTGCGTGGGGAAGGCCAGGGCCTGGTGTGTGACCTGTGCAGCGACAGGGAAGTGGAGAAGAGGTGTCAGACCTGCAAAGCCAATCTCTGCCACTTCTGCTGCCAGGCTCATAGGTAAAGATGGGTTACCCCACCTGGTGTGGCTTAAGAGCGGAGTACAAAGAGGTGTCCGATGGAAAGGAAAGCTCAAATGCCTTGGGAGGTCAGAGGGCAATATACGATGTGACAACACATCCTCCAGAACAGTAGTTAACTCCCGCAGCCTTTATATAATACCCGTGGTAACAGTAACATCCAGGGTTTGCAGAGTCCTTTTCAGTTTACAATTCACGTTCAGCTACCTTGGTTCATCAGTCATTTGTATAGTGAATAATTGTACTAGGTGCTACAGAAAGAGAATGAATATAATAGCATAGCCCCTGCCCTTGATATCATTTGATCCTTGTAACTCATAGAAAGGCAGGCACCATTTTCACTCCTATTTATTATCTGAAGCTCAGCAATATGACTTGCCAAGGGTCCCATAGGTGGTAAGTAGTGTATAACAGAACTGAATTAGAAATCCAGATCTTCTAACTGCTTTCTGTGCTCTTTCTACTAATCTATGCTGCCTTCCCTTATCAGTATAAGGTGCTGATTGGTGGGGCCCCACCTCAGCCTTTGCCAGGTACCCTGGAGTTACTCTGGAACTTGGGGAGGTGGGCTGGTGGGTGCTCATTGGGATACAGATAAAGTCTTTTATGGTGTTTGGTGAACAGTTTGTCACATGAATCACTTTGTCCCTTTTCGCCCCCTTCCCCTACTCCAGGACATCCCAGTGTAAAATGGCCAAGGTTTTAGGATTAGCCTAAAATAGTTTTAAAGTCCTGCTTTCCATGTGTTCTCTGGCCTCACCAACGGGACAAGTTAGCAGCCTTCAGTCTATTTTTAACTTGTAATGATGACTACCTTGCTTTCTGCTAAACAGCTGACCCTGTTTTATCTACAGCCACCCTTCTGGAGTCAAAATAGGCATGTCACCCTCACGTCGATATGATGCTAACAGGGAAACTGAACAGTCACTGTGGGTTCCTCGGGATTTCCCTGGATCGCTAGAGGGCTACAGAAAATTAAAAGAGCTTTGATTTCTATTGTCCACTGATTTTACTCTTTCTAATAATGCTGACTCAAAAATCCTTAGCTTGCTGGGTTGGGTGATGTGGGAAGATGAGGGACACTTTCTGTTGGGGCCAGCCAGCTGCTTTTTAGTTGTCTGAGGTTGACTGCTGCGCCCTCTGGCACAGTTTTTGCCTCTTGCTGCGGGGGTCTCCACCAGTGCTCTCCCCTCTGGCTGGCTGTGGGAGTAGGCTATGGCTCTTGACAAATTAACTCTTCAGGGCAAGTTCCAGGATGTAGCCTTAGCATTGCAACCTCTTGCAAAGTCATAAGCCAAGCCAGGGAGCCCTAGCCTACTGTCATTCAATGCTATACAACAGCCCTTCCGGGTAGGTGTTACCCCCACTGTTTAGAGGAGGAGCTGGACTCAGAGATGGTCATGTGGTTTGTAGGAGGTTCGAGCAAGGATATGAAGTCAGATTTGTCTGACTTCAGAGCCCAGGCTTTCAAAAGTGCCCAACTGTTTCCCAACTAGAGTTGTCCCCTAATTTCCCGTTCCTGGCTCTGTTGGCCCCTAGGCGGCAGAAGAAAACAACTTACCACACCATGGTGGACCTCAAGGACTTGAAAGGCTGCAGCCGGATTGGGAAACCCATCCTGTGTCCTGCTCACCCTGCGGAGGAGCTGAGGCTGTTCTGTGAGCTCTGCGACCGGCCGGTGTGCCGGGACTGCGTGGTCGGGGAGCACCGGGAGCACCCGTGCGACTTCACCAGCAATGTCATCCACAAGCACGGGGACTCCGTACGTGAGCTCCTCAAAGGCACCCAGCCCCACGTGCAGGCCCTGGAGGAGGCCCTGGCCCAGATCAAGGGGACAAACAGTGCCCTGCAGGCGCGGGTGGAGGCTGTGGCCAACGACGTCCGAAGCTTCTCTGAGGGTTACATCAAGGCCATTGAGGAGCATCGGGACAAGCTGCTGCAGCAGCTGGAAGACATACGGGTCCAGAAGGAAAACTCCCTGCAGCTGCAGAAGGCACAGCTGGAGCAGCTGCTGGAAGACATGCGGACTGGAGTGGAGTTCACCGAGCACTTGCTGACCAGTGGCTCGGACTTGGAGATCCTCATCACCAAGGGGGTGGTCGTGGAACGGCTCACAAAGCTGAACAAAGTGGAATATAGTGCCCATCCCGGGGTGACCGAGAAGATCGCCTTCTCCCCTAAAGAGAAAGCAGGACTGTGCCGGGGCTATGAAGTCTATGGGGCCATCAGTACCAAAGAGGTTGATCCAGCCAAGTGTGTTCTTCAAGGAGAAGGTAGGGAGGCATTTCCCATTGGCATCAAGAGGGCAGTGGACAGGGACATGGTGTTAAAGACGGGTGGCTTTTTCTGATTTGTTCTGGTCTGGTCGGGATCCAGGTAAGATCCCACTCACGGGCGATGCTTGACCTTTTTCCCGTTGAGAAAAGTAGCAACAACCAAGGAGCTCCGGGACCGTGCTTTCTCTCCAATGACAGAACAGAGGCAGTGCCCGTGGGAGGTAACGGCACAGGCTGGCGGCAGGGCGCGGTCCTGCCTGTTCAGAGAGGGTGGCTGGGGCCAAGTTCTGAAGAGAGTTTCAGAGAGGTGAGGAAGACAAGATGATGGTTTACTTTCTTCTGTGCCCTTCCGGGTTCATGTGAGCCACATATGGGCATTTTAAAAAATATGGCAGGCATTTCACTCAGTAGGGGGAAAAGACAATTTCTTTTGATCACCTCTTCCTAAAGGAAGCATGTTATTCCTACATGTATGTCACAGATCAGTCCTGACAGGACGATTGTATCCTAGGGTCATCCTGACGCTGGCTCAGGAATTCTTAACTGTTTAGAGGTCACAGGTCCCCCGCTGAGAATGATCTCTCCCTGAGAAATACCCACGAATTTGGGCATACTATGTCAGGAGATTCTTAGAGCCTTCATAAGACCTCACAGTAGTTCCCCAACCCCAGGTTAAGAAGCCTGTTTCATCTGACTTCTGGACCAGAAGCTGTAGCTACTGAATATTCCCCCAGCACCTTGACACAGTGACCAGGTTGTGGAGAACCTCACAGCACGAAGAATCCAAGCTGGTCAGCTGTTCCCCCACCTTTTCCAGCGCTATTGGCAGCTCAGAGAGGGCAGTTATGGGCTTACCAGCCTCTCACGGTTTTTTTCTAGAGGTTTTTTTTTCTCTGAATACATACATCAAGCCTGAGTGTTTTCAACGCTTCCTTAAGGCTGAAATTAAAGTCCAGGATCCTTATGTGCTCCAAGAGGAGATGCTGGCTGAGAGAGAACCAGGCTTACCAGGATGGACTCCCAAAAGTATGCGCTGGGAGACAGATGGGGAGAGAAAAGGAGGAGGAAACAGGAAGCACAACCTTTTGTTCTAAAGAGAAAACACAGGGTGGTGTCTGATCCGGGGATGTAGTCACTGCAGTTGGCCTTTGAGGTGGGTTCTGAGTGCTTATCTTCTGCAGATCTCTACAGAGCCCGCGAGAAACAGACCGCCTTTTTCACCCTGCTTTGTAAGGATGCAGCAGGAGAGAACATGGGCAAGGGAGGAGACAACATCCAAGTCGCAGTAGTCCCTAAGGATAAGAAAGACAGGTTTGTATTATACAGTCAGGCACGTGGGTAATGAGCGGTGATGGAACTGGAAACTTGAGGTCCTCTGTAGTGGTGAAGCTCTAACTGCAGTAGTTACAGCCCACCCCACCCCCATGATGCTGCTAAAAAGGCAAAAGGACCAGTTGGACCAGATGAGTTTTCCTGTATGGGTCTTATGTCTGGAGTTAGTTCTGTTCCAGAGGTCTGATCTGCCCTTCAGACTGTCTTCATCCCAAGCTTTGAATAGACTGAAACAAACTCTGTGTTGGACTGAATGGTCCCACTTTGCTACTAAATTGTGCTGGGAGCAAAGTTATGTCTCTGGAATTAGAGGAGGGAGGAGAGAGGCCAAAGAGTAGGAAGTCGGTTGGAGAGAACATAACATTTTCAAGAAATTCATCTGAACATCAGATTCAATCATTATGTATGTCGCTTACCTTCTGTTGTAAAATCAATCTCAGAGACAAGTGGAAGCAGCATCCTGCTCGGGGGACGTTTAAAATTAATACTGAGGGGGAAGAGTGGTAGAGCAGTGGTAGAGCGCATGCTTAGCATGCATGAGGTCCTGGGTTCAACCCCTAGTACCTTCATTAAAAATAAATTAATTAAATTAAATTAATACTGAATTTATGGTATTGTGTACATCTTAAGATAGCGGGCAGCTGAAGCAGGCTTGTGAATGAGTGGCGTTTGAACTCTCCCCTCTATTCAGTCCAGTCAAGACGATGGTCCACGATAACAAGGACGGGACATACTGTGTGTCCTACACCCCCAAGGACCCTGGTGTCTACACTGTGTGGGTGTGTGTCAAGGAGCGGCACGTGCAGGTGAGGGCAACTCGGCCTATGCTTCCCTGACCTCCTTCACCCTAGCCCGCCGGCTTCTGTCATCTTAGGGTGTGGAGACATTCCTCACTGGACCAGCTGTATAGAGGGACTGAACAGGGTTCTCTCCTTCCTTGCTTCTCTTCACTTTAGAAAGGCCCAGATGTGGCAACTCTTATTCTCACTAGAAGATGTTGGTGAACTCTCTAGACCTATTTCGCCTCCTGGCAGTTATGCTTGGCTTGTATTTTATCATTTTCCCAGTTGGTTTGTTGGAATTCCTAATTTGGGAAAGATGCCTTGGTCACAGGGGCAAACTACCAGCAGACAAGCATATATACTCAAGAAGTATAATCCAGGATTTCCCAGTGTTGTTCAGACTATGACCAGATACAGACTTACTGGAACACAACTGGGAGAGTTATGCCCTCTCCTCTCAACTGACCAGTCCTCTCTCTGCCTAACCACATGCCCATGTAATTCTCTACTCTGTTTACATATATGTGCTTATCTGTTACCATGGTTACTACACCACCTCCACAGACAAGTGTAATATTTTCTAGCTTAGAGATTATGCATTTTTTTTAATTGGGTAATACTGAGCATGTCCAACAGAATCTCTGTTGACACTCGAGCTGTCAGTGGTTTCCCCCAGTCGGAGATCAGCACTGACAAGGGCAACAAGACACCGTAGGGCGTCGTGGTGTGTTAAGCTTGTGGTCTGGGCACTAGGAAGATTCCTATTCAGTAGCCACTTACTGCTTGCCTAATTACGGGGTACTGGCGTGGGTTAGGTGTTTTTGCAAACACTATTTCACGTTTCTTCCCAGCCACTCACGTATAAAGGTCATCGTCCAGTTAGACTAAGAAGGCAAACTTGCACAATACACAGAACCTCGGCAGCAAAATCAGAATTGGAACCCATTTCTTTGAACTTCAACTTGTTTTTAAAACAGATTGTAAACTCTTTAAAGAAGAGAGATTTAACATCTGGAACGCTTCTAAGGTGCCAGCCTCTCTCCTTTTGTAGACTGTGTGGTTCTCACATAGCAATAGGCACACAGCAATGCTTATTAAATGTCTGCTGTTTAGCATAGGTGGAAACTGGAGAGTAGAAGTTGTCCTTGAAGGAAAGGAGGCAAGTAGGGGAGTTTCTAATGTAAGAATTAGTAACACACACTCTTAACCTTCCCCGCCCTATCTGGCTTCACTGCCCCGGAATGAGTGGATGGGTAAATAGTTACTCCAGAATGGAGAGGAGCTGGCTCAGTCATTGAGGGCGGGTGGGGAAGTGTGTGGCTGAGCAACTGGAGAAAGGACCACTGATATCCTAGCCTTGTGGTCACGTGCTCCTCAATTAGCGAGATTGCTCAGGAGCGGAGAAGACAGAGACCGAAGTCGATGACATGAAAACACAGTTGGGTTTACTAGTGTGTCAGGTGGTCTGCGTGCTAGGAGGGCAGCATGGGTTCCTCGATGCCCCCTCTCACTGCATTTGTATCTGGCTCCATCCAGCTGAGCACCCAGCTACTCGGTGTCCCATGGTCACTGCTTCCCTCCTACTGTCCTTGCCCCTCCAAAGGCAGACGCGGTGACTTACACTCCGTTTAGTACACGTGATGCTCAGCACATCCCTGTCGACTCATAAGATGCCATTCTTTGCTCTTGGTCTGAACACTGAAGGGCTCGCCATTCACCGTGACCGTGAGGAAAAGGCACCGCTCACACCCAGGCGTGTTTCACTGCTGCACGTTCTGCTCCAGCGGAGGCCAGAAGACTGCTCGCTGCGCGTGCGGAGGCACCATGCCAGGTGAGGAGAACCAGTCGCTCTTGAAAGTCCTCCCTCACCCTCTGCGTGTCTCCCAGCAGTGGGAATCAGCCACCACACCGCCACCAGGTCCAGGATGTCGACTCAGGCTTTCCCTTTAGGAATGTGGTCTGTGCATATAAACGTATCAAGCATCTTTGTTCTGAAAATTGAAGTAGCAAACTTAAAAAGTCTGAGTTCTTTTAGTTTTGATACAGTTAACCAAACCTAGGAGCCCTGTGCTCCTCCTTGGGACACTAGATTTCAATCTGTACCCTTTCCAGCAGCCAGAGTGGTGGGGAAGACGTCAACCCATCCTGTTCCTTTTAAAACCTTAGACATGCTATTATAAAAATGATGATGATGATAATACTATAAGTAATAAACAGGAGCTTTATTGTGAAAAAAATGATAAAATAAAATAAAACCTTAGAGAAATTCCAAATGAAGCAGGGTGAATAAACCAACTAAATCAGGTCTGGTTTTGGGGGGGGGGGGGATGGCAGGGAAGGAGGGTGAGCAGGAGGGTCAGCTCAAGCAAGAAATCTATTTTTTATTTGAGTATTCTGTAGTGTCCTTACTCTAATGGTGGGCCTTAAGATAGGCTTTTGCAAACTTTCATATAAACACTTCAGGATCTACTTTCTTTATTTCCACCACTCTGCCCTTCCCTTTTGCTTAATTGTTATAGTTAAAATCCAAACCAGTCGGTCTCCTTGAGTTAGCAGACTGTTAAAATAACACTGTTCTTAGAACTGAGCTAACCTCACTTGATTTGCTGTCATCAGTTTTGAGAATCCTCCTGACTACAGAGGCATCTGAAATCTCTTTCCTCTCGCCAGGTTTCCATTTAGATGTTTTCACGTCCCCTGAATCTGAATGTTGCCATGAGTTTAATTTCCATGGGAACTGCTGGACTTCCCTCTAATGGTGGTTTTCTCTTTGTACCACGCAGGTGGGTACCTAGGCTGTGGCCACGGACACAAAGGCCATCCGGGTCGTCCCCACTGGTCTTGCTGTGGGAAGTTTACGGAGAAGTCTGAATGCACATGGGCAGGCGGGCAGAGCGCACCGAGGAGTCTACTGAGGACGGTGGCGCTCTGACGGCTTCCTGGGTACATGGTCACAGCTGCCGCCAGCGTGACTTCAGATCATCAGAGGACCCCGACCTTAATTCCGCAGAAACCTATAGAATTAAATTAAAGGGCCTTATGTTATACCCTCGAATTCAAGTACTTTTTTGTGAGTTACTCACGGATCGTATGTGCAGATGGTTGAGCACCAGAGAACGCACTACGTTCCTCTTCCCAACGGGTTGGCAGGGTCCTTTCTCTACCAGGGAGACTCCCTTGGCTTTGAACAGGCATGGCGGTTCCTGTGCCGTTGATCATGGGGGTCATTTAGTTCCTTACTTTTTAATATATAACTCTTTAATTTCTCCCTGAGCTGCATGGTATTTATTTCCCTCAGAGAGTAAAAACCTCCTTTGAGCGTATCCACTTTTTGCTAGCACACTTTAAATGGATTGTAATGTGATATTGCTGTTAGGGTGGAGGTCCTCCACGTCCCCCCTGCGCCACGTTCATCACCTACTCCCAGAGCCTAGAAGATTTACTCTGTGGTCAAGGGCACACACACAGTCAGTTAAGTAAAGGGGAATGCTGTCGACACAGAACCTGATACATTTCTTGCAGATGGTACTCATGCCAAGTGATCCAGATACCATGGTCTTCCTCAGTCTCTCAACGCTCTGCCCTTTAGAGAATCGCCTTCACTTTTGTCTGTAGACCTAGGAAATTAACTAGGAGCTTTGACTCCTGTGATGTGCCTGCTTAGCTGATGAGAATTCTTGGGAGAGGAAGTACACAGCCCTGATGCCCCAGCCCTGCCAAGGTCGTCACTGCATGTAGTTTGTGTGTTCTTCTGGGCCTCTTGACTTTTATATAGCAAAAACGCAGCATGTATTAAATAAAATTCTTGGACTCTGCATTGTAAGATCCATTAAGAAGTGATTCAGTTGAGTGGTGAGCTGGCTCAGGCAAAGGAAGTGAAATAATTAGATGAAACACATTGTCAGGTCAACGTGGAGTACATTTCCTCCTTAAGTCTGACAGCTGTGAGATACATCAGAGCTGTAAATACTAATATAGTCACTGCAGTCTCACCTTTTCTGGAAAGAGTCCCTCCAGCCCTCCCTCTGACCAAAATCTGATCTTCCCGGAAGACACTGATGGCCCCGAAACCCTCTCAAATTATTAGCGATTTGCTCTTCCTCACTCCTTATAACCACGGGGCCCTGAGGTCGGGTGGGTGTCCTTCAGCTAATCACTGCTGCTTTACGATCAGTGGTTCTCAACCAGGAGTGAATTTGCCCCCCAAGGGCATTTAGTAAAGTCTCAGAGACAGTTTTCCTTGCCACAGCTGGCGGCAGGGTGCTACTAGCATCTCCTGGGTGGAAGTCAGGAATGTTGTTTTGCTTAGTTCAGGACAGCTTCCCACAACAAGAATGATCCAGCCCAAAGTGTTAACAGTGCCGCTGTGGAGAAATCCTGTTCTAGACCATTATTCCTCTTTCTTTAAAAATGGCCGGCCAGCCTGGAAGTTCATGCCTTTATACAACCTGCTACCCCTACATGATACAGCCATCTAGAGCCTACATCATTCCGCCTAATTCTTGAAGACTTCAGCACCAAACTTGCTGCCACTCCAGTACCACTCCTCATTGATCGTAGAATAATTCAATATCCACACTGACTTCTTCATTCCATGACCAGTTCTCTAATGTTCTTTTTCCCCTAACTTAGCTGTACAGTCAGACATACCCTAGACCTTGGTTCCTGCTGATTCCTCTGCATAATCCAATTTCAAGCATCCTACAACCACAAATTCACATCTTCCCGGCTCACCCACTATAATAACCTGACTCTGCGAATCCTTCCTCCCCCCTAGAATCCCCAACATGGTGATTCTACCACCTGCCCCTATTCCCTTCCCCTCCTCACGTCCTTTCCTTCATCCTACTCGGCTTACACCCTACAGACCATCGTCACACCCTTACGTGTAGTCTCCCTCTGTCCTTTTTGCCTGGCAAAACCCTAGGTTACATCCAAGTCTCCATCTAACCCGACTGAATGATCCCAGAGAAAATCACGAACGTATGATGACTAGTCTCACTTTAAATCTCTGACCAATTTCGGCGGGCTCTTAGCAATGCCTAACAGTCTGACAACATCTCTAGTCCATTTACTATTCCACTCTCCTAAACAATTATTTCACACTTTCTTCTACTCAAACTCCAACCTGTACCCCACATCCCCTTTCCACTTCTGATCTTGCCTCCTAATTCACTGAGAACAAAAGAATTCAGAAGAGAATCTCCCAACCCTCCCACCACATCCTCAAATCCACCTACTTTCTTATCAAAAGGCAACTTCTATTCGGGATCTCATTCCACCTCTACAACCCAGGAACCTTGCTCCAGGAATTCCCCCTCTAATAGGTTGCTCATTTCAGAAAATACAGTATTGCGCATCTTAAAAAACGAATTCCCCTCGACTTTGATATTTGTCTGCTAGGGCTGCCATGTACAATACCACAGACTGGGCAGCTTAAACACCAGAAGCTTATTTTCTCACAGCTCTGGGAGCTGGAGTCCGGGATCAAGGCGTCAGCAGGGTGAGGCTCTCCTGAGGTCTCGCTCCTGGGCTTGCAGATGGCCACCTCACAAAGTCTTTTCTCTATATATGCAAACCTGGCATCTCTCCCTCTTCTTTTTTTTTTTTTTTTTTTGTTTGCATTTCAAAACTGGCTTTAAATACTCATCAGGGTGCCATGCAAAGGGGCTAGGGTGAGAGCTTGTTATATGTGAGTGGGGGCTGGGGTGCCCTGAGAGACAAGAGACCTACCCATCAGGGCAGCTGGGGTGCCCCACCCCAAAACAGGGATAAGGGAAACAGAGTAGAGGCCCTCTCTGGAGGGTCCCAGGACCAACGGGGAGCCAGCCCTCCCTTCGAGGTAGATCATCAAGGGGGCAACTGAGGAGGAGCTCCCACGGTGGCGGTGATAGGCGGTCACTTCCTCAATGGTATTGCTGATAGCTGGGGTAAACTGGGGCCGGGGTACCCTCCTTAGGGGGCAGCTGGCTGGGGTCCTCCAGAAGTGGGGGTGCATTGCAGAACTGCTGGACGGTGTAGTGAGTGAGGAGGATGCAGACACCCTTGATGAGGGCCAGCAGGATGCCCCCCATTGTGGCCGAGCCCACCATGACCAGTGGTTCACTGCAGGCAGCCAGCACAGCCCCGGTCAATGCTCCACTGGTGATGGAGTTCAAAGGATCTTCCCCACCCCACAGCCACACCAGACCACAGTCAACGGTGGAGAACAGGCCTCCCCTCCACACCGCAAAGCTACTTCTGGTTTGAGGGGCTCAGATTCTCACAGCGTTGACAATACCTCCTTATCGGTGCCGAATTCCCAAGGTGCCCGAGCGTACTCCTCCATGGCGCTGGCGTCCAGCCTCGCAGTCTGGCTAAACTCCAGCTGGTCTCTCCCTCTTCTTATAAAGACACCAGTCCTACTGAATTAGGGCTCACTCATATGATCTCATTTAACCTTAATTACCTCCTTAAAGGCGCCGTCTCTAAATACAGTCACATTAGGGGGTAGGGCTTCAATCTATGAATTTGGGAGGAGCACAGTTCAGTCCATAACAATTTTTTCATCCCCCTCTGACAGCTGCTCCATTTTTCTGCTTTCCTGTAAAAAGACTTCAAAAGTAACCGTGGTTTGCTCTATCAATTTCCCCTCCGTGCATCCTCTCTTGGTTCAACCCAGTCTTTCATCCTCATCACACCACTGAAGCAGCTCTGGTTAAGGTCACCAGTAATATCCACATTATGGAATCCAATGGTCAATTGTTGATCCTTATCCTTTTTGACCTATCAACAGCGTTTAACAAAGCTGATCACTTTCCCTTCCAAGAAATATTTTCTTCTCTTGGTTTATCTGGCGTTACTCTTCTTAATTCACCTACTTCAGTGATTTTTCTTTCTCAATCTCCTTTGTTAGTTCCTCCTTATTTCTCCAGTCTCAACACATTTAAGAGCTCCAAGGATCAGTTCTTGCATTTCTGTCTTCCCCCACCGCTTCCTTCTCATCCTCTCATGAGTTTAAGTACCTTTGGTACACTGATGACTCCCAAATTTATCTCCAGCTTCAAACTCCGTGTGATTATATCCAATAGCTTAGCAATCTTCACTTGGGTGTATCATAGGTACCTCATATTTAAGCTGTCTAAAACAGAACTCCCAATTTCCAATTCTCACTGCCCACCAGCACCAAAGGGTTTTGCCTGCAGTCTTCCTCCATCTCTTTAAAAGCAAAGTCTAAATCCATTCTTACAGGTGGTGGAGCCAATCACTTTGGAAACATTCGCGACTCTGCTCTCAGGCATCACACCCAATCCACTGGCAAATCCTATCAGCTGTCTCTCCAAAATACATCTGCTGAGCACTGCTCTCTGCCTCCACTGCTAGCCATTCTGGTCTAAGGTACCATGATTTCTCACCTGGAGTTTTGCACCAGCCTTCTAACTAATCTCTGCTTCCACCCTTCACCCCCGACTGTCTATTCTCCCCCCAACAGTCAGAGAGGTCCTTTTAAAATACATCACAACATGCCACTCTTCAGCTCAACACCCTCCAATGGCCTCCCATGTTACTCAGAATAAAGACGGTCTTTACATCAGCACATAAGACCCTACAACACCCGAACTCCTGCTCTTCTCTTGTTCCTACCCATCCCCCCTCCATCACTCTGTTCCAGCCAAACAGGCCTGTGGGGGCTCCTCACACTCTGTCTGGCAGCCTTTACAATCACTGCCCCTCCATCTGGAGTGCAATTCTCACAGGCAAATACACAACTCTCTCTCTCATTTGCCTCAGGTCTCTGCTCCTTTGTCAGATACCATCTTATTGGAGAGATCCCTAACTACCCCGTATAAATCGCAACTCTCCAGCCTGAGACTCCAGGTCATCTTTACTCAGCTTCATCACCATCCAACATACATGTTCTATTTCTTTCTTGTCTGTGCTCTCACACGAGACTGTAAGGTCTATGAAGGCAGGGATTTGACATTAACCCCTTCACTGCCGCCATGTAGGGCAGTTCTTGGCACACAGTAGAGGCTTAGTCAATATTTTGCTGACTGAATAAAGATCTAATTGGTAGAATTTTTAGTTTGAATCTCCTTGGTATCTGTTTCTACAAGCCTTCCTTTCCCCTAAACTGATATTTTTTTCCTTCAAACACTTGGTAAAAAAAAACTTCAGCCTTCTCTCAAACCTGTTGGATAAATTATATGCACCTTAGGGACCAGCCTTGAATTTTCCGATTACCTCAGACAGCTAGGGATTTGCTTGCCATGAAGAAGCTTTCTGTATTACAGCATTTCCCCCCATATGTCTTTTAATGAGTCAGATTTCAGAACTGAGGATAAAAAGCTTATCATTTATCTCAGCTGGAAAAAGGTTTTGGTAACTGGATAACTCTAACATTTCTATTGCAACAGAAAATTTCTATACATCTAGATTCTGGCAAATGCCCTAGACTTTAAGCAATATTAATGGTAACAGTTCCACTACAAATATTAGAAAAGTTTGTGCAGGTGGTGATGGGAAGGGGGAGGCTATTTGGTCTGCGCCACAATGGAGTCTAAACCCAGCTGAAAAACTTGGCAAAGTAAGAGTGATCTGCAGGGCCCAAGATTCCAAGGTGAGGACAAAAAGAAGTTCGAGAATTTATGAACTGTCCCCAGTGTAACAAAGTGCTTCAGAAATCACCTTTGAGCTGTGAGCACTGAGGCATCAACAAGGTGCAGCATTATGATGTAAGCCACATCTCTGGGGTTACGGGTGGGAAAAAAAGAGCCACAAATTACAGCCTTCATCCCCTGGGATGTTGTAACGGGATAAACACCTTGGCTGCCTTGGATAACAAGCATACACACATAGCTGTCAGTCACTCACTCTCTAATCTAAAAAAGGCGATAGTCACTCAGCTTTACTCCAGAGGAGGTATACCTGTGTGCTAGGTTTGTTTCAATTAAGAGGTGGACGGGTGAAGTGAAATGCTAACCAAAAGCAGAATATAGGAAGAGGCATTTCACTCTTTGTCTTATTAGCTTCTGCACAGTGATTTCAATTCCTTCATCACTTCCTCAAAGAAGTCCTCCTTAACTAGGTCAAATCCCTGTCCCATGCCCCCCCAGCCACACATACCTCCCACCATACAACTCATCACCACGGCCACCTCACAGCCGGACGTGATGATTGCATTAACGCCTGTCCCCCCCCCCACCTGGCTGTGAGCCTCAGGAGGACAGGGACTGGTTTTGGTTTTGGTTATCCTTATATTTTCAGTGCCCAGGAGTGTCTGGCACATTTAATATATGTTTTTAAATTAGTGTATGAATAATTAAGCAGTAAAAGTGTTCCTCCCATCCTTGCTTTTGTATGTAATCTACACTCAGATTTAGCTGAGGATTCTGGGTAAAAAGGGCTTGAGCTAGTGAAGACGTCATCTCCTCTGCGTCCCCCTCACCTTCCCCCACCACCCGGGGTTAGATGGTTCTTTCATTTCCATCCCTGTCCCCTGGCTACTGACTCCTGTGGCACTTTGTATTAAAACTGACGCTAATTTCATTTATATGCCTACAAATTCTAAATGCCTATGATTCTCTTTGCACTTGAAGGTAGACCTTTTCATTCTTTCTGTCTCTTCCTAGGGCTAGATGCTCCATAGCAAAGAGCAGTACAGTATCCCACTGTGTAGGCCCAATTTTCTCACGGTATTACGGTAGACATCAAGATTTCAGACAACCAGAGAGGCCACACTGACACTGGCATTTCCATGACTACCCTGTTAGTGCAGAAGAACCTGGCTTCAGCTCTGAGCCCTGCTGCAAGCTACTTCATTGGGCAACAGACAATCAGAGAGGAAACAGCCCAGTGCTCATACACAGCCACCCCAAATCACACACGATCGCTAGAGGAAGGGGTCATGCCCCACAAAGACATCTTTCTCCCTACCGTATTCATAATAATTGCGTGGCAGCACAAGTCCTTGGCAAGGTTTTAAAGGGCCCAGGCTCCATCCAGTCATGCTGTCACTATGCCCTTTTTTGATTTACACTGCTAAAGAGAAGTCAAACTGTATACCTTCCATGGAGGCCACTCTGTCCCATAAGAAGCACCTTAGAAACTGGGTGCTCAGCGATGTGGCACTTTGCTGACAGATGCTCACCATCTGGCCATTTCAGCTGCACCTAGGCTGCTCTTTTAATCTCATATTCCAAGACTTGGTCCCATGGCAATGACACTAGCATTTGGATGGCACTTCATGGTTTATAAAGCATTTCTTATATTTACTATAAAGCATTATTATCATTCTGTCCTTGCCTAAGCCTGGTCCCATGGCAATGACACTAGCATTTGGATGGCACTTCATGGTTTATAAAGCATTTCTTATATTTACTATAAAGCATTATTATCATTCTGTCCTTGCCTAAGCCTGGTGAGGTAGGCAAGTAGATATAAAAGGAAAATCTGGCAGCTGTGGTGTCACATAAAGACAGGCTGGTTGACACTGGCAGAGCTCATAAGGCAGCACCTCCATTAGATGGCAACACTGCGCAATGTCACCCATTGCAAGGGGGTGCAGGGACCCACCTAGTCATGCTTCAACCTAAACATGCTTCAACAGTCACTAAAATGAATGTGGGCCTGAGACAGACACCAGAATGCTACTTATGTTAACTCAAGAAACATTTCCACGCCCAGGCGAGGATTCAAGGACGCATGTTTGGTTTAGTCTAACCTATTAGGACGGTGGTTCCAATTTTTGCTGTACCCACCTCACATCAACAGCATCTCACTGTTACAGGAACACCTACCCCAGACATAACTAGGTGGCTTTGCTAGCGTAGGCTCAGAATGAGAACACTAGAGAAACTGGTCAAGATACCAGAGGAATCTTAGAGTAGATTACATCGGTCAATGGGCTCTGATTATCTGAAGATTATAAGTTATAATCTCTGCATCCATCTCCAGACTAAAAGCAAGAACACTTGAACACCAAAGTGAACACTGCCTCGCTCCTAAACAGTGCTTGGAAAGGACATGGACAGCGTTCACCTGACGCGCCTTCCGACTGACATGGTCCCGTCTGTCGATCTGGTCACGTAGGTTACAGTACGTATGTGTGTTGCTAAATTCCCAGTGGAGCAGAGTGAGCTGTATGCTAATCCTCACACCTCACCGATGAAAGAACTGAGGCGCCCAGGGAATCTGTAACCAGCCTGATGTCAGACAGTCCACAAACGGCAGAGGCAGGGTTTGTATGTTCCTGCTGGCTCGGGAGCCACTGCTTCGCAGGTGATGCTATCCTTGCTCTGGTGTGTGTGCTGATCTTACAGCCTCCATTTCCTGATTTTTTTATCAGGGACCTCACCATAGCTGCTGAGTTCTAAAAACAACGCCTGCCACAAATGCAGAAACCAGAATGTAGAGAAGTGAGTGATTTTTCCAAGGCTATACCCTCAGCCAAGGGGAACCTCGAACTCAAGTTAAGTCAGAACTCTTCCTTGCAGGCCTTACTGTCTTTACCTCTGTATTTTCAGACCTTGTCTTTAGAGGGCATCTTTGCTTAGCCAGGTCTTAGTGCCTCTGTCCATACTGTGGCTGGGCTAACGCAGGGCTTTGTCTCCTAATCCTAACTCAGAGGAGAGCAACAGCTGTATCTAGGAAGAAGTACAATTCTTTCTAGCAGAAATCAGCAGAGCAAGTGTTTTGGAAATGACTGCTAATGGGAAGATGGGAGTCTGAACAGTTTCCCAAAGTAAGAAAGTCTCAAGAGTTTGTATTAGTCAGGATACTAATCACTGTATAAACAACCCCCGAATCTCATGTTTTTAAAAAAAAATACTTCTTGATCGTGTCATAGTCCAATGTGGGTGTGCTGGATTGAGAAGGGAGGCACATACGGGCAAGGATTTTCTCTGCCGACGTTCAGGAACTGAGGCTTACTGGTCTACCAAAGGGCCCATGGCCAACAACAGGTTAAGACTCTGATCCAGTGGTGTCACAATTCCCTAGGGCCTTGCAGTCTTCCACCAGTTCCTTCATATTCAGTGGACCAACGACAGAAGAAACACCACAAAGAATCACTTGCGAAGTTTTAGAGGGCTGGTAAGAAATGACTTACATCACTTCTCTCCACATTCCACTGACTTAGATAGAACTCAGTAATAAGGACCCGCGTAACTGCAGTGAAGACTAGGAAATGTAGTCTCTCTGGACCAGGAGAAAAAGGAAATGGGCGTTAGTGAACAAAAGCATTATCTCTGCTACACTGTCAAACACGTATTTATTGGATTATACCAAGGATAATACAAACACTAAGTGATACAACAATACTAAATGAAATGATGATTCTAAATGCTACAAATACTGTAAATTTGTAAAACTACAAATACTATAAAAATGAGACAAATATTAAATTATATGGCACAAATGCTACATGATATGATAGCAATAATAACATTAAATGATACGATACCAAATTCTAAATGATATGATGACACAAATACTAAACATCTATGTGTTATGTAGAAAGCATCTCCCTGACCTTCCGCCCAAGAAGAAGAACTGCCTGGGCTGAAACAACTGCAGAGGGATGGCTGTAGGAACCCACCCTCTGCTTGGCCCATGGAGGTGGTTATACGGCAGGAGGGATGAAGAGATAGGGTGGAGCCTGTGTTAGAAAAGGCAGTAACACTCAGTCATCAGCTGAGACAAGAAAGGCAACAGAGGGATTTTTGGGCTTTTACTGAAGCTTAGGTACAACTCTCCCAGGGTTGTTTTCCAAATTATCTGACTTTAAAGCACTTTCTTTTATCTGAAGTAATTCATTGGTTTCTATGTCACTCAGGAAATAAGTTGACTAGTTAACTTAACTGGTTAACAAACTGCTTAACATGATACCTGATCCTCAGTGTAAGGCGGGCGTCAGGATTGATGGTGAAAAGGAATGCCAAGGAGAGCTCACCAACAGTGGTGCCATTCTGAGACCTAGAACCAGGAAGTTAGATGCCAAAAAGGACTTTGAGGTCAGCCAAGGTGAGCTTGGTGACAAATTCTCTGGATCCTGATAGAATCTGTTTGGCCAAATCCTTCTTTCTTTCTTGAAGCTGCAAGATCTTCTCTTCCACTGTTCCCTCACAAACAAATCTGAAAAGTAGACAAATAAGCAAACAATCAAATACCCAAAGCCGCATATCTAATGACACATGCAAATGTCTATTTATGCTTTAGTTTTCCAATGAGATTTCTTCTGTTATTTAGGTTTCCTTAGGTTTGGTTAAGAACTCTATTTTTAGGAGATCCAAACAACTTTGACTAAATACATATCCACTTAAAAATGATGTCTGACCTCAAATTGACTTTTTCTTTCTTTCTGAAGCTAAGATAATTGAGAAATGCCAAAATAAGCAAAAGGTATCCTGATCCAAAAAAGTGTAGAGATCTAGCTTTCACACAGAAAAGTTTATCAAGTTTCTGCTAGGAATATGTGTGCTAGTTTAGGTACAGTGTGTCTAATTTCTTGGTGAGTTCACACTGCAAATAGGTTTTACAAACTGAGGAAATGCTGCCATTGTCTTTTATTCACACATTCAACAAGTACTGATTTAGATTCACTACATGCCATACACTATGCTAGGCATAGGAACAGAGTGATGAACATAGTCTTACTGTCAAAGGGAGCACAAGAGAGAGACATGAAAACAAACAACTACAATAATATGACCTGGAAAGCGCTGTAAAGGAAATATGTCCAGTGAGCAAGAGGAATAAAAGGAAAGCTGTCTAAAGTATTCAGGGAAGGTTCCATTCTACCTAAATGTCCATCAGACAGATGACTGGATAAAGAAGATGTGGTATGTATACACAATGGAATATTACTCAGCTGTAAAAAAGAATGAAATAATGCAACAACATGGATGGACTTAGAGATGATCATACTAAGTGAAGCCACACAGAGAAAGAAAAATATCATATGATATCACTTATATGCAGAGTCTAAGAAATGATACAAATGAACTTATTTACAAAACAGAAACAGACTTACAGACATAGAAAACAAACTTATGGCTACCAAAGGGTAAAGTAGGGGAGGGATAAATTAGGAGTTTAGGATTAGCAAATATAAATTACTATGTATAAAATGTATAAACAGCAAGGTCCTACTGTATAGCACAGGGAACCATATTCAATACCTTGTAATTACCTATAATGAAAAAGCACATGTATGTATAACTGAATCACTGTGCTGTACACCAGAAACTAACACAACATTGTAAATCAACTATACTACAATTTAAAAAAAAAAGTTAACTCATAGTGCAACTTGTAGGATGAGCCAAGATTTGCTAGATGGACAGTGGGGAGGGCATCCCAGGGAATGGGAACATGTATAAAATCATGGCTGAGTTTTAGAACATGGTATGCTAGGGAAGTCGTCCAGTCTGGCCAGGGCAAAAGTCAAAAACTATGTTTTATTACAAAAGTCGATGCTCAAGAGGCTGGTGGGGACCAGATCTTGAGTGACTTAGCACATCATGCTAATAAATCTAGATGTGAAAGGAAGGGGCATGGGAAGTGGGATGGGAAGAAAGGGGTGGTTACAAGAAACACATAGAAAATAAAATGAATGGACTTTACTTGTGAAAAGTGAGAAAGAGGGCGGAGCCTAGTTTCTGGCTCTATGATTAGATAAACAGTGATCCTGTTCACAAAGACAAGGACTTCAGAAGAATCGATAGATATGAGGTCAGAGGGAGAAACAGTATCAGCTTGCGACATTTTGAGTCCCTGGAACATGCACATAGTGAGTGCTCAGTAGGGATTAGTTTTCTGAGCTGAATGAAACAAATACACGAGTGAATGACTAATGAGTGCATACGTGGACACACAGATTCAGATATTTCCCAGGGATGTGGATATCTAGGTCTGAAGTTTAGGAGACCTTGGAGCTGAAAGATACAGGTTTTGGACTTACTGGAGGTGACAGGATTAAGAGAGGTGCAAACAAAGTGAGCTGAGAAGAGAGCGGAAGACAGAACAACTGATATGATCACTGTACTTGGCCAGTTGTGAAATGCGTTGGTGCCCCCCCAGCAAGAGCAGTCTCAGGGCAGCAAGTGGGGGGAAAGCCAGTTTGCAAAGGTTGAGGAATGAACAGAAGTAAAGAACGGACAACAATTTCTAATTCTTCAGGAAACTCGGCCATGAAAAGGAAGGAGAAAAAGAGGTCCACAGCTACACTGGACTGGACTGCTGAGGCCGGTTTGGTGGTTGTTTTTAGAGAGGAGGGTCCCAAAGAGAGGGACATTGTACAAAATAACTGGCCTGTGCACTCTGAAAATGTCAATGTCATTAAACTCAGAGAAAGACTGAGACACTGTTCCAGATTAAGGGGGAACAAAAGAAGCGTGACAACTGAATGCGAAACAGGGATTTTATTTTGCTGAGAAGGATACCTCTGGTACAAGTGGCAAAGCTGAGTAAGGTCCACAGGTCAGACTATGTAACTGTTAACATCCTGGGTTTGATAATTTTACTGTGGTAATGTAAAAGAGTGTCATTTTTGGAAAATGCACATTTTACTATTTAGAGGTCAAGGGGCATCATGTCTGCAACTTACTGTCAAATGGTCCAGAAAAAACCTTACACACACACACATGCACGCACACATGCGTGTCACAGTATACAGGAATTTTTTGGTATTGTTCTTGCAATCAAGAATTTGGGTGGAGGGAGAGTATAGCATAGTGGGGAGTGAATAGAGCAGTGGTAGACTGCATGCCTAGCATGCATGAGGTCTTGGGTTTAATTCCCAGCATCTCTGTTAAAAACAAACAAACAAACTTAATTACCTCCCCCCATTAAAAAAAAAAAGAATTTGGGATAATCTTGTAAGAATCCTTTTTTTTATATGTCTGAAATAAAGTCAAAATAATTAAAAGTGGAAAAAAAGAGAGAGAGAAAGAGAGGAGGGACCTTTCATGCACTGCCTTAACTAAGATAAGGCTCATCATTGTACATAAGCTCTTCTTCTTTTGCAAGGACCAACACAAAGGTCACCCCCAAATTGCCTGAGTTCCCTTCCTGACTGTGAGTACCAAGGAGAAGGTGCCCCACGAGCACCATTAGTACAGTGATCACCAAATACTTCACATTCTATTAAAACATCACCCAAGAAAGATTTTCACAAAAGCAGAATTCGGTCCTGGGAGACTTTGACTTGCTTACCTGTGTATGACAACATCTTTCTGCTGCCCTACTCTATAAATTCGGTCACAAGCTTGATCTTCAAGTGACGGATTCCTGTGAAGAGACAGATAAAGCTCAAACTTACTGACATCCTAGACCAGGGGTGGGCAAATCCCATGGGCCAAATCCAGCCTGCAGTCTGTTTTCATATGGCTCTCGAGCTAAAAATGGTTTTTACATTTTAAAAGGTTTGTAAAAAGTCAAAAACAGAAACCTACAACAAAGAATATATGACAGAGACCTATGTAGCTGGCAAAGCCTAAAATATTTACAGAAAAAGTTTGCAGATTTTTGTTCTAGTCCATATGGGACTCAGAAAGTCCCAGATATCCTCTCTTAAGAGAAACTGGGGTCAGATGGCTAATAGTAACTCTTCACAGTTGAAAACTCTAAGTAACAGAGATTAAACCAATGTTTAAATCTGGTCACTAATTAGCTAGATGGCTTTGGGCAAATCATCTAACCTCAACCCTTTAGGTTTCAGATGGCTACTCGGGAACACGAGGAGTGGCAAATGATCTATAATGCTTTTTCCAACTTTTTGATATTTCATGATTCAACTAAGGAGGCTTAATTTGTTTCCTTCTTTATAGATTGTCATTATCAACTCTAAACTAGTTTCTCATCTCACCTCTAAAACCTTGGATAATGTTTCTCCTGTTCAGAAACCAGCATAATTCTTATTCTGCTTTCCTCACTTACATGCATATGGGAGTCTCAAGTGAGGCCTAAACACATTCTCCAGGAAGACAGTAACAGGCTGGCCTGTTTGTGCCCATCTGGGCTGCCTGGGAATTAACAAATGACAATCCCTGGCAACAGTGCCTGGTGCAGCAATCCCTGATTGACATAATTGGAAAATCAAAACTGAGATGAATTATGACATTTCCTCCTAGCAACATATGAACACATTCACCTGGCATCTAGGAAGGATGCTGCTATGCTCTTGGTCTTAATACTATGTGCAGCGAGTCCAAAGCTATGTGTTAAGTGTGTGTCTAACATAATTAGAAAATTCCTTTGCCTTTTCCTTTTGGAGCACTGGTTCTCCCTCTTCTTCAAGGTTGAGATTCCTTAGACGTCAATAAATATGTCTGAAATACGGTGTTTTGAAGACATAAAACCCTTCATCGAGTGGTGTAGCCAGGAGGAAAAGCCCTGATCCATTTCCATGGAAACAGATGTTAAGAGTAAAGTGAATGGACTATTTTAAACAGTCATTTGAAGCCTTGTTTGCTTAGGAATTCGGGGCTGTCAACTAGCCCTACACCATTCTGATCTGCATGTATACACACGTATGCACAGAGGCATCTCCACAATACAGAAGGAGCACACTCAACATGAGAAGTCCCCCTACCGCCCTTCTAGCCTGCTGGTCTCCTCACTCTGCTGTGACAACTCAAGAATAATCCAGAATTGTTACCAGTGCATGTCCAGGAGAAAGAGATGGTTTCCTCCAGTCAGGTTTAGGCCAACACCTCCAGCCAAGAGAGAGATCAGCATAACCTTCAAAAGGAAGCACACCGTTAACTTTACATGGAATCAGTCTCATAGTGGACCTCTCCTTCTGCCTCAGGTTCAAGCCCAAGATCAACACAAAGAGGCAACATGCTCTTATCAAATTTCCTTCTGCTGTTGTGAATGCATTGTTTCGAAATTTTGAGATGCTCTCTCCCATGCCTTGTCTTTGAGAAAATGCTCATTTAACCTTTTTTTGTGAGTCAATCTCCAAACATTAATTGTGTGCCTGCCAATTACATAAATACTACAATTTAGAGCACGGGGGGTGGTTAGCTCAATAAACTTTCCTTTACCCAGATTCCGTCTGTTCCATAAGTGCCCCCACCATTGCTATGCTTCTCCTATCACACAACTAGTGCTTTCCAACTTCCTGTTATGCATAATTAGATGCCTCTGTTCCTCTACTTCCCTCCACCTTCCCACCTATCAAAATCCCACCTATCCTTCTAGGCTTGCCTCCTCCACAAAGATTCCCTTGATCCTAACAGTTCTGCTCTTCCTCTCCTTTTAGACCTCAGATTTTATTCTTAGAGGACTTGCACACTTTGATATGTACCCCCAGTAAATGTCAAAGAAATGAGAAACACCTGGAGAGAGCAGGGCTATGAATATTTTTGAACTGAGCTATGTTCGGATCTGTATAACCAAGAAAAATTTGTTCTTAATTATATAGCTCTGCTGTGATTGGCTCATACCTGAGGGCCCCTGGCGCTGTTAAATGCCTCTACCAAGTCCATTCTCTGTTTGGGGTTGACAGAGCCATCGATGGTGGCATAGGTCAGTCCATGCCTCTTAAGGTGCAATGCTACAACCTTCAGCATGCTGGTCCACTGAGAGACAATGACACTGGAGGAAGGAGGCAACAAAAAACCAATAACCCCCACGAGAGATTAAACAAACTCATCTACAGGGCTTTCATGCCTGTTATTTTAAGATTCAGTTATCAAATGTGGCTGAGGTAAGGCTTTCTGCTACCTAAGGGGAAGAGGCACACATTTAAGTCATGTCACACGATTATAATGCTTCTGGTTACTTCTAGATCCAGTCTACAACTTACCTGCTAAATGAAGTCAAAATAAAGGGATGGCTAAACT
This sequence comes from Camelus bactrianus, assembly GCF_048773025.1. Taxonomy (NCBI): domain Eukaryota; kingdom Metazoa; phylum Chordata; class Mammalia; order Artiodactyla; family Camelidae; genus Camelus; species Camelus bactrianus. The sequence goes on along the minus strand of NC_133547.1, from coordinate 46,266,067 downwards.
AAAGTAACCACTGTAGGTTCCGATTTTCTGGGGGCTCATCCAGAGGAGGTCTGTGCTCCTGCAGAATAAGGTTCAGGCCCCTCCCTCTGTCAATCAGATCAATAAGCCGCTACGGATTCTCTGTTTCCCCCCATGCTACGCTTTAGTTAGAGGTTTAAGTTTTTAGATCAAAATATTTCCTATCTACAAATGCTGTGAATAACATACAGTAAAGTATAATAAATAACAAATGAACTTCCTTATATCCAGACACCCAACTTAGGAAAGTTCCCAGCACTCTGGGGCTCCCTTCTGATCACACTCCGCTTCCTCCCTTTTTTGCATCTGTTATTCTGTTGCTTTTTTTTTCAAGCCTTCTTCCCTCCTCTTAAGCATCTCTTCAGATGCTTAGCTTACTCTGGTCCTCTAGGGATTGCCTTTTCAATCCGTGCCACAGATATTTTCATTAGAAATCACAGGGGATGTGTGCTGTAACCTCGGTGCTTTCTGCTGCGCCCGACTCAAGTCCTTGATATAAAGAGCTCAGATTTATAACTATCTGCAATATCAAATTTTCTGGCTTAATTACAAGCAATACTTGGGTAATGAAATAACACATTTACCTCTTTTGGGACCCTGAGTTTCTTCGGATTGCCTCCAATTCTGCCAGCAGAGATGAAATCTGGGAAAAGGTTATATTAACATATGCGGGTTTAAGCAAATTTGCTTTTCTCCCTTTTCTCTCCCCTGAGTGAAAGGATTGGTCTCCTCTGTGGCCTCTCTGCATGGTCTGACTCCTACTAGTCCACTCTTCTCTTTGCAGCCAGAGGGCTAGTTCCAAAATGTCAGTTTCCTATTTTCCTCCTCTGGCTGGAGCCCTTGCAATGGCTTCCCGCTGAGAATAAAGCCCAGGCCTCTACAGTGACCTCCCAGATCCCTGCTGCTCTGCCTTCTGCTCACATCTCCAGCCTCATCCAGCCTCTGCTCACATCATCCAGCCCCATCAAAATTCTTCCTCCACAAAGCCATGCTTTGTCCCATCTTTGTCCATTCTGTTCCCTCTGCCTAGAACAGCCTTTTCTGTCAACTTAATGCCACTTCTTGGCGATCCTCCCCAATCCCAGGTGTCCACTGCTTATGTGCTACGATAGCACATTTTCTTTCTATAATCATGGTCTTTTTCATTCTATATATTAATTGCTTGTTA